>NC_092811.1:76195122-76512622 GCF_040954645.1 Diabrotica undecimpunctata | reverse complement strand
TAATATAATTTAGTTAGTGTCATAACAATTTCAATTTTGAAGATAGTTTTGTTTAAATTTTAGATTGTCTATAGAATTTAATTAGTTTTATAAGAATATCAATTTAAAGATAGTTTATTTTAAATTTATTGGCTAGGTTAGATATATATATGTGTGTTTCATAATAGTTATAATAAAGATAATTTAAAAAAGTACTTACAAGCTAATTCTTTGAGAACCGCGATAAAAACCCTATATTATTAAAAATACTCATTGCTCATCATTCAAACAAACAACACATCATAACAATATATATATATATATATATATATATATATATATATATATATATATATATATATATATTCTTGGTAAAAACTTGTCTTGACAAGCTTTTATCAATTTTAAACCGCTGCTATGTAACCGCAATCTTTCCTTCAATCTCCGCTACAGGATGGTTAAGAGTACCTTTCATTAATAAGTTGGACGTCTTCGAACCTGGACTTTGCGAAGAATGTTCCGCATATCATGGGAAGATACGGTGAGAAGCGAGGAAGTCTTAAGAAAAGCAAATACTGAGAGAGAAGAGAAAACTACTCAATTTTATCAAAGTACGAAAAATTGGATACCTCGGCCATATTCTGAAAGGAAAAAAATACGCAATCCCTCAACTAATCATCCAGGGTAAGATTTAAGGCAAGAGAGGAGTAGGTCGCAAACAAATGTCGTGGCTACGGAACATAAAGAACTGGACAGGCATAAATAACAATGGCGACCTTTGGCTTACACTTAAAGTTATTTTAACTTTAATTGTATCAAAACTATGTTACATAAAACTCGTAAGTTTCTTAGTGAAAACACTAACATTATTGTCATGCCTTCAGACAACTGTAATGTAACTGTAGTTCTGGAAAAGCAAAGGTATTTAGAACTATGTCTCGAATTGCTTAATTCTGATAATGTATATTAGAGATAAAATAGAGATCCAACTAATACTATTCAAACCAAATGTACCAACCTCATCAAGGAATTATGCAGTTCAGGACAAATAGATGATGTTGACATGATGAAACAGAATTGTCCTTATATATTCCTTTTGTAAAAAAGTATATGGATGACTTAATCCTTGCTATTCCTAGTAATGGTTCCACAGAAATTCTACAGGTATTTAACAGTTACGACCCTCTACTACAGTTCACAATCAAACATGAGAATGATCTATGCTTAATCCCCTCCCATAATACCCGGTTCATCAGAACCTATAACAACTCCCTGATAATCGACTGGCATAGAAAACCTCATAGTTGTGGACGTTTCCTTAACTATTGGTCATATCATAGTCATTCAATAAAAATCAATTTGCTGAAGCAAATAAAGGCTAGAATTACAGCTATCAGTGATCCTTCTTTCCAGCAGAAGAACATGAGAATCCTTTATAACCTTTTTATCGACAATTCGTATCCAAAACACCTAGTCACCAAGATATTATTTAGTTTGACCCCTACATAGTACGCCAAAATGATGATTTGCAAATTAATGTCACAAGCGGAGAACCGAATGCTAATTGCTTATATACGTCTTTAAAATATGCTAAAGACATAACACCCAGACTGGCAAGATTGTTCAAAGATATAACGAACTTAAAAATAGCCTTTAAAACCTCATTAACTTCAAGATCTATATTTTCTAAGTTTAAAGATAAGAATAACATTAAGGATTGTTCCAACATTGTCTACCAAATTCCATGTAACAACTGCCACTGTTTTTTAAAATGCCAATGCAATGAACAAAAGGAGTGATATAAATCAATTAAGCACTATTTACTGCTACCTATTATATTGGGATAACCATTCTCTATTCCAACGATGTCTCAGCAAATGATTCATTGTAATATTCCAACTTTCAGTCTAACTTAGGTAACTTTAAGTATTTAGTATACAATTTTGGTTTTTTAATTTCAAACAACTTTCTGGTAAATTTTGATATGTATTCTCTCAGTGGTACTTCGTAAGAAAAAGAAAAAATAAAAGAAGAAGTGGTGTCATTTGCAATGTCCAGAAATGACATTTACTCTTAACCTCACAAATCACAGTTGGCCGGCATACGTGACTTTTAAACTGTTTTTAATTGTATTTTTTTATGTGTCAGTGTATATAATAATTTGTCAATTTGGTCTTTTACACCATGTATTTTTTAATATTTGATTCAATCAATGAGTGGTGCGTAAAATTGTCACCTGTGAGTAGAACATCCACGAAAGACAAATCTCAATAACGTAAGTTAAAAAAACCTTAAAACCTTTTAATATATTTTTCGAGGGTGCTTTACTAACAGTCGCACTTTATTTCAGTTTTTCCTGATGATGGAAATAAACATTTTCGAAAGCTTGAAACTTAGTTAAAAGAGTAGTTACACTTATTTCACCGCTGCGTATCCCAATAAACCTTAAAGCTCCGTTTTCTAACGTTGTCAGCGAAGACTTTTTTCCTTCCTATATATATATATATATATATATATATATATATATATATATATATATATATATATATATATCTATATATATATATATATATATATATATATATATATATATATATATGAATAGTATGAACATAAAACAAAATGACAATATTGAATATACCACATATATATTTAACTCAAACAATTGTATTATTGTTGTTAATTTAATAGTTGAAACTAGATTCAACAATAAGAAAGAAACTAAAAGCAAAAATAAGCAGAACAGTCGCACTTTATTTCAGTTTTTCCTGATGATGGAAATAAACATTTTCGAAAGCTTGAAACTTAGTTAAAAGAGTAGTTACACTTATTTCACCGCTGCGTATCCCAATAAACCTTAAAGCTCCGTTTTCTAACGTTGTCAGCGAAGACTTTTTTCCTTCCTATATATATATATATATATATATATATATATATATATATATATATATATATATATATATATATATATATATATATATATATCTATATATATATATATATATATATATATATATATATATATATATATATATATATATATATATGAATAGTATGAACATAAAACAAAATGACAATATTGAATATACCACATATATATTTAACTCAAACAATTGTATTATTGTTGTTAATTTAATAGTTGAAACTAGATTCAACAATAAGAAAGAAACTAAAAGCAAAAATAAGCAGAATTCACAGACATGTAACAAACCAATAACGACTATGTTGTATCACCAGATTTAATTAATGTTTTCAAAATAATTTTATTATTATTATAATTAAAACCAGTTGGTTTATTATAAACAAATTTAGCATAATAGAAATAAGATTCTTTTAATACGTGAGTTATTATAGCCACTGAGTTATAGTTGGTTGATAAACACTTTTCAATTAAAAAAAAAATATATATATAAAAAATTAAACCAAAAACAATTGTTGATCATGAAATTGATTATGATTTAAACTTAAGTTATTGTTCGTTACATATATATTATATTATTTATGTAAGAGATACTTACAGAATAAGCCAATATAGCCACAACATAAAGATACAAAAAGCAAATATCAAACCACTTCGGATCGAGTGGAAATAAAAACCATAAATTTGTATTTATTAATTAATTTCATTTTTTATTATAATCCAAATTCTAATATATACAAGTCAATAGAATCTTCAACAGTCCTAAAACAGATAAAATATTTAAGTCATTTATTCACAAAGTAAGAAGTTTCAATTTGTTAGTAAACATACAGTTAACATGGATAGAGCTCGGAAAATAAAACGTGTTAGTAGGTGAAATAGGATATAGCTCATAAATAAGAATTCAGAATGATATAATCTTTAATGGACAGGTAATCTGAAGACAATTCTCAGTAATTCAATATCAAAAGTGCTTTCAGATAGCTTTAAAATTAAATAAAAGCAAAATAAAAGCAACTAATTCATGTTAAAATTGGTGTATGTCAAATTTGTTAGTAAAAATTTTAATATTTAAATTATCATTTGTTGTAGAAATTATATGTCAAAAGATAGCTTAAATTCTCTAGTATTTGTTTCAATTCATTTCAAAAGTCAATATAGTTCTCAAGATTTAACAATTTATTAAAATTTAAAATATTTTTTTTATTTAATCATAAATGTCAAAAATATACAAAAATCCTGTCAGATCTTTAAAAACATTGTCAAAATGCTTGGACATCTGGTAAGCAATGAAAAATAAAAGATAGAGAATCAATAGTTACGAGGAGGTCCAGAAAATTTTTTGATTTTTCAGCAAGCACAATTTTTCAAAAGTATTTTAAAACCTTAAAAAAGTCCTGAATTATAACAAAGTATATTCAAATTACCTTGCCGATAAGAAACCATCGTTTCTGATTAAATTTTAGCAAAGCCTGCAGATTAACAGTATATTTTCCGATAAGGGAATTGTTAGCAGTCATCATAAAGAGGTCAACAGCTACCAGAAAGGTGAGTTTTTCCACTCATTTGAATTCTCGCTGAATAAAGAGACCGTTTGGTGTTTATTTTTGACTGAAGATCATTTAAAATTCATTTTGGGTACTTATAAATATTTCTCAACCATTGGAGAGATAATTCTGATAGTTTTGCGGCCCTAATCCATTAGAAGACGTCACTGAAAGATGCAATCTTTGTTATTGAAGATTTCCATAAAATTTTAGAGAAGGGATTATCTGAAAGACGAAAGTGAACTTTAATAAAGTTAAACGCAAGTTTTGGAATTTCTTTAGAAATAATCTTACCTTTTTAAACAGCCTATATCATTCTAAATCATCTTTGTTTAAAAAAAAAATATAATTTGAAGTCAAGTTCACAAAAATTTTATTATCGCTTTTGTAATATTAACCAAATATAATTCACCGTTTCTTTTGCTTACTAAAATCATTAAACAAAACAGTTAATCGATATTAAACTAAAAATTGAAGGATTATAAACCTTTGTTTTCGCTCTAAAAAGATAGTGAGGTTATAAATACTTTGACAAACAAACACGTATTAGATCAAGGATTTCTTGTTGCAACTTCACAAAACACTAATTTCATATACTTACTTCAATATTGTATTACGTCATAAATCTAAATCCATTCATATTAGTATTAAACGGTTAAGTATTGGCTTATTTATTGGAAGAATCTTAAATAATTTTCTTTATATATTATACAAGATATCGTTGTGTAATATTTAATTGATCACTTGTGAATAATTGCACAGTACATTAAAAATAAAACTTCTTGTGTGGTGATTTTTGTTTTATATAATTTTGTATTTCTTTATCAAGCACTACAGGTCACAGAACTCGCTTGAGTTAAGAGTCTGCATGTTCTAAGAAAAATAAGTAAAAATTCAAATTCAAAATACAGCACGTTTCTTTCTATACTTTAGATAAACAAACGAAATTTATTAGTACCAATTCCTCGTAAGTTTATAATTTCTGCGGTCAACTAAATGCCTTGAAAATGGTTTGCATACACGTCATGTCTGATAACCGTTACTTCGCTTTCAGTCTCAAATAAAGCTATCAGCTCTACACCGCTAATGTTGAGCTTAACTGCACTGCTGGGTATTACATCAATCGTTGATATAATTGACGACGTGCTGGGTTTCTCTGCGGCTTTGCTTGTGCTTAGCCTTGGCGTGCACATACTAGATGTGTGTCCAAATTTATTGCAACTGAAACATTTGAGTCCTTTGCTCCTATTAGGACAGTTCTTTAATATATGGCCTCTATCTCCACAATTGTAACAACACCCTGCTCCTTCATTTTTTGGTTTATGGATTACTTTCCTTGCATCTTCTTTGGCGGTTTCACCTTTATGGTTTCTAATATCTGGTACTTTTTCTCTCGTCATTGTTCGTTTCATACTTTCTCCTATCTTTTCATACATTTGTACCTTTTCTTTAAATTGCATGAAATTTTTTGCCCCATACAGTACTATTTTGTTGAAACATTGAAACATTTGCTGTGAAATTTTGTGATAGTTGGTTTTTTATTGTGAATGGTGTTATTTGACTGCTTTGATTCTAGATGGATGTTTCTTTAACAACAAATTTACGGTTTTATCTATATTCTTTGGTAACAGAGCTTTCTCAATTTTTTTAATGTTAATTTTCATCCCGTAATATTCCAAATCTTTAGGCTTCTTTAAATTCTTTTTGCTGTTCGCTAAGGTCAAACGCACACGGCGCAACTGTTTTAAAACTACGGTTTGAAACCGATTGCGCTATTAATTGTTTTGTGATCTCTGCGGCGTTGAAGCATGACGGTTCGTTCAAGAGGCGATCAGACTGTAATTGGTTTCCAATAAGTCTAAAACTCATTTTGTTTGACCTTTCTCCCGTGGTCGCAGTTGCGTTAAATTTTCTTGTAGTACGTTATTATAAATATTTGGTATATTTGGTAAACATTTTAAGAAATACTTTAAGATTAGTCAAATTATACGGAAATTGAAAGAATGGTAAAAAAATCGTGTTTATGTAACAATAAAACACTGAAAACTTTGTTTTCAAAACTTCCACAAAATTTATTTTAAATTCTTATCACTACAGCTGTTTCGGCTGATTGCCTTTCTCAAGTGATCTGTTTTTGGCATGGGTTTACACTTTATAGTCTCTAATGGAATAGGTTGAGGAGGGGAGAACTGTTTGTCTCAAGCTGGTCATTCAGAATTATATCTGTGTTTTTTAATTTGTTGATTTCCATAGATTCTAACAAAGATAGCTTAAGGCCTTTATTTTGAATGTGGAGAATTTTAAATTCGTCATTAAAAGAATGATTATGATCTAGAAGGTGAAGTGCGTACGTAGAATCTATTTTTCTATTATTGAAAGCCCTTTTAATTTCGTTCTACATACGCACTTCACCTTTTAGATCATAATCATTCTTTTAATGACGAATTTAAAATTCTCCACATTCAAAATAAAGGCCTTAAGCTATCTTTGTTAGAATCTATGGAAATCAACAAATTAAAAAACACAGATATAATTCTGAATGACCAGCTTGAGACAAACAGTTCTCCCCTCCTCAACCTATTCCATTAGAGACTATAAAGTGTAAACCCATGCCAAAAACAGATCACTTGAGAAAGGCAATCAGCCGAAACAGCTGTAGTGATAAGAATTTAAAATAAATTTTGTGGAAGTTTTGAAAACAAAGTTTTCAGTGTTTTATTGTTACATAAAATGAATTTCCATCAAGTAACGGTCAAATCCATCAATTATTTAAATCGTGTTTAGATTATTTTGAATAGAATAAAGAATTTATATTAACTGAACAATAAAATTTAAAAAGAATATTTCTATTTAATTTTAATTTTGTGTACACATTATAATTGGCAGTTGGAGATACGTAAAAATGAAGAGGCTAATACAAAAAATATGAATCTATTGATTTTTCAGAATAATGAATAACTTTTTCACATTGAAAATTCAACGAAAAATCTGAACATGATGTCATTTGTTCAAATACCTATGGTAGCCGAGAAATATATTTGTGAACAAAAGCTAAAAAATGTTTAAATAATTTTTCTTTTTTTATCCACCATTTTGCCACATTTAACATTGTATTTTAAGCTAAGAACATTTTATTATACTTCAAATTTTCAATGCTGCAGATTTTTGTTAGCTACGTGATAAAAACAGTAAGAAACTACTGTCAAGAGTGAAACTACTTTTTGTTTTAATTACCTTTATCCGCGTTACTTATCTTGGATGGCATCCCAATCGCATTTTCTAATTAAACATGTATAGATTTTCGACTGTGATATTTAATTAAAATTTAAATGATTAACTTTAACTTTATCTTATAATATTTTTTTGTTACAGGGCCCCATTGTCACATTATGGTATAGACTCCTTGCCAGAAAGATTGGCACTATAGGCAATCTAGTAACTATTAAAAAAGTAATCATCGATCAATTTGTTTTCGTACCATTCTTCCATTTCGGCTTGCTGACCACACTTAACATTTTGCATGGTTACAACATTAAAGTTCTTAAGGATCAATTGAGATTAAAATATTTAGATATACTCTCTGCAAGTGTTCGATTGTGGCCCATTGTACAATTGATTAATTTTAGGTTTACACCTTTAAACTATCAAGTTTTGGTGAGCCAGAGTATTGCATTATTTTGGAATGTTTACATATCTTGGAAAACTCAACAAGGCATTAAGAAAAACACAAGTAGTAAGCATACGGGCAAAGACAAATGTATTATACTGTCAAAAGCTGTTTAAAAGATTAACGTTTAGAAATCGTCAAGTTTCATAAGTTACACAATAATATATTATGACTAAATCTAAAATCATAAGATTCTAGTTTTTTTTTACTATTTTACTATTTTAAACGTATGGACCAAATATGTACTACATTAATCAAGATCCAGTAATTATCTTGAGGCTGCTTGTTAAAGTCTTAACTATTTATTATATATTTAACTACTATATACTTACGTGATGTTACTTACTTAACTGTTAACATACTATGTTAATAAATATTTATTATTTATTTCATTAAGTTTTAAGAAATTATTCATCCAAAATCACGCATTGTATGTGGTGAAATATAGCCGAAATCACGAGTCCATCATAAATTTTCGAATTTTTGAATTTAATTATTGGCGGCACATAAAAAAATATGTTTCCTAGCTGGTCACTTTCGAGTCGACTATTCATTTTATTTTTTAGAAGGATATTCAATTAGAACATAAAAATAAATATGGAGAATGATCAGGGGGCAAAGAAAAGGGATGAACGAACTAATAAAAATAAAACAAATTCAGAAGAAAACGTAGGCAGACTACATCTTATCCTTGTTTGCTAAAGTTGACGATAATGAACCACCAACACCAGAGATGACGACAAACGTAGAAATAAATATTGAGGAGCAGGAGGTAAAGGAAGCATTAAGGAAACTAAAAAATAGAAAATTACTAAGAGATGACAGAATACAAAACAAACTTTTAAAGTACGGAGGACCAGATCTGACGAAACAACTATTAAAACTAATCGGGAAATTATTACCAGCTATACATGAGTCAAGCTACTAAATATCTGGGTAAAAAACTATAAAAAGTTACAAAATTTATTATGTAATATATTATTGTTGAAAAGATGTGATATCCTGCATGGCAACGTAAGACTCCCAATAAGGTGACTTTCAGATCATGTCTAAATGAATTCTAGATGTCCACTCAGGTAACATAGTTTGATAGATTTTCTTCGAATTATCAAATTTTCATGATTTGTTTATATTTTTTCTTAATAGGATAATTTTTTCTACAACTAATTTTTTCAGTTTAATACTTCTTTGTAATAATAAAAATTTTTGTTTGTCAAAATTTAGTATATCACTGATTTGTATCTGCTCGGTAAAAGTATACTTTGTTGATCTTGGTTACTGAAATATGTTATTATTGATTGTGTATTCATTTTATGCGCAAACATTTTTAAGGGTTCTCCATTTTTATGTTTATACTGTTACAAATTTACTTCATGCCTGGTACTATGTCGTTGCCAAATCTTGTATTTATATCTTTCATGATGATTAATGCAAATGTTGTTTTTATTGCCACCACCTTTTCAAGATCTTTATAATATTTAACTCTGAGTTCTATTGGCTTAATCTCTTAGGTCTCGTATACAATTAATATTTTTAATCTATATTGTTCCGTGTTTCATCCACTAGGATTCGCTTGGAGATGTAGTCAACAATTTCAATGTTATTTGTCATCGTCTGTTGTTGCATATTAGTAGAGCTATGCTCCTTCGCTTTGGTATTCTTGGAAACTCTGGTGTATATGAGTGAGGTAGTGGCCTCAATATTCCTGTGCTGTCACCTTTTTACCTCATTTTAGATTTTGTTTCTTTCGTTATCTAACTAGTTGTCTTCGAATATTAGGTGGTGATAGCTACGATAGGGTAAAGCTTATGTATGATGCTTATGTTAGTCTTAATGTAACAAACATCAGTTGATAATTTTGCTAACTAACTTATAACTAAATCTACTTGTCAAGTGTGTGTTGGTGTCATCCATACTGGCGAGGTATATTCGGCAGCAAAAGCATAGAGTGCACGCGTCTACGGTTTAAGGATGGAAGGATGTGCTCCCCATTTTTAACCAATATTATTTCTGGTCCTTAGTTTGCCTTTTAGTTATAAACAATGTTCTGTGATTGACAACGTGCGATATAAACTATAGTTAATATCGTTATAACTAAGTCCAGAGTTCAAGGATTTCATTACACTATTGGATGTTCAGTTTTGTGTTGGGAAAATTGAAGGAGCGCACCTAAGATTTTTCGGGGTCTGGCTTAAAATTAATTCGTAGTGTATTTTTATAAGGCATCATTTATATGTATCGTCTACATATATGAAAGTTCTAGTATCTACTGGTATGGATTGATCGTTTGTGTAAATGTAATAGAGTGTAGATGACATTACGCATTACGCTATCCCAAGCGTTCTTCTGCGTTCTTCATCTGCTATTCTTACCACTGAATGATACAAAAATTTTCTGTTCTGTAGGTATACCCGGATAATACAAGTGAGTTTATTATCTAAGGTGATATCATATAGTTTTTAGAGAAATGCCCTCTAAATTAAGGTGTAGTAAGCGGCATTTAGACTTACACATACCACCCCTGATACCTAATATCTTTCGTACTCGTTGTTGGTTTCTGCACATACGATGACCTCTATAAGTGACCATCTAAAAGGCCAATATATGTTCAATCTAGAACTCACCTCACTGGTTTACCCCTTTTGACTTGGGTATTACGACTAAAAGGAAAACATAACTGGAGCAAATCTGTATGTGAATCAAATGAGAATTAAACGTGTCTCACTGTACAACTACTTGGGAACTATAATCAATGAGTCATGGGGCAATACCCAAGAGATTAAATGTCGCATCGGAAAGGCAAAAAGTACATGCTTGACCTTGAGCTCTCTGTTCAAGAGCCATGACCTCGCTCTAGAAAAAAAATAAGGCTCCTTAAATGTTACGTGTACTCAGTGCTTCTGTACGGAATAGAAACTGGACATTGAAGGCGGAAACTCTATCAAAAAGGCTTTTGAACTATGGTTATGCAGAAGGTTACTGAAGATACCATGGACAGACAAAGTCACCAATGAAGAAGTACTATGGAGGATGAACACAATTGCGGATTTGGTCAACATCATAAATGGCCGTAGTAAGCTGCAGTACTTGGGACATATAATGACAAATCAAGGCAGATATGAGCTACTTCAATGCATTTTGCAAGGTAAAATTGAAGGAAAAAGGGTCTCAGGACGAAAAAAAATATCCTGACTTGCTAACCTGTGAACTTGGTATAGAAAGACCTCAACACAGCTAATCCTTATAGCAACCAACAAAGTCGTCATAGCCAGAATGATCGCCAACGTTCGGAACGGACAGGCACCATAAGTAGAAAAATGTAAGATTTGAATATCCTATAGTATTCAGATGGTAGTTGTTATTTAATTTTATACACCAAACCTGTATGCCACACTTTATCAACAGCTTGTGTGATGTCCAAGAAGACCGCAGAATAATAGCATTTTTTCTACAAATTCTGATTTATAATATTAACAACTTTGTGCAACCGCACAGGTTGGTCAACTGCAGCGTGTTTTTGTCGAGAAAACCAAATTGGTAGTCAAGAACTAAGCAGTTTTCTTCTAGTAAAGAACTCAATTTCTATTAGTTTTTCAAGAATTTTACCAAGAATTGATAATAAACCAATAGGTCTATATGAAGTTATGAATTCTAGAGGTTTGCCTATTTTATGGATTAAAATAACTTGAGCCACTTTCCATTGTGAAGGAAAATAGCTTACCGCGTTATAGATTTGTTATAGATTAGTATAAATAAGAGTAATTAGCTCATAACAAGGAGCTTTCTATTGTGACTGGCTGTATGGCACTTGCCTATGCCATTAAAATAAAAAAAAGGAGCTTTCTATTGCGTCAATAACTTCAGTTTTTCTAAAAGGTTTAATAGGTAGAGACATCTGATATAAGCAGTCTAAATATCCATGAATATTTTCCACTTCTTCTGGTTGTAACTTACAGGGAAACTGAGTAAAGGTAGTTTCTAGGTGCTCGAGAAATATATTTGAGTTGTTATGGTTATGGTCCTAACAATTTTCTGGTAGCCTTCCAAAGGGTGTAATCTGTGGCTTGTAATGGTGATAAGTATTTGCAGCTGATGGATTTTTTAGATCACTCTTGGTTAGGTTTATTATTGAGTGGTGGAGTGTATTTCCAGCACGCTTTCGGTATACATTTACTTTCTCATCACTTTCACATCTCTTTCTGTCTTTAGACATAGATTTATGTTTAAATCATAAATGTGTTGCTTGTGTGAGTCCATTTCAAATAGGTAAATGAAATAAAATTAGACTTACTTACAATCAATTTAATTTTACCATTAAAACAACCGGTTTCGCTTTCTAAACTTTACGAAGCATCTTCAGGTCAAACGGTACAAAGTAAATTAAATGCTGAAATTATAAAAAGCCCATATTAGGGTGTTGTCTAATAAAGATATAGATAAAAAAAGGTTATAGTAATTATGCCAATGTTACATGTCTGTGTTTATTAATATGCATAAAATTGATTTAGCAGACAAAGTGAAAACCCACAAATTGGTAAGAGATAATCTATTGAATTCTAATATTTCTAATTTATAGTATACGGTACAAATTTGACTTGAAGATGCATTGCAAAGTTTAGAAAGCGAAACCGGTCGTTTTGGCGGTAAAATTAAATTGATTGTAAGTCGAATTTTATTTTTTTACCTGTTTAGTTATTAGTAATGGTTTCTTTAGACAAAGTCTAATTGGCTTTTGATGAAAAAAGCGTAGGAGGTCTAGGTAAATAAATTATTTCAGAAGATAGGGTACGAAATACTGGCGAGTGATCGGATTTTAAGTCGAAGCATGATTAAGTTATTGCGTGATTGTCTGCTATTCCTTTGGTTATATAGCAATCAACGAAAGCTGGAAGTTTATTTCTGTCTGTTGGCCAATATGCAGGTTCACCTGTAGAATAACTTTTAAGGTTATTAATATTAATTGCCTGAAGTAGTTGTTTGCCACGTAGGTTTATCAATCTAAAGCCCCAAAAAGGATGTTTCGCATTGTAATCACCATCGAGAAGGAACCTTGATCCAAGTGAATTAAAAAATTGATTTGTTTTTATTGTGTGCTTGGGAAGATAGTCTATTGATGATATAGTGATTGGCCCACACCAGTTTTTAATTACCATGTTTTTGGCCTGCAGGCGTGGTATTTTAGTTGCCTTAAGTTCGTAATGTTTTATACTACTTTTAATAATTATGGTGGAACCTCCGTGTGCAATATCATCAAGATGATTTTTGGTATATAATATGTAGTTTGACATTTTTCAGTAACTTTTATTAGCAAACTGCATTTCGAAAATAAGCATTATATCAGTTTTATTTGCAATGAAAAAGGTGTTAAACCATACCGTTGGATTTCCATATTGCCAGTTTAAGTATAATAGCCATTTAAATGATTCTGGATTCGAGTGCCGCCAGGCAGGCGGCTTGATAAATCATCTAATCTATCTGCTAATCAAGTAATTATGTTTTTTAGTTTATTTGTACTTCGGTACATATCAGTTTGATTATTTGGCTAAATCTAAGTAGTTTGAACATGCATGATTTTGTTTTGTGGGCTATTGAGATGCCAGTATTCTCTGAGTTACCTGTGTGTATTTGGTTATCGTAGTTGGTGTTAACTATTCGCAAGCAGTTATTTTTCTCTTAGGTTTGGAAATTTGCGTTTTTGGAGCTCCTTGTTGACATTGCACCCCTTGTACTTTGCGGGATAACTTCCTTTACACAGTGCGCAAGTTGCTGCGATTTGTCTATCTTTCATGCAATCTTTAGGATGATAACCTTGGCCACATCTAACATATCAAGAAACTTATTACAAAAGGAGTTTGTGTGACCATAGAGTTGGCATCTCATACATTAAAGTCTTCTTCTTTTTGATGTGCCTATCCGTTACGAATGTTGGCGATTATCATGGCAATCTTTATCTTATCTGCAGCAGAGCGGAAAAGCTGCACACATGTTGTATTGAACCAGATTCTGAGGTTCTTTAACCAAGATGTTCTTCTTCTTCCCCGTCCTCATTTTCCTCTATACATTATAGTAGGTTATATTTAAGACGTGGAGCTTCAAACTGGACTATCATATTTTGCAAAAAACTTTGATGTCATAAATATCCTTATTGTTTATATTAGGTTTAAGATTAATGTAGAACATTTATAATGGTTCTTTTGAAATTCTGTGTCTAATGTTTAAAATGTTTCTAATTTTATGTCCATATCTGTTAATAATTTTATTATGTTTGAATAGTCGCTTTTTTGATTTGGAAAAACTTTAATTTGATTATTTCCAATTATTTTACAACTATAGCCATCTTTATCAACAGAGTTTATTACGGTTAAAAACTCATTCACATCTTGTATATTGGGAACAACTATTGGTGGGTTTTATTGTCTGTGTCCTTACTTTTGTTGCTTGTCTGTTTGGTTCCCAACTTCTCTTCGTTAAGTGCTTGAAATCGGTTATGAATATTTGTTTTATGAACAAACTCAGATAATGTGTTTTGACATAAAGTTCTTATGGAATTTTTTGGACTTCGTGTTTTCTTCCGAGTTGGGGCTGTGTGCCATTGCATTTCATCATCGGTTATTTCCACTCTCTCTTTAATGTTGAAATCAATGGTATGCTGCATCTGAGAACTTTGCGATAATGTTTGTTGCATAGTTTGGCTTAGAGGGTTATGGGGGCAATAATGTTGATATATTATTGGTTGTGATTCCATCTGGACCTGTGGTGTTAACGTGTTCGGAATTTGTTGAACTGATGGGTGCATATTTTGTTGTGGGTATTATATAGTCCAGAACTATGTGCTCTTACATAAAAAACTTTTTACAACAAAGAACGTACTTGCAAATCGCCACATGAAACGTGCTCCAAACCGCCGTAGCAAAAGACCTTGCAACCAAAGTCCAATTATTTCTCTTAACGGAACCCTTAACTCTTAACTCTTAACTCCATTGGAACCCGTAACTTATCATAAAATACTCGGTTTAACTTTGATAGTATGTAGGCTAACTTGGAAACAGCATATTAGTGTATTAAAGGGCAATGTAATGAAGAAACTCAATATCATCAAGACACTATCACAGTAGGTATACATGGGGTGCGAACAAAAGCATCTTACATAGTATATATATATATATATATATATATATATATATATATATATATATATTATATATATATATATATATATATATATATATATATATATATCTCCAATGGCGCTACAGCTTAAATCGGGCCCCGTCCTCCTCCAAACTATGCCTTCAACCTTCTCGGTCCCACGCCGATCTTCTCCAGGTTCTCACGTCTAGCAAATTTTGCGCATCCGCTGCCACTTCATCCTCCCATCTTTTCCGTGGCCTTCCTTTTGGTCTTGCGCCCTGCATTTTACTATCTAGGGTCTTTTCGGCAATCTTTCTGTCTCCATTCTAACTACATGACCAGCCCAGCGAAGTCTCTGAAGTTTAACGAATTCTGAGATCGGTGTCTCTTTGAACAGTTGGTAGAGTTCATGGTTGTACCTGGATCTCCATATTCTGTTTTCGTTAATAGGTCCAAATATCTTTCTTAGGACTTTTCTTTCGAAGACTTCCAGTTTCCTTTTTGTCTATTCTGTCATCACCCATGTCTCGCATGTTTTTATATATATATATATATACTATATATATATATATATATATATATATATATATATATATATATATTGATACGATTGGGGTTTATAGAAAATAATTTATAAGTTATATACTACATAATATTAGATATTAAAAGTATTTGGTTATTTTAATAAGTTATATACTAGAAGAATTTATAAAAATATATTTATGTGAGGGCATTTTTAAGAAATTAGCATATAATAATTGTAAAAAGTTGTATTTTAGTAATTATAATGTGGTAGATATATATAAGTGAGCCATGTGACTAAGCAACCAACTATACATGTGAGTACCAGACAGATATACATACTCTCCAAGTGACATTTTAAATAATTAGGAATATAAAGTGGGGTTATAATAATAATGTTAGTTTAAAATGTTTAATTTATATATATTAACTGATTTAAGTGTTTATTCTGATCTGAAAAGCCTAAATGTCAACAAAATTATTAATAGAAAAGTATGGAATTCTCTAGATGGCCTTGTTTGCGAAATGGTTTGTTCCAGAAAATTCAGACATGTATTTAATAGAACAAATGGAACATGATTTCTTACCAGATGGTTCTGGAACATCCAAAAAGATATAAATACCCGGTGATTTGGATTCAGAAAGCAGTCAGTCAGTCAGAAAGTTTAGTAAGAAAGTCCATTCAGTTAGTCAATCAGTTATGAGTTTTTTAGTATGAAAATTAGTTAGAGGCAGTCAATCAGTTAAAATTGTTCAATATAGTGAGTTAAATCAATATTAAGAAACAGTATAAAGAAAATAATATTGAAGATTAAAAATTATGTTATGTATAAATGATAATTGGATAATGGAAGAAGTATTAATTGAATATTAAAATTAAATAATATATTTGGTGATTGGATATTGGTATATAGAAAAGAAGAATAAATATAAATGCTGTTTGCTGGTTTGCTTGGTGGTTTATAAATGCTGGTGAAGAAAAATATCTTAAATTGGTGGAAGCTAATAATTGGAAAAAGTAATTTCACAAAAACAAGGATAACCGGAGCTGAGAAGAAGACATTTGAGTGGTGATTATAATCTATATAGTGGAAAACAGTTCATTTAGGCATTCAGTGACAGAAAGGTACAAAATTTTGCTAATATAATTTAGTTAGTGTCATAACAATTTCAATTTTGTAGATAGTTTGTTTAAATTTTACATTGTCTATAGAATTTAATTAGTTTCATAAGAATTTCAATTTAAAGATAGTTTATTTTAAATTTGCATTGGCTAGGTTAGACATATATGTGTGTTTCATAATAGATATAATAAAGATAATTTAAAAAAGTACTTACAAACTAATTCTTTGAGAACCGCGATAAAAACCCTATATATTATATTATTAAAAATACTCATTGCTCATCATTCAAACAAACAATACATCATAACAATTTGGCGCCCAACGTGGGGCTCTCTATTTAAAAGAATTAGTTTGGGAAGATAAGTGCTCTCATATTATTAAATTAATTTTCATTAGAAAGAAAAAATTATAGATTTTATTTTTAATTATATTTGAACAAGTAAAGTCTCAAAATGTCTCAGGGAAAGAAAGGTACAAGAAGCAAAAAGAATGAAGAAGATGTGGAAGTAGAAACACAACCTATACAAGAGGAGAGTTTAGTTCAAGTTCCACAAGATACTGCAGAAATGAATCCAGAAAGAGAGGAAAATGTCAATATGGCAGCTTTGATGTCATTAATGATGGAGATGAACAAGACAATGGAAGAGAATACGAAAAAAATGGAAGAGAATTCAAAAGAAGTCAAAGAGGACA
The DNA here is from genome assembly GCF_040954645.1 of Diabrotica undecimpunctata. Lineage (NCBI taxonomy): Eukaryota > Metazoa > Arthropoda > Insecta > Coleoptera > Chrysomelidae > Diabrotica > Diabrotica undecimpunctata. The sequence continues at coordinate 76,495,039 of NC_092811.1, read as the reverse complement.
TAAAAAAAATGGAACAGAAATTGGAAGAGAATTATAGAAAATTAGAAAAGAAAATAGAAGATAATAATAATAAAATTGTAAAGCAAATAGAAAAACAAATGGATAAAAAACTTGAAACTGCAGAGAAAAAAGTAGCAAATGAAAAAAAAATATATGGAATGACTACAAGAAAAGGATAGAAAATGAGAGGACAGAAGTAAAGATGATTATTCAAGATAATAAGATAGATATAGAACAGAAAATAGAGTTGCAGAAATGAAACTTAGAAGTAAAAATTAACGAAGACAGGAGAAACACAGAAGAAAAATTAGACGATATACAACAAAATATCCAAATAAATAGTAATCAAATAAGAAATGTGGAACAGAGAATAGATGATATTTCACAAATGAGAGACATAGGGAGACCTTACTTAAATTTAACAAATGAGACTGGGATTAAATTCACTGGTAATATAAAAAATTTGCATCCTAGGGTATACATAAATAGTTTAAAACATAAATTAAGATTTGTGAATAATATTAATGATATTAAACATTATATTAGAATGACATTAAATGACAATGCAGCAACTTGGTTTGCTAGTATTGAAAATGATTTGGATAATTTTCAAACATTTGAAAATAAATTTTTAAATTATTATTGGGGTGAATTAGAGCAAGCCAAGTTTAGAGAAATTCTATATTTTGGAAAGTATAATCACAATTTAAAATCAAATATGGTAGATTATGCATTGAAACTGATAACAGTTGCAAAATATTTAGAACCACCACTTAGAGAGGAAGAAACAGTCTTAAATGTATCTAGACATTTTGATGCTGATGTTGTGTAAACAGTAACTGTACAAAATATTCAAACAATAGAGAGTTTTATTAATTTTATTCAAAGAATACAAAGAGGTAATATGACAAGTAATAATAACAACAATAGAAAAGGCAATAATAACTTTCAATATAATAAGAATGATAATCAACAATATAGACAATCATATAACAATAATACTAGGTATGGTGATAGTTTACAAAATTTTAATAATAATAACAGTAATCAAAATAGACAGAACTTTAATAACAATACTAGTTATAATAGACAAAATTTTAATAATAATACTAATTATAATAGACAACATTTTAATAACAGTAATAATAATAATAGACAAGATTTTAACAATAGAAGAAATACAGAGCGACTTAACTATAACAGACAGGTAAATTGTGTTCGAAGGAATAGAAGCTGCGAAGACAGGGAACGAAGTAGTACAAGGCAGGAAAATATGAGTAGAAGTCATAGTAGGGAAAGACATAGGACATCAGATCCAAGTAGTCAGATACAATCTGAGAATTCTAATAATCAAAATTTTCTTCAGTAAACTTTCTGAATTACAAGTTAGGCCATTGCTATTATGAAAAACCTTCTGAATTTATTTCTCTAGATGAGGATAAAATTATTGAATCTATTAATTTAATTTATATAAATGCTTTGGCCAAAAATAAAATGATTAAGATTATGATAGATACTGGTTCAGAAAGTACTTTAGTCTCGGAGAATTTTATTGTTAATACATTAAAACTATCAGATATAATAAAGATTCCAAAAATTAAAATTGTTGGTGCGAATAATAAGAAGTTGGATCAAATTGATAAACTAGATAATTTTAAAATTAATATTCTTAATAAAGAAATTAATATGCAAGGATTTATTGTCAAGGATTTATGTGTTGATATATTAATGGGAAATGATGAATTGGAAAAGAAGAAAGTAAAGATAGATTTTGAAAAAAAAATGGTAACTTTGGAAGGGCAAATAATTAAATTTATGCAGAAAGATGAGGTGGAAGAAGGAATAAGAGTTGATAGGATATTATTAAAAGAAAATAATGATGTTTATGAAGAAGAAATGTATTTTGATGATAGGGAAATGTCCCAAAAGAATGTAAAGAATAATTATTGTAGTGAATATTTAAGGAATGGAAATTTTAAGCAGATGGCTGCCTACGAGGTGGAGTGCGTAAAATTGGAAGCAAGGAATAATGAGTACATAATGAAGAATAATTTTATTTGTAAAGAAGAAGATATGATAAAAGTTTTAAATTGCCCTGAACAATATAAATCAATAGTCGTTTCCATATTGCAGCAACACAAGGGACTTGTCAATAAAGAAAATAGAATTGCACAAAATTATATCCATAGTATAAAAATTAAAGAAGAAAAAGATTTTAAATCAAAATCATACCCAATACCATATAAATACAGAGAAGAAGTAAATAGAACAATTAATAATATGTTAGAAGATGGAATCATTGAGCAGGCAGATACACGTTTTATCAACCCTATAGTAGTAGTGCGTAAAAGATCAGGTGAAATCAGGTTATGTTTAGATGCAAGGAATATTAACAAGATCACTGAAAAGCAATTTGAAGCACCAATGAGTATAGATGGAATACTAGGAAGAATTACAGGAATGTCATTTTTCACTAAAATCGATTTACAGCATAGTTTCTGGTTAATACCTCTAGAAAGAAAAAGTAGACAGTATACAGGATTTCAGATAGATGGAGTAGTATATCAATTCAAAGTAGTACCATTTGGACTTCAATCATCTTGCAGTGCTCTGTGTAGATGTCTTTATGATATTTTGGATCAATATGAACATTTTGTAATTCACTACATTGATGATATATTAATTTTTTCTAAAACGGCTGAAAATCATGAGAAACACCTAAAAATTATAATCAATAGATTAGACAAAGTTGGACAAAAAATAAATCAAGAAAAATGTACATTTTTTTAAAAAGAAGTAATATATCTAGGTTATAAACTTAACACTAATAATAATAACACCAAAAGTTTACTGATAGATCCATTTCATAGATAGATGGTAGGTTTCATTATTGTGAATCAATTTGACATCATACTTGTTGTCTTATACATATGGAAATTATTTTGTACCCTAAAAATCATAATTTGGGGTTAGACACAAAATTGATACTATAATTGCTATAAATGTCTTTCTAATATAATAAAGTGTAAAACTTACCAATTCATATGGATGAAAGCCTGTTGAATGGAAATAATTCCTAGATTTTGTTTATAAATAAACATAACACAATAATAGATGATTAGATTATATATGTTTATTTTCTCATATTATAGCCTCCATTGTTTTATTTGACATGACAGTTTGACATAGACAGCGAACAGAGGTGTACTTAATAGAACAAATTTTAAATAAGAAATTAAATTAGTGGACAAGAAAATTAATATTTAAAAAAATAATAAGTAAATTATTTATTTTAAATATTATTTTGGGGTATTGATACGATTGGGGTTTATAGAAAATAATTTATAAGTTATATACTACATAATATTAGATATTAAAAGTATTTGGTTATTTTAATAAGTTATATACTAGAAAAATTTATAAAAATATATTTATGTGAGGGCATTTTTAAGAAATTAGCATATAATAATTGTAAAAAGTTGTATTTTAGTAATTATAATGTGGTAGATATATTTAAGTGAGCCATGTGACTAGGCAACCAACTATACATGTGAGTAACAGACAGATATACATACTCTCCAAGTGACATTTTAAATAATTAGGAATATAAAGTGGGGTTATAATAATAATGTTAGTTTAAAATGTTTAATTTATATATATTTACTGATTTAAGTGTTTATTCTGATCTGAAAAGCCTAAATGTCAACAAAATTATTAATAGAAAAGTATGGAATTCTCTAGATCACCGGAGATGGCCTTGTTTGCGAAATGGTTTGTTCCAGAAAATTCAGACATGTATTTAATAGAACAAATGGAACATGATTTCTTACCAGATGGTTCTGGAACATCCAAAAAGATATAAATACCCGCTGATTTGGATTCAGAAAGCAGTCAGTCAGTCAGAAAGTTTAGTAAGAAAGTCCATTCAGTTAGTCAATCAGTTATGAGTTTTTTAGTATGAAAATTAGTTAGAGGCAGTCAATCAGTTACAATTGTTCAATATAGTGAGTTAAATCAATATTAAGAAATAGTATAAAGAAAATAATATTGAAGATTAAAAATTATGTTATGTATAAATGATAATTGGATAATGGAAGAAGTATTAATTGAATATTAAAATTAAATAATATATTTGGTGATTGGATATTGGTATATAGAAAAGAAGAATAAATATAAATGCTGTTTGAATAAATGATGGTGAAGAAAAATATCTTAAATTGGTGGAAGCTAATAATTGGAAAAAGTAATTTCACAAAAACAAGGATAACCGAAGCTGAGAAGAAGACATTTGAGTGGTGATTATAATCTATATAGTGGAAAACAGTTCATTTAGGCATTCAGTGACAGAAAGGTACACAATTTTGTTAATTTAATTTAGTTAGTGTCATAACAATTTCAATTTTGTAGATAGTTTGTTTAAATTTTACATTGTCTATAGAATTTAATTAGTTTCATAAGAATTTCAATTTAAAGATAGTTTATTTTAAATTTACATTGGCTAGGTTAGACATATATGTGTGTTTCATAATAGATATAATAAAGATAATTTAAAAAAGTACTTACAAACTAATTCTTTGAGAACTGCGATAAAAACCCTATATATTATATTAATAAAAATACTCATTGCTCATCATTCAAACAAACAATACATCATAACAATATATATATATATATATATATATATATATATATATATATATATATATATATATATATATATAACGGGATATATATATATATATATATATATATATATATAACGGTATATATATATATATATATATATATATATATATATATATATATATATATATATATATATATATATCCCGTTATCCTTTTGAACTCTTTTCACGTTGCAGTAATTTAGCATCACCAAGAAATGCTATCATTTTCTTCATTTTCTAAATATAAGTCGTGTATATTCGTTTAGATTCGTTTAGTGTATCTTTTTAGTCTTGACACCGTTGTCGGTTATTCAATACTTCGTTTTTTTTATATATTTAATTTTTTACACTTTTACACAGTCATTTTAACCTCTATACGTAAAATCGTTGTTTTTGTATCAATACAGTATCGATAGATGTTGCCAAAATATATATATATATATATATATATATATATATATATATATATATATATATATATATATATATATATATATTTACCTATATTTATAAACACGGTAGGTACATAATATCGATCGGTTTGGGTTGAGTTCAAAGAACGAAATAAAACTCCACTGACCGGTTAGCTGGCTGGATTCTTGAACTAAATAGGTATATTTTCGTTTAGGTGCATATTAAATTTAGTAGGTACTTTTTTTATAGAGAATTGTGGTAAAGTTTATTACATTTTTCCATTAAAATAATAAATAACTATATAAACGTATAATTTTTTATTTATAATTATAAAATTTGTAATATTGCTTCCAAAGTTAAAATTCGTATAGAAGAATAAAAAAATAATAAAAAACTTACACTTTTTACATTAGAATGAATAACTGAAAATAATTTGCAGCAACTAGTTTTTCGTAAAACAGTTTTTTGGAAAATTTTGAGGTAAATGGTTAACTACCGGTTTTTTAACAGGTAGATACTTGGGATTTGGTCCTTAAAGACTCTCAATGGCCAAAAGTTGAAAATCGCAAAGGAACATCTTCTGTCTACTGTTATATAGGAAATATGCATTCAACAAGATGAGCTGAAAAATATGCACTTTTAACTTTTTGTACCACCTTAGACTCTTATGTTCGCATGAATAGTAGCTCAGCATTTATTTACTTAAGTCTATAGCACATTTATATTTATTATATTGAGCAACTAACTTAGGTTTCTTAGATACCAATCCTTTTCTTGATCTAGTTCTAGCCACCTGATAACCAAATTCTGAATATATCATGTATATGTCTCGTTTATTTTTGCACTTGGTCACACATATTCCTTCAGGACTGTAAATACTGACCACTTCACGTTTTTTGGTTTCTTTGACAAGTGCGGATTGTCTATTCGGTTATTTCTTAATATGGGCTATGAGCAATTGTCTAGTTAAGTCAACACTATTATAGAAGTTACCCGTACTTTTCCAGTAGTCATTCAGACGGTTCATCCTTATTGTCCCCATATGGAACATAAGCCCGAGAAAAGTCTTTAATTCTGTTTGTGTTGTCTCTTTCCAAAACGCAATCCTCGATTTTTCTGAACGACTTTGTGCAAATATTTCGTCAGACTCTAATATGCAGATGAATCTGCATATCAGAGTCACTTCCACCATTCATTTAATCTACATCGTCCTCGCCAGATGCTTCTAACAATGACTGTAATTCAGCAGTGTCAATCTAGGTTTATGTTCACATCTAGCTTTTTTAGATGTTGAAGGCATATTATTTACATCCATTTTTTTATAAATACTATAACTCACTTTTACGGAGGTAATTAACAATAAAAACGTTCTACTAGAAACTATCAACTTACGACTTCCAATACTATATATAATACGTTTTTACTCAATAATAGTTCCTGTATAAGTAAAATTGTTTTTTAAAGTGCTTCGTTGAAGCACACTAGACATATTGCAGTTTTGCCATCACATTCTTCACAGTCTATTTTAACATTTTTTAAATATCTATCGTCCTTTCTACTAGTCATGCTTCTTCTTAAAATTTTGTAACATCTTGTACACTTTCTTCTCTTTGTATTATCTACATCGCTTTGTCTGAGATGGTATTTTTGAGTGTAACTGGTCGTGAGGGTTACAATATTTCTTTATTTGCAAATGCCTTCGCGAACTGCAGTCTGAACTCAAGGATAGGTTGTCGCTTTTTTCACGTTTTCTATTATTTAGCAACTAAGCATTGACTACTGCGGTATTAAATATTAATTCCACTGCCACTTTCCAGTACCACTTCAGAATTTTGCGTATTGCGCTTTAGTAAGAAGCCATTTGATCACTAAAATCAACACTCTTTTTTACCAAGTTATAATCGAGAATAGTTTGTGGTTTTAGCTTCTTCTTCTTAAAGTTCCATCTCCTATCGGAGGTTGGATATCATAACGGCTATGGTCACTTTGTTGGCTGCTGCTCTGAAAAGTTGTAGTGAACTATAGTTAAACCATTCTCTAAGGTTCTTCAGCCAGGAGATACGTCTTCTTCCTATGGTTCTTCTTCCTTGGATCCTTCCTTGCATATTAATTCTCAGCAGCTCATATTTTTCTCCTCTGGTTATGTGACCCAAATATTCTAGTTTTCTTCTTTTTATGCTGTTCATAATTTCTAACTTCTTATTTAGACGTCGTAGTACCTCAGCATTGGTAATCCTTTGAACCCACTTAATTTTTAATGTTCTTCTGTAACACCACATTTCGAACGCTTCTATTTTCCTTATGTGTTGTTTCTTCAATGTCCAAGCTTCCATTCCGTATAGTAAGATAGAAAATATGTAACATCTTAGAGCCCTCAATCTGAGATGCAACTGAAGGTCTCTGTTGGTAAGCATTGTCTTCATTTTCACAAATGCTTGCCTTGCAGTTTCAATTCGGACTTTGATTTCTCTGCTTTGGTTATTTTTGTCATCAACCCAGGTCCCCAAACTGAGTATCATCCATATCATCTTCTAGTTTTCTATATAATCTTCCATGGTGGTTTTAGCACTTGTGTATAATTTTTCTTTTTACCTGATTAAACCAAGATACATCTATTATGTTTAAATGTTGTAAGAATTTTTTTTATCACTTGTAAAATCAATATTGGGGTTAAGTTTCATCGTAAGTAACCATTTGCAACTTTTTTAATCGAGATTTTGGTTTTGCATGTTGTTATAGTAGAACATCTGCACATGAATAATTCGTTTCTTGAACCATGATTTCAATTCATCGACCAATATTCTAAAATAAGGTGTTTTTACGTCGTCCGGAATATTATAAACTGGTTCTCTTTCACAAAGCATTGGAAATATGGTTTACATTCTATAATTAGAAAAATATTTTACTGCAACTCTTGTTCGACCTAAACTAAATTAATAGGTACACAAAACAAATAATCTATTTTTTTATAGAAATGTAGATTCCTCTCGGATTTTTATCAGTGCGGCATGAGTCACTGGTGTCTCGTATATCCGGACCTCTTATCGCATTACAAACATAATTATTCTCAATTAGCAGTGCGATACAAGATACATTTAGGTCGTATAATCTTAAAGCCGCAATAAGACCATAAGACCGTATGTTATAAATAAATATATCCCTATAAGAATTATCTTGAAAGATGAGAAAAATACAATAAAAAAGTACAATATTAAGTGTTATTTAAAAAATGGCAAGTCATTCACGGGTACACGTCAATGTACAGTTAAAAACAAAAGTTTTCAGTGTTCTATTGCTTGATTATTATTATCTGGTATTCTGAAAATGTTGACATTTTTTCCTGGTCTGATCTTCCTCAACTAACGTAATCTTTCTTAATTGGTGGGTTGTGTTGTGCAGGTCTTTTTAAGTGTTTTTGTTGCTATCCATACTGAATGATCTTTTTTAGACAATTTACTAATGTAGTGTTCAAATGTGGCATTGCGTGCATCATGTAGCGCTGATCTTAATTGTCTGATTAGTCGAATATATTCGTATTTGTCATTAAGGTTTCGGCTTCTTGTACATCTACGTCTTGCTCTTCATTTTTCGACTATTAGTTGTGTAATATAATTTGAAGTGTTATTTGTGTTTTCTTGATTTAGAATTGTTGATCGTGTAGCTCCATATGAAATAGTAGAAGATGAAAACGGCAGCATATTCATCCATAAAAAAAGGAAACGCGATAAAGATATCTGAAACAACTGTTTTATGTTATAAGAGATGAAATAGTCCGAAATTACCAAAGCAAGTGAACATGGCACCATAAAGAAGAACTAGAATTAGCTATGAAACAGCTTGAATGAGGAAAAGAAGTAAGCTTAGACCAAATACCAGCAGTAATTATTCAACGGACGAAAAAAATTAAATGGATAACAATATTCACTCCATTTACAGAAAAGGCGGTGACCCGAAAAAATTTAAGAACTTTAATAGCCCCCAGTCAACAATTTCCTAATCATGTTTAAAAAACGTACCGAATGCACGGTATATACTCAATATATACCTAACATAAGTCGTCAACATACTTGTTGTTGCAGTTATGTATTACGAACAACTTAAAGGTTATGCACGACTCCATTTGTATAGGTACACAGGCATGCGCCCGTGCGGAAAAAAAAAAAGATTTGTCATACCGTTACATTATATCACATTTTAACGTTGAATATTTGATGGTCCCTTTTGGGTTATAAAACGAATGATCGACTTTTTCCCGCACAGATCCCGCCTATGTAACTTTACAAAGCGAGTCGTTTGCTGGGTATTAAGGAACCGTCTATGGCCATCATATAATTTTACGCCAATATTTCACGTTCTACGACGTATTCCACGTTTGATACACTGTCTTGTTTAGTTTTCTGTCATTCTATTTGTTAAATCCTATTTCATTTTCGTCACTGCGTCAAGGAGCAGTAAATGTGTGCAGTGAACGGGAGGCATATCTATAACAGTGAACGTTGGAGCTTTTTCGAGTTTATCATATGTACAGTAGTTAACTAAAAGTGAACGTATGCAAAGAGATGTATGACGTAATCGTATGGTATTATCTTAATCCTGTCACGTAATATGCCACACATCTCTGTGCGTTAATTCGTTTTATTGCTGCCAGTTTACGGTGTTATTACATGCCGCCTGTTTAATTTCTCTCCACCATCATATTATCTTCGTTAAATCCTATCATTTTAGGCTCCATATGTCATGATCAGACCTATAGGACCGGAGATACGCAACTAAGGCTATTTTGACATAACATATATAGGAGCAAAGATATGTACCTAAAGTCCTTTTGACGTTTTGCTGTATTTGATTTCTACGTCGTAGTATTCTATTGGTACCATTTGAGGTACTGTATGTCACGATTGGACTAACAGGATCGAAGATACATAACTAAGGCCCTTTTGCCAGGCTACTCTATTTAATTTTTATATCTCATTGTATTCTATTAGTTAAATTCTATCATTTGAGGTACGAAACGTCACGATTGGACTAATAAGACCGCAGATACATAACTAAGGCCCTTTTGACAAACTGATTTATTTAATTTTTCTCTCTTACTGTATTCGATTGCTTAAATCCTATCATTTGAGGTACTGTACGTCATGATTGAGCCACTAAAAACGAAGATACGTAACTAAGGCCCTTTTGACGTGTTGCTGTATTTGATTTCTACGTCATTGTATTTTATTGGTTAAGTGCTATCGTTTGAGGTATCGTACGTCACGATTGGACTAATAGGACTGAAGATACATAACTAAGACCATTTTGACATGCTATTCCATTTAATTTTTATACCTCATTGTATTTTATTTGTTAAATCCTTTCATTTGAGGTACTGCACGTTATGATTGGACTAATAGAACTGAAGATACACAACTAAGGCCCTTTTGACATTGTGCTGTATTTGATTTTTCTATCCCATTGTATTCTTTATGTTAAATCCTATCATTAGAGGTACTATACGTCACGATTGGACTAATAGGACAGAAGATACGTGGCTACGGCCCTTTTGACATGTTGCTGTATTTAATTTTTTCATTTCATTGTTTTCAATTGGTTAAATCGTGTCATTTAAGATACTGTACGTCACGATTGGACTTATAGAAACGAAGATATATAATTAAGGCCTTTTTGACATGCTGCTATATTTGATTTTTCTGTCTCTCTTTATTGTATTTTATTGTTTAAATCCTACAAAAGGACTACGACAAGGCTGCTGTCTGTCACCCACCTTATTTAAAATCTATTTGGACAGATCCTTAGTGAAATGGGTAAAAAAATGTAGAAACATGGGAATAACGGTGGAAGAAAACAAGCTATATACACTTTTCTTTGCGGATGACCAGGTAGTAATTGCCGAAGACAGCTACGATCTTAGCTATATGGTAAGAAAACTGCAAGAAGAATATGAGGTGGCAGGTCTAAACATGAATATGACAAAATGTGAATATCTCTCAGTGGGAACAGATGAAATATGTGACCTAGTCTTGGAAGACGACAAAATCAAAGGCGTGCAATCCTGCAAATATTTGGGGGTCATTTTCAACAAGAAGGGAAATAGCGCAGATGAAATCAGGGAAAGAATAAACAAGGGCAGAGCAGCGACCCGTGCCTTAAACTCTCTTCTCTGGCAAAAAACAATTCGACGAGAAACCAAAAAACACATTTACGGTAGTATAGTTCAAAGTATTACACTTTACGGTTCGGAAGTATGGGACGTCACCAAAGCTAATAAAAACAAACTTATGACGACAGAAATGGATTATCTGAGACGAAGCTGCGGTAGATCGAAACTGGAGAGAGTTAGAAACGAACAAATAAGAAACGAAATGAAAATGGAGAGAAATATCAATGATGACATAGAAAGAAAACAATTAATCTGGTTCGGACATGTTAAAAGAATGCCAGAGTACAGATGGCCTAGGAGAGTACTGGAATGGATCCCTCCTGAAAGAAGAAAGAGAGGACGACCACGGAGAAGTTGGCGCAACGATATTGATGAAGCAATGGCGGCAAGAGACTTAGAAGAGGCAACTGCATATGACAGAAAAAGATGGAAATTGGGGGCGGAGAAGCGGCGACAGCCGTAATAAATCCGTTATTATATTATATATATTGTTTAAATCCTATCATTTGAGGGGCTGTACGTCGCGACTAGATCAATTGAAGCGAAGATACAATAGGTAGTTGCAATATATTATAACCCGTTACTTTTAACCAAACATGATGCCAGAATGATTTGTGGATGAAAAAAATATATGTACTTAAATTTACTATTTCGTTGTGGGTAATAATATATTCAAGAGCGATGCCAAATTTCTGATGCTAAAATGATTGATAATGAAACTGGGTTTTCCTTTTTTATGTATATAATGACAGCGAGTAAAAATAGTTGGGTTAAAAATACCAACACGGTATCAAATCTCTAATTAATGAGATGGTTAAAATTCTTGTATAACAAGTACAGGAAAAAAGTTATTAAAGTCTTGTAAAGTAGCGTGGATATACAGATACTACTTTGCAAGACGATGCTAAATTGATGGTAAAAGCATAACGTATCGATGCGAAAATGATAGTAGGATGTATATATATATATATATATATATATATATATATATATATATATATATATATATATATATATATATATATATCTACGGCATAAAGTGAACTCCGCCCATATTAAAATTCAGGTTCAAAAGAGCTCCGTGGTCAAGTGGACACCGATATACGGAGCTCACTTGACTATTCCATAATATTGATTCTGTCGATTCGTTAACATGTATAGTTTCATAATTTTTAAAAATTTTGTGGAGCTCATAAGTAGCCCTGTATCATGAATGTATATCGCTTAGTTCACGTGTATATATTATAGGGGTCGTTCAGATCTTTTTCACTGTATATTGGAACCATTAGTATATCGGTCTAAGTAAGCTCCGATAGTTTGGCAACTAGGCGATTAAGCCGTATATTTCCAGCTTATGTTCTAAACGGTTCATACGGACTCTTTATTTTTGTTATCATTCATACGCATTAGAGTATGTAAAAGATATGTATACTATCAAATACCTGTTTTTGGTAGCTAGGTGCTTTTCTAAAAATAGCTTTATGGATACAAAAGGATTTCATTACCAAATTGGATGTATTTTTTTATATGCGGAAATTTCCTAACGTATTTTGTTAACGTCAGTATGTCTTTATACGTTTCGTTTAAGAATCCGATTAATAAGAATTTCTTTTATTTCATCCATTGTTTTACGTAATCTTGTATACAGCTTCTTTATAATTTTATTTCTGTATTTCTGGTTTTGTCTGTTTACTATATATAATTCTAGATAGTTTATCTTAGAATAAATATTTAAGTGCTAAGATAGATATTTGTGTGTAAAAATTGGTAGTAATGCGCAAAAAAGGGAAGAATGCTTAATTTATCTAACAAGAATATACCACTTCACCAATATTACATACTTCTGAATGTTTTATCTTCTATTTAGGGGTAATATGTAATCAATATTAGTGGAGTTAGTGTCAATTTTGCAATGATTTTTAAAAGCAATAGCTTACTGACTGTACTTTATATGTTCAGTTCAAATAATTAAACCTTGTCACTTCAGAAAAGAGTGATTTGAAGGGCAAACAAAGTCATCTAAGAAGGTGGGATGAATCTTGTACCACCCCACATTCACACAGGTTAACCGGTGTTTGCAGGCAAAAGCCGTCCTGGAAGATTTTAGGAAGATAGCTACCATAAGGAAATTCCTCTCGAGGGTTCAGATGGCGAGAAGCAGCTTATTCTTTTGCGGATGTTGCGAATCTACACTTGGTTTCTTTCGCTCTCTAGCTACTTATCTTTGGATATTAGGTGGATTGATAGCTACAATATTCTAGAGCTTATGTATGGATATGAGTCTTAATATCCGCTGAATTTGGCTAACTAATTTATAGCAAAATCTACATATTAAGTATGTGTTGGTGTCGTCCATACTGGCAAGGTATATTCGGCACCAAAGGCGTAGAGTGCAAGCGTCTACGTCTACGTCTACGTTTTAAGGGTTGAAGGATGTGCTTCCCATTTTTAGCTGAAAAGTTTGCGAAGAATATTATTTTTCTGGTTGTAGTTTGCCATTTAGTTTTAAACAAAGTTCTGTGAATGACAAGGTGTGATACAAATTATCTTCAAGCTATTTATAGCAAGTCCAGAGTTTAAGAATTTCATGACACTATTGGATGTTTAGATTTGTGAAAGTGTCTCTGTTGGGAACCTTGAAGGAGCACACCTGACTCTTTCCGCCGTTTGGCTTAAAATTGATTCATAGTCTATTTTTATTGTACTTTGATAAAATAAAGGCAGGTATCGAGCACAGTTTTATTAATTAAATCTTGCCCAAGTACTTTAGCTCCCTAAAGCATCTTCAGGGGCATCTAAAATAAGCCAAGAAACGTTTTTTTAAATGAAGAAGTTGATTAACCTTGATAAAAAGTTATTGGATGATAAAAGTTTTTTTTTTGATTAACGTTTTAGACTTACTTTGTCAATTTTGGGCTATCCAACAATAATTGCAGAATAAACACAAAATTAAACATAAAGTTGAACATAACACTACACTAGACAAGGACAAACAGTTTAAAATTATTTAAAAAAGTCGGAGCTATTCTGGTCGGCAACAGGAGAGAGAATGGCTCCCGGTATTAACGGAAATGTTAAGGTGACATGTGACATATGACAGCTTGGATGAGCAGTCACAATCATGTAGATCTGACCTAGGCATTTCAAAATTCTATGTAACTACGCATTGAACAAAGGTCCAACTGACACTACTACAGGAAATTAACTGATGAAATATGACATATAAAATATTTTAACTAGATTAATCTAGTTAATTTTCTATAGTAGTGTCAGTTGGACCTTTGGTCAATGCTTAGTTATATAGAATTTTAAAATGTGCAGATTACAATTACATGATTGTGACTGCCCATCCAAGCTGTCATATGTCACGTGTTACCTTAACATTTCCGTTAATACCGGGAGCCATTCTCACTTCTGTTGTCGACCAGAATGTATCTTCGACTTTTTTAAATAATTTTAAACTGTTTGTCCTTGTCTAGTGTAGTGTTATGTTCAACTTTATACTTTATGTTTAATTTTATGTTTATGACATTCTGCAATTATTGTTGGATAGCCCAAAATTGACGAAGTAAGTCTAAAACGTTAATCACAAAAAACTTTTATTATCCAATAACTTTGAGTCTTTATCAAGGTTAATCAATTTCTTCCTTTAAAAAAATGTTCCTGGGCTTATTTCAGATACCTCTGAAGATGCTCTAGGGAGCAAAGGTACTTGGGCAAGATCTAATTAATAAAGCTGAGCTCGATATCTGCCTTTATTTTATCAAAGTTCATTTATTCGAGCATTCAACCTTGCATATATTTTTTTATTGTGTTTAAGATATGATTTAGATTTTTTTCCACTTCAGCAACAAAAGTTTTTGGTTGTGCAACAGGAGATGTATCGTCTGCATAATAAAAGTCCTAGTATTTACTGGTATGGGTTGTGTAAATGTTCTATTATCGGTAAAATTATATTAAGGATTATGTGCAGAAGTATTTTATATAGCTGACAAAATAATTATATTGACCGATAGTTTTTGTGGTCGTTGGAGTTTTTGCCAGGTTTAAGCAAGCAAAACAAAGACTTTGTCATCATATTCAACGGGTGATTAGCCCGTTAATTATTCATTGCCCAGGGTACGTCCGATTGCGGTGGTCTTATTAGTACTTAAATTTTCGTGAAGGCTTCTCGATTACACCCCATAAGAAGTGGCTAATCTTTAACTTTTCATTAAAAATTTAAATTTTACATACTGTTACTTTTCGACCATATTTCGAATCAGATATGTATAGTAATCACCGTACTTAATATAGAGTCTCTTTGTGAAAAGTAAGTGAGTTAATCATATCGGTGACAACTCATATATGGATAATAAGGACATAAACGGATAAAATAAGTGTACAAAATTTCAAATTAATATATCGGCGCTATTGTTCAGGAGATGGGTTTATCCCAGAGATCAAAGGTTACATGTATATTAAAGGTTCTGTTTACGTATTTTCATTACTAAAAAAGTATATTTAAAATAAAAGCCTTAAGGTATTTTTCGATTCTATGGAAATTAGAATTTAGGGAAATCAGCAAATTAAAAAATACAGCCATAATTCTGAATAACCAACTTGAGACAAACAGTTGTCCCCTCTTCAACTTATTCAGTTACAGGCTATAACATGTAAACGCATACCTGTTTTATTGTCAAATAAAATAAATTTTCATCAAGTAACGGTAGAATCCATCACTTACTTAAAGAGTAGGAAAAGACATGCTTATGCTTTAGAGTACGGGTACTTTATTACAAAGTACCCTTTGCTTTTGGCAATTAGTTTCTCACTTTCTCAGCGATGGGTCTCCCTTTCCTCATCAATAATGTTCTCGCTCGATACTGCTCGATACATCTTATTCTACGATATTTAGATTTCACTATATTCTCTACATTTCTTGGCAATACTTCTGATGGCTTTTCTAGTAATACTGATCTTATTAATACCTGAGTTTTACTTACATTGTTTTGTCAGCGTTCTCGTCATATATGCAGTCAATAGCATTGGTTTAAGCACTATTGTATATATCCTGATTTTAGGGATTCGTATTAGACTTCTGGATTAAAAAGTGTTATGAGGGTTATATATACATCAGTTAGTTACTTGAATATTCAATTTTATTTCCTATGTGACAACGTTATCTACGCTACCCAAAATGCTGCAATCTTTCAAAATTATATGGGTTTATTGTTACGTTATGCTCTACTCTACATCCTTTCTTTTATATGTTAAAGAACATTTATTTGGTTTTCTGATTACTGACTATTAGACCGTTTTTTTTTGCTGCTTGTAGCATTATTCTATAGCATTCTAATATTTAATCTATGGATTAAACCGGATAGCAAATAGATATTCTTCACATTCTCAGAGAAATAATATTCTAACATACAAACTCCTATTAAATTTCCAAAACCTTCCTTGAATATTATATTCACTTATGAGGGGAAGAAGCAATATCAGTACTATAATAAGGCGTAAAGTCCTGGACTGGCTAATAGAGCATGAGTGTAGCAGTTTTAATGTTTTCCTGACTGCTATCTGAGATCGGGGAGCAGAGATATCAGTACCAAGTTAATGCATATAGGAATTGTTGCTTGAACTTTATTATTATTAAATAGCACTATATTTCCTAGTAAAATCGTCATGACTTTACAGTAAGACAAATTTTCGAACTTTGGTTATGGAAACGTTAAGGACATACCACCGAGTTCCCTATGTCTATATCCCGCAAAATCTTTGTAATAATGATAACCGAACCAAAAAAACAGAGATTAAAATAGGCGTCAAGAAACTGTGTTATAAAACAGTCGAATAAATACTGATTCTCGCTTTAAATATTCAAAACATTAATGAACAGCTTACTAAAATAGAAATAACGCATATTTAAGATGCAATCCATTAATGGACCAAGGTACAAAGCACTCTTAGCATATTCTAATGATATTGATCTCATAAGAAACTCTCTCCCGTCCGCAAACGACATCTTTAACAAAGCGAAGAGAGTACGAAAATTGTTTCACTTAAAATCAACAAAATGAAAACCAAATACAAGCGAATCAAGAGAAGAGAGCAATGTAATACATCTAGATAAAATAATAAAGTCAACAACTACAATTTCGAAAGTATGGAATACTTTAAATATCTTAGATCAATAATCACGGTTAATAATCATGTCACTAAAGAAATACAGAGCATAATTCTTCTAAAAATTTTTAACCTCATTATTATATCACTACAAATCCGTATAGAATAAGAACATATACTGAATAAAGAAAGCTTTTATAACGATATTGTTCAGGAAAATAAATTGCTTAAGGTAGATCGGACACATGCATAGACGCCAAGATGGCAAACTTGTAAAACTGGTATGGAAGAAACTTAGCACAGAAGAATGCCACTTGGGTGTCTCAGTATACAATGGAGAGAAAACATCCAATAATATCTTAGAAAATTAACATTTCATTGAAGATTCGTGGAAAATCGATCAACTTGGAAAAAAGTTGTAGTTAGCGAAGACCCACCCAGTGTTGTAGCGCTACGTAATGATGACAATAAAGAAAAAAGGGAAACAGTGACAAAAAGCCACAAAAATGGACTAATGGAGCACAGCTGCTTCAAAATCTTGATAAGAAATACAATAGATGATTGATGGATTCGAGAAACTTGAGACTTGAGAAAGGCACTTTGCCTAAACAGAAGATACAATTAATTTGGTGTACGTTTTGAAAACAAAGCTTTTAGTATTTTGTTGTTACATAAAGTGGAATTAACATACGACATTATATATACGCTATAATAACTAGACAACTTGTATGATACGGACATATAAAGAGAAAGTTTCATGAAACAATAAACTACCCAATATTCGTTATGAGTGAAATCGATATCAATAAAGAAAATGAGGAAAACTATGGCAAAAGGTAAAAAAAAAAGTAGTGATAAAAAAATGAGAGAGATACCTTGCGGACATGTGCTTAATTAGGAACGAATTGAGATAAATAATCGAAAGACGACAAAGAACATTTTAAATTGATAAATTTATACAATTTTTAACAATGCATAATTATAGGTCATTTTCAGAGCCAAGGTGCTAATTGTATGTAAAATGAAACTTTTTAAGGTTTTTAATGTTTGTTTGAAAGATGAAACCGTATGACACATAACCGTGAAATTGATATACCAACCTATAAATCTCTTTTAAAAGAATACTGACACCTACACATTATCACAATACTACATATCATAATACTATGAAGTTTGTTATTTTAATCTAAGAGATAGGCTTTATAATTTACGAGAGATTTAATTTAATGTATTTAAAATTTTACAGGATCCGGTATCGTAATAAGAAACAAAATTTCACTACAAGGCATAGAAGCGTAATAAATTTGACTTTATATATTCTTTTAGATATAATATTTCTTCAACACTGAAGTTAGTCCAATCTCTGATATTTCTCTGCCAGATTTTGTCTTTCTTCCGAAGACTTTTCTTCCCTCGACTCTTCCTTGCATGATGATGCGTAGAAGAGAGTATTTATCGTTTCGAACTATGTGGCCCAGATACGATGTCCAGATAGACAATTCGTTTTAACGCTTCTTCGTTTGAGACTTTTACAGTCCAAGGAATTTTAAGAATACGCCTATATAGCCACATTTCGAATGCCTTTAATTTTTTTACAGATTTGGCTTTCAGGGTCCAAGCTTCTACCCCATATAGCAGTTGCAACCTTACATAACATTCGACGATCTCAATCTAATAACCATACTCAATTTCTTATTTGTAAAAATTGACTTTTATCTGTTTAGTTTAGTCCTATCTTTTTGCTTTATCTGTTAATGATTTCTATAAGAATTTGTAAATCGTCTATATTTTCTGTCATAATTGGGGTTTAGTCTACAAATTTTATGTTATTAATGATGCTCACTTTATTCCTTACTTCTTTCCCATAGTGTCTCCAAAAATATTAGTTGAAAGTACACATTAAATAATTGTGGTGACAACACACATCTCTGGCTGACTCCTTTTTGAACTTCTGCTTGATTTGTCTCACTATCTTTCACCCGCATGACCACTGTTTGATTTTAGTAGATTTTTTATTAAATTAATATCTTGATATCTAGGTGTATGTGATTTAATGCATGTATGGGCTTACCAGGTTGAACTATGTCAAATACTTTCGAAAATCTATATGAGATATGAATACGTTTTCATTATAATCTCTGCATTTTTGTAATAGTACCACCATTGCGCATAATTCCTCTTTTGTTCCCAATTTACCTCTAAATCCAAACTATGTTTTGTCCAATTATTCTTTTAATTTTTACTTCTCATTTATTGCCTATATTTTGTTAGTTATTTTTAAAGTAAATATATGATGACTAAAAACGAATTGATCAAGGGTAGTAAATCGATGCCAAGGCCGCTATTCTATGAAGCTACCCTTCACGACGCCATCTTGTGGCGCTAGTTCCACCTCAGCATTTTACTGTAGAGAGAAAAAAGTAATACAATGCCAGTATAGAAGCTACGCTTCAAAAATATGCGATAAGCAAAGATATACAAGTATTCTTGTCATTATATTATATTGCATACTGTATTATTAACAAAATTTTTCATAATACATTCTGATATACGCTCTCTCTTGCCGCTAACGAACAGAAGTTTTTATTAACTTTTCGGTAATATAATTATGTAGGTATTTAGATTTTTAACTTCTTATCATAATGCTAGAGTACAAAAGTAGTTATACTCTACTGTATTTTTTTCATGGGGGTTCTATTTTTTAACTGTGTGATGGATTATTGTATTTCAGTTCGTACGATTTAATTACGTACGCGTTAATTAATTTAATTATATTTCTGGAGTTACAAGGTTATACTCAGTTTCTGTTGTTTCGTTTATTTATCTGAGATATGTTATTCATTCTTCTCTAGGGAAGTACTTAATCTCAATCAATTCTTTGATTTGGTTTTTGCCCTCTTTCACATCTGTTTCAAACCCTCCGGCGGACTTTTAGGTCTTCATTTTATCATCATCATCATCATCATCTTGGTGCTACAGCCCTTAGAGGGCCTCGACCTTCTCAAGCTTTCTACGCCATTCGATTCTGTCCTTCGCATGCATTTTCCAGTTGCCGACTCCAATCTTCTCGGCATCTTGTATTACCCCGTCCATCCACCTCAGCTTTGGTCTACCCCGTCTTCTCATTCCCAGGTCTTTATTTTATATAAGCATTTTTTTTTCTTTTTACTTTTACCTCTTTTAATAAAGTGTGTTTATTTTTCTTTCTCAAAAAGCCTCTTTTATTTTTGTTTTTATGTTGGTATTATAATTTTTCAAATTAATTCGACATTATTCCCACTTGATTCTTTTGTTTCAGTTATTGCTCTAGCCTAATTTGACATTTTTTCCCTTCAAATCATCAAATTTTCATGGTTTGTTTATATTTTGTTATAGTAAAATTCATATTTTCCACTAAGCCTAACATATGCAGCAGCAGTGTCATCAAACCGAAATAATCTAGTTGTGCATAACGTTTTTGCTGATCGATTTACAACTAAATTTTAACAAACACATCAAATTGATTATTATTTTTACTTTCGTATACGGTCATACTTATCCAAATTAAATTTTCAATTTCCAAAATCTTATGATACCTCCTCAATCCACAACTCTGCGCCATGGACAATATCTATTCAGGCTATCGACATCAGTCTAATAAACCTAAGAAAATCAGAGATATCATCAACCGTCATCAAACAAAAGTTTCATACACTATTAAACAGATATGGCAATACCTACAACGTATACATCGAGCGTTAAAAAATGAAGACAGAGTTGGGGCAGCAATTTATTCGGAAGACACCTCAGTTAGTTTCAAATTGTCGTCAGATACAACCATCTTTTCGGCTGAATTATTCGCAATTCTAAAAGCACTATCGTTAATACAAAACAAAAACCAAGAAAGATGTATAATAATCACAGATTCTCTAAATTCATTATCCTCACTGACTTAATTGTACTGTGACAACCCCCTTCTACTTCTTATTAAAAAAAAACTTAAAAACATTTCAAATAAGAACATCCAAGTTCATTTTTTATGGGTGCCTTCTCATGTCAGAATTAAAGGTAACGAAGTTGTAGATAAACTAGCTTAAAACGCACCAACTAACCTGATGTCCGAAGAAAGTAACATATTGGTACAAAACGATTTAAAACCATACTTAAAACAAAAAATAATTAAAAAATGGCAACAAACTTGGAACAACAGATACAGATACCCAAAGAATAATTTCTTATCTTGAAGACTGTCAACTTCTTCATAAGATTTAAAACATATGTACATTGTAATACACATACATTATTAATTGTAAACTAATGTATATACACTAATTGTATCAACTGTAACATTAATCTAAATACGCTAATGCGTGGTAGATGCGTTAAAAAAAGGTATTTATATTAGATTATAGATTATATTAGATTTATATTGGATTAGATATTCAGTTTTGTGAAAGCGACTGTCTTAGACAAATTGAAGGAGCGTCCTAAGATTTTTCGGGGTTTGGATTAAAATTAATTCGTAGTTTATGAGAATGCTGACCACGCAGCAAATGAAGCAAGTCGCTCTGACCTTACAGATGAAAAAGTCCAAATGTTTCAAGACATAATCATTAAAATTAAAAAGTTATCTACCTCAATGTGGCAAAATCAATGGAACAGGTGCACTACCCAAATAAAGTCCATCCAACCAAACATTTTAGGACCTAGAATTTTTACTACGGAAAGAAAATCGAAGACCATCATTAGAAGGCTTAGGAACCTCCAAACTGCCAATATTGCAACTCCCGTCTAAGTGTACACCATATACTTGTGGAATGTAACCAGTACGCAGCAGCACGAATCAAACATGGTATCCACGGAAGTTTATGTGATATCTTAAAATCCAAAAACAATATGTCTAATGTCATAGAGTTCCTTAAAAACTGTAAATTATATCACCTGTTATAATTGTATCACCTACCTATATTTCAATTTTGTAATCATCCGCTAGTTTTTATTTTCTTTTTTTTTTTTTAGATATCAATGTAACTTAATTTATTGTTTTCTGTAATACAGTTCCTCGTGTCAATGACCACAGCAGCCGAGACATGTAATTTGAAAAAAAAAAATTCGTAGTTTATTTTTATTATATTTAAGGCATCATTTAGATTTTTATTCACTTCAGCAACAAAAGTTTTGGTTGTGCAATGTATCGTCTACATGAAGGTCCTAGTATCTACTGGTATCGGTTAATCATTTGTGTAAATGTAATACAGTGTAGGTGCCTTTACGCTACCCCAAGCGAACCATTCATCTGCGTTCTTCATCTTACCATTGAATGATACGAAAAATCTTCTGTTCTGTAGATATACATATCTCCGGTTTTGGAGAAATGTCCTCTAATTTAATATGTGGTAAGTGGCATTAAGATTGACAAATACCACCCCTGATGCCCGATATCTTTCGTACCCGTTGTTGCTTTTTGCAAAAACGGGTACTTTATTACGTATGTTAATAAGTATTACGAATAAAAATAAAGAAGCAAGAAGAATATAAGTGAACTATATTTAAACCAAGTAAAAAAAAGAATATTATATATACATTTACTTCTAAATTAAAAATTAAATTTTGATATGCCTGACAACGAAAGATACAAAAACACAACTATTTAAAGTTGAAAATAATAGCTTGTACAAGCGACAAAGCATTTAAAACTATAAGACCGAACATTATATGTAATTGTAACAGATATGTTGCCGAGAATCAAGTTACCCTAAGGTACCGAAATATTTCTTCTTTTAGTATCTGTCATAAGTGTATCCATGTGTTTATGTATATCTAAAATACAGTATATAGGATATTGAATTCCCTACATTTAAAAATCGAAATATTGAAATTAGATAGTAAAAAATTGGAATTTTAAGAATGATTTATAAATTGTTATAATTTAAATTTTACTACTTCATGAAAAAAATATTTTATACGTCATAAACTATAGCAATCGAAACATCGGAACGTACATTTATATAATAAATATTTCAGTGCCAACGCATTTAAAAAAAATACTAATAAATAAAAATGAACTCTTGCCTTTTTCAAGTTTATAATAGACACTACTTAAGTTTAATTATAATAATAAGTTGAAAACTTATACATACACTAATAAGTTTAAAAATAATTAAAGCAAGTAATATAAATTACCACCGTAAAATATTTAACTACATTAACCAAGTATTTGTGAAATTTCTCGATAACTAAATTAATTGATATTTAAATAAATTTGAAGTTCCAAAACGTACCTGCTGTAAAATTTAAAAATCTACGACTAATCAAATTATTGGCAACATCGGAGGAGTTTAGTTTTGTACGCAAAGAAATGTATACGGATCCCAAAAGTGTTTTAACCTACTACAGAGTTCACTTAATCCTACGTGTTGCCCGGAGTCTACATAAAGCGCTACGCAGATAATAATATACACAGTGTATATTGTACTGGAGTTAGTATAATACCGTTTTAGAACAGAGCTTACATTAACCGCTAGATGTATATATATATTTATATATATATATATATATATATATATATATATATATATATATATATATATATAAATATATATATATCTACGGCATAAAGTAAACTCCGCCCATGTTAAAATTAAGGTTCAAGTGAGCTCCGCGGTGAAGTGGACACTGATATACGGAGCTCACTTGACCATTCCATAATATTGGCTGTGTCGATTCGTTAACATGTATAGTTTCATAATTTTTAAAAATTTTGTAGGGTCCATAAGTACCCCTGTATCATAAATGTATATCGCTTAGTTCACTTGTATATATTATAGGGGTCGTTCAGGTCTTTTTCACTGTATATTGAAACCATAAGTATATCGGTTTAAGTAAGCTCTGATAGTTTGGCAACTATGCGATTAAGCCGTATATTTTCAGCGTATTGTTTTACGATATCTTGTAGCTTCTTTATTATTTTATTCTTGGTTTTGTTTGTATACTACATATAATTCTGGATAGGTTATCTTAAAATAAATATTTAAGTGCTAAAATAGATATTTTTGTGTAAAAATGGATGGTAGTCCGCAAAAAAATGAAAGAATGCTTAATTTATCTAGCCAGAATACAGTAAAACCTCCGTTAACCGAAATAATTGGGGGGGAGGCCGTTTCGGATAACAAGAATTTCGGTTAAAAATAACATTGTTTTTTATAATATTCTTGATCAAAGTATTGGTATTAAAAAATACTATGAGTTGATTTCGTAATGTTTTCTAATAAGTAAATCCAAAATAAAGTAATAAAATTAAGGAAAATGAACAAGTTTAACATGCTTTTTTAAAGAAATCTGCTATTTTTTTGCGTTTTCGTTTGACAACGATGTTTCTCTCTCTCTCTCCATCGTTAATTTGCAGAACGTCATGAGTTTGCCTCATTCGATTGTTCGACGAAACGTAAAGCAATCTGAAAATTACAAAACTTTATGTAATGACAACAAAAATTAAGAATCTAGTCGTGTCCCTAACTAATTAGGCCTACTGTATAAAATTCTTTCCTCTAAAGCATTGAAAATCTCGTCGACGGTCTTGTGCTGCCTGTTGCCTCTTGGGTCGTCATCTTCGTCATCTGATATGCTCAGGTTGTCTTGATAAAGAACCATATCAATGATGTCCTGGTCGATGAATTCACGTTCTGAGTCATCAGCTGCTAACCAGTCACGTATCTCTTCTTAGTTAATTTCGTATGTCCCGGCAAATTTTTAATGAAAGGTTTAATTTCTTCTGTCGTTTTCTTACCATTTTCTTCTTCAGGATCGTCAATCAAAATCTTATCAAAAAGTTTGTTCCAGCATTTTTCCAAAGTTGGAGATTTGATCTTGTCCCACGACTCAGTTCACCAATAAAAATGTTTTATTGTTAAAGATTTGAGAATTTCGGGAACACTTTTGGATTAATTCGTCTCCTGTAATAACAGATGTCTTAAGAATGCTTCTCTATAATGTCTCTTGAATGTCTCTATGACTCCCTGGTCTAACGGCTGGATTAAGCTTGTGATATTCGGTGGCAAAAATCTGACAATTGTCACAATTTTGTAGATTTTGAGGGTGAGGGCGCATTGTCAACAAGCAACAATGCTTTGATGAGAAGGTTTTTTGATTTTAAAAAGGATTTTACACTTGAGACGAATTCATTTTCAAACCATTCTAAAAATAAAGTGGTCGACATCCATGAACTTTTTTGGCTTCTATACCTTAAAATGCCTTTTCGGAAATATCTTTTAGAGCTCTTGGTTTTTGTGATTTCCCAACACACATAGACATCAATTGGTGAGTGAAATTAACGGAATTGTTTACGTTTTGCGACAGACATTTACTTTTTATTGACGAAATTATTGAAACTGTCAGCCGTTTCGGTTAAACGATGTTTCGGTTAAAAAGGTTTCGGTTAAGGGAGGTTTTACTGTATATCACTTTACCAATATTACATACTTCTGAATGGTAAAGTAATTTAGGGGTAATATCTAATCAATATAAGTGGAGTTAGTGTCCAATTTGCAATGATTTTTATAAGCAATAGCTTACTGACTGTACTCTACATGTTCAGTTTAAATAATTAAACCTTGTTCCTTCAGAAAAGAACAATTTAAATGGCAAAGTCAACTAAGAAGGTGTGAAGAATCTTTTACCACCCCACATTCACACAAGTTAACCGGTATTTGCAGGCAAGAGTCCTCCCGAGGGTTCAGATGGCGAGAATTAGCTTTTTTTTTGTATATCTTACACACGTGTTGATCTGGCCAGATTTTTCTCGATTTTAGTCATAAAATGGGCTTGTATTCGTGGAGTACATGTCGCGAATCTAGATTTTGTTTCTTTCGTTCCTTAGCTACTTATCTTCGAATATTAGGTGTCTTGGTAGCTACGATAATGTAGAGCTTATGTATGGATGTGAGTCTTAAGATCCGCTGAATTTGGATGACTAATTTATAGCTAAATCTACGAGTTAAGTATGTGTTGGTGTCATTCATACTGGCAAGGTATATTCGGCAGCAGAAGCATAGAATGCAAGCGTTTACGTTTTAAGGGTGGAAGGATGTGCTTCTCATTTTTAGCTGACAAGTTTGCGGAGAATAATACTTCTGGTCCTCAGTGTGCCTTTTAGTTTTAAACAAAGTTCTGTGAATGACTAAGTGTAATACAAACTATCTTCAAGATATTTATAGCAAGTCCAGAGTATAAGGATTTCATGATACTATTGGATGTTCAGATTTGTGAAAACGTCTGTGTTGGGGACATTAAAGTAGCACACCTAAGTTTTTCCGGGGTTTGGCTTAAAAATGATTAATAGTCTATTTTTATTGTGTTTTGATTTTTCTCCACTTCAGCAACAAAAGTTTTTGGTTGTGCAATAATAGATGTGTCGTATACATAATAAAAGTCTTATTATTTACTGGTATGGGTTGATGGTTTGTGTACATTTTATACAGTGTAGGTGCCATTACGCTACCCCAAAGGAGACCGTTCTTCTGCATTCTCCATCTGCTATTCTTACCATTGAGAAATACCAAAAATCTTCTGTTGTGTAGGCATACGCTAGTAAAACAAGTAAGTTTATTACCTAAGGAGATATATAGATTTTGAAAAAATGCCCTCTTATTTAAGGTGTCGTAGGCTGCAAATTGCTGCTTAGATTGACAAATACCACTCCTCATAACTGATGTCTTTCGTACCCATCTTTGCTGTGTTGGGCAAGATTTAGTATTTGTGACGTACATGATCTTCCCTGTCTGTAGCAACTTTTGTCTTTTAATTTGAGTTTTTCTTCTGTTTTACCTCTTGAGGAGTATTATGTAAAGCAAAATAAATATATTAACCAATAGCTTTTGTGGTCGTTGGAGTTTTTGCCAGGTTTAAGCAAGGCAACAACTTTGTCTTTGCTTTGTTTGTCTGCAGACTTTGGATATCAGTAACTGTTGTATTTTTGTTCCAAATTTTATAATAAGCTTTGTGCTCAGATCTTCAGTCAGTACCGTACTATTCTTTATTATATACGTAGATATTGGATCCAAGCTGAACATCGTTAAAAGGTTGCTTCAGCTGACTGGTTTTGTCCTCTCTCATTTTAAGTTTTTCTTTGCTTTTTTGCCGGCAGAGATAGCACTTTCACATTTTTATGTGATTTTCAGCGATTTGCTTAATACCAAATACACTATTTTTTGCCCTCTATATATTTTCTGCACTAGAAATACGTCACATTTGTGCTAAGCGCATATGTCTGATAAGTTTAAGTAAAGTAAAGTGTCTTTTTCTCTAGATATGCCCTTAATATTTATAGACATAATTAGAATAATTGATCCTAAAAAGGAGCGATTTGACAAAAATCATATTGAACGGATGATTCTGATTAGCCGATTAATTAATTATTTATTACCCAGGGTACAACTGATTCTTCTTCTTCAAGTGCCATCTCCGCGGCGGAGGTCGGCAATCATCATAGCTATTCGGATTCAGACTTTTGAGACGGCTGCTCTGAAAAGTTCATTTGATGTACATCCGTATCACTCTCTCAGGTTGCGCAGCCATGACATTCTACGCCTCCCTATGCTTCTCTTTCCTTGGATCTTTCCCTGCATAATCAGTTGGAGCAAGGTGTATTTCTCTCCACGTGTAATATGTCCGAGATATTCTAATTTTCTTGTTTTTTCTTGTTTTTTTTTTAATTTAAACTGATTTCAGATTATCAGATTATACAACTGATTACTCGACGATATTTAGAATCAGATTTGTATAGTAATAACTATAGTTAATATGGAGTCTCTTTGTGAAAAGTAAATAAGTTTGTAATGTCGGTTACAACTCATATATGAATGATAAGGACATAAACGGTTAAAATAAGTGCACAGAATTTTAACTAAATATATCGGCGCCATTGTTCAGGAGATGGATTTATCCCAGAGATTAAAGGTTACATGTATATTCCAGGTTCTATTTACGTATTTGCATTACTAAAAAAGTATATTTAAAATAAAAGCCTTAAGATATCTTTAGATTTCTTTGGAAATTAGCAAATTAAAAAATACAGACATAATTCTGAATGACCAAATTGAGACAAACAGTTGTCTCAAGTATTGTTTATATTGTAAAGGTCATCGTCATAGTATAGTCAGAACGCAACAAGGTTCTATTGGCTTTTCTGCTTTTTGTCTCCTCATTCCTATTGAGAACTTAGCCACGTAAATAACGTTTTAAAAATATATGTCAATATTTTTAAAGTGCCTTTCCTAAAATAACTTTTTTTAAGCCTAGTTCGTTTGACTACATGTAATGGATTTGATAGTTCCCAACAGATAAGTATTGATTGTAGGTTGGATAGCAGTTGGTTGTACAGGCATGTGTTGATAAATATGATGGGTCGGTAGGTAGTCCCATTATTCCTAAATCTGACCATATGTTACCTCCCCTGTTGATTCGTGGACGTCCTAAGGGCATTTTTTCTCTCGGGGAATTCTTCCAGTTTAACTTGGCAATGCAGTTATTAGAAAACCTTTTTATATAGCCAGCGTAACTTTGGCATTGAGATTTAGTCTCTTGTATGACGTTGCTATCTTTATATATCTGTTAGACCTTGGCATTAGTTCCGGTTCGGTATTGGTTAGTATTCGGACCTTTGTAAGTTGGAAAATAATTCTGATAACTTTTCTAGTAATCCTGATCTAATTGATACCTAAGTTTTACTTACATTGTTTTGTCAGCGTTCTCGTCACATTTTCAGTCAATAGCACTGGTTTAATCACTTTTTTATATATCCTGAGTTTAGGGATTTGTATTAGACTTCTGGATTTAAAAGTGTAATGTGGGTATATTTACATTAGTTAGCTACCTGAATATTCCATTTTATTTCTTATGTGACAGCGTCATCTACGATACCTAAAACGCTGCAATCTTTCACAATTATATGGGTTTATTGTTACGTTATGCCCTACTCTACGTCCTCTCTCTTGTATGTTAAAGAAAATTTATTTAGTTTTCTCATTACTTACTATTAGACCGTTTTTTACTGCTAATAGCATTATTTTATAACATTCTAATATTTAATCTATGGATTAAATCCGGATAGTAAATAGATATTTTTCACTTTCTCGGAGAAATAATATTCTAACATACAAAATGCTATAAAATTGCTAAAACCTTTTTTGAATATTATATTTACTTATGAGGGACAGCAGCAATATCAGTACCATAATAAGGCGTATAGTCCTGGACTGGCTAATCGTTGGATAATTGGAAGCATGAGTGTAGCAGTTTTAATGTTTTCGGGACTGCTACCTGGTATCGGGGAGCAGAGATATCAGTACCAAGTTAGTGCATATAGGAATTGTTAATTGAACTTTATTATTATTAAACAGCACTATATTTCCTAGTAAAATCGTCATGACTTTACAGTTAGACAAATTTTCGAACGTTGGTTATGGAAACATCATATACATACCACCGGATTCCCTAGATCGACATTCAGCAAAATCCTTTTATTAATGATACGGGAGTAAAAATATAAATATTTGGGAGCTTACATCAACAAAGGATTAGATTAAGACTAAGAAATCAGGGTACGAATAGAAATGGCAAGGGCAGCGTTCTGAAAATTCAAGCAATTGTTCTGTGACAAAAATCTGAATACTGCGCTGAGACTGAGGTTTGTTGAATGTTACGTCTGGTCTCAACTATTGTACAGAGTAGAAATATAGACGGTAAAAGCGCAAATAGTTAGGAAGCTTCAAGCCTTTGAATTTTGGATATACCGGAGAATGTTGAGAATTCCATGGACTGCCAGGGTCACCAATGAGGAAGTGCTGAGAACGATGGGTCGAGACAAAAAATTGTTGAGAACAATAAAAGTACGCAGGACTGCATACCTGGGACATATACTAAGGAATATAAAGTCTTCTGCAGGCCATCATGCAGGGTAGAGTCGATGGCAAAAAGGGAATAGGTAGAAAGAGGAAGTCATGGCCGCGAAATATTCGTGACTGGACAAACATGACTGTAGACGAATTATTTCACGTTGCAAAAGACAGAGATACTTTTAGAAATGTGGTCGCCAACCTCCGTTAATGGGGAGGGCATAGGAAGAAGAAGAATGATACGCTAAACAAAACAAAAAAACAGAGATGAAGATAGGCGTCAACAAACTCTGTGTTATAAAACAGTTGAATAAAATACAGATTCTCGATTCAAATATTCAAAAATTTAATGAACAGCATACTAAAATAGAAATAACGTCTATTTAAAATACAATTCATTAATGGCTCAAGGTACAAAGCAGTCCTAGCATCTGCTAATGATATTAATCTTATAAGAAACTCTCTCCCGTCCGCAAACGACATCTTCAACAAATTGAAGAGAGCACGAAAAATGTTTCACTTAAAATCAACAAAATAAAAACCAAATACAGGCGAATCAACAGAAGAAAGCAATTCAATACATCTAGATAAAATATTAAAGTCAACAACTATAATTTCGAAAGTATGGAACACATTAAATATCTTAGATTAATAATCACGGTTAATAATAATGTCACTAAAGAAATACAAAGCATAATTCACTTCAGACCTATTTTAAAACATGAATGTTTTTTAAAACAATAAGACCGAACATATTATATTATGTAATAATTGTAATAGATATGTTGGCTAGAATCAAATTACCATAAAGTCACCGAAATATTTTATCTGAGTAATGACTCACTACTGATTGCTACGTTACGTTATACGATACATTTATAGTTAAAAGCGAAATTATTCGGTGTTATGCCATGTATAATATATGTGTATCTATAAAGTATTATAGTAAGATATTGAATTTCCTACATTTAAAAATCGAAACATTGAAATTAGACGGTAAAAAATTATAATTTTGATTGATTTATAAATTATTATAATTTAAATTTTACTACTTTGTGAAACAAATATTGTACATTAAAAAACGTAGCAATCGAAACATCGGAACGTACATTTATATATTAAATTTTTCAGTGTCAATGCATTAAAAAAATACTAATAAATAAAAATGGACACTTCCAAGCATCCAAGGATTCCAAAATGACATTTTCCAAGCTTATAACAGACACTAACTTAAGTTTAAAAATAATTAAAGCAAGTAATATAAATTACCAACATAAAATATTTAACTACATTAACCAAGTATTTGTGAAATTTCGGGATGACTAAATTGATTGATATTTAAATAAATTTCAAGTTCCAAAACGTACCTGCTGTAAAATTTAAAAATATACGACTAATCAAATTATTGGCAACATCGGAGGAGTTTAGTTATGTACGCAAAGAAATGTATACGGATCCCAAAAGTGTTTTAACCTATTACGGAGTCCACATAAAGCGCTACCAAGATAATAATATACACGATGTATATTCGCCTGGAGTTAGTATAATACCGTTTTAGTACGGAGCCCCCATTAACCGCTAGATCTATATATATATATATATATATATATATATATATATATATATATATATATATATATATATATATATATATATAAAGCTTTAATCCGCCCAAAACGACTACGACAGCTTGATATACGTGTCTGCACCAAAATCTGACTTAAAGCTGCTGGTTTGGTCCTAAAATTTATATATAAATAAAATTAGCGAATGAGCCTGGGTGACTAGTCTGTCTCAGTAGGTCTGTTTTGGCACGTTAGGCCGTCCGCACATGAAGCTACTAAAAAGAAACCAGTTGGTAACTTTAGTTACCAATCAGTTGCTTATTAGTTACTGTCCATGTATTTTAATGAGTATCTGCACACAGCGCTACCAGTTACTAACCGGTCTCTAATGCATCAGTGATCAGTCCACAGCAGACTGGACGTGCAGGTCGCTTGCTGACTAGTTTCTAGTTTCTTGTGATATTTTTAAAGTTTACACGCGAAATGGCGAAATTGGTAGAACAGTCGTTTAATATAAAATTAGTGCAAGAAGTGGAAAAACATCTCAGCCTATACAACTATACGTTAAATGAATATTCGCGTAAAGATATTACCGAAAAGTCTTAGAATGATATATTATATGGTATTCCTTCCCGTTTTCGTACATAATTAGGTAGAACACAAACATATTGTGTTATCTTAATAATTTTTTCGAGTGAGTGACATTTTTAACGCGATAATAACATTCAATAATATATAATATAAAGGTTAAAATTTAAACACCCTATGACAAAGCTAGTCGTACAGGCAAGAAGTGACTCGTTTCTATTAATTTTCAGTAGCGTAGTGTGCGATTCACAGTTAGTAAACAGTTGGTAATTCTAGTTACCAACTAGTTTAGTTTCTTTTTAGTAGCTTCATGTGCGGATGGACTTAAGTACCTATACAAACAAACGTAGGATACGCACAATTTCAACCCTAGGTAAGAAGGCGCCATGTATCTACCTGAGTATGCATATTACCTTTATTATTATCTTTAGTTAAATCAGTTGTATTGGAAATAAGGTAGGTAAATAGATTGGCGGTGGAGATAGCTGCTCTACCATTTTCTACATCTGACGGTATCGAATTACCTGGTGTATAAATGAAAATAATAAGACAAAGAAAATAAAAAAAATCATTGGTTACAAGTTAAAAACTGACTCTATTTGAATTCTGTACAACCATTACACCAATTAATATAATGTTAGTGGCCATTAAGTCAAAAAAAATCTTGTTTTTTTTTGAGCTTATAGATTTATATTCCTTTGGAACAGTCTCTGTTGAGATTCCAGAGGTAGTCAGCCATCATAGCAGTATTCCATCTGCCTTAATAATGTTACTCCCTCCATTAATTTAATATATTGATGGAACCTCTTCCCCCGTTCTTCGCTGTAATCTCTCAAATTATACAAATTTTCGGGGAAATACTCCAGGTGCGAGTGAGGAAAATGAAGTTTTACACTTATAAGACAACCTAGATTTTAGAAACTTCTTAGCAAGCCATTTACTTCTTTGTAATTGGGATTTTTTTTTTGTTCTCAACAACTGATTAAAAGTTTCTCCATGCATTTTTTCCTTAGTATTCATGCATTTTTTAAATTCATTGTTGCTCATTAGTTGGCGACTTTAAGGACCCACAAAAATTCTAGCTTTTCTTTTCTTAGCTTTTCTCTAGAAGATATCTTAGGAAACTTTTTACTCAAATACTGAAAACATTTTCATCCTGATTTTACACTTTCACGAATTGTTTCATTAAACCAAGTTTAATATGTAGAGGTGGAAACAGAATATGTTTGGTATTTAATAATGGACTGTATATGACATTCTTTGAGCCTGGTGTTAACTGGGTCCTTGTTCTTAAATATTTCACTGTATAGTGATTGGACCTAATAGGTTGGACTCAATAACTATACTATATAAATATTTAGTATTCTCTAAGAGCATTTTCATATTGTCTTGTGTTTCTTTCAATGAAAGGGGTGAGATATTGGAATTTAAGTATACATATTTCCATTATGTAAAAGAACAGCTTACAAACTAGCTTTTGATGAATTTATTAAGAGTCTACATTCAGCAGGTTTATAGTCAATTCCAAAATATTACATCATTGATTGAAAGTTATTACAGAAAACCATTCCATCTCTTTCTTGAAAATAAGGATAAAGCTTTCGTTTACGATGACGATACAAAGAAAAAGTGACACTCGTCGCAAGGAGATTTTTTGATTTCAATCTGGATCCTTCTTCTGAAACGTCTGGAGCATTCCTTGGTAGACTTAAATCTCTACCTAAATCATTTAATTTTTCTTGGGTAAACAGTTTAGGTAAGCAATCTTTATCAGGTTCATATGCCTCATCATATACATTTTTCTTATTGTCACTAATGTCACAGTCATGGTCATCACTAACATCTTTTAGAATAGTAGCGACTAAGTTACTGGCTACTCTAATAGCAGAAGGTAAGTTAGGATAGACAATAGATTTCTTGTTCCTAACTGAGTAGCCACATATATTAGTCAGACAAAAGTAAAAATCATGTACATGATTTGATGGTTCTCTCCAGACTATCGGTATTCCAAAGACAGCTTGCTTTTTACCTAAAAATTATATTTAAAAATTCCTTTATAAAAGGTATAACAATAAAAACCCCATCGAACTACATCACAGGACGTTTTCGGATTAACTATTTCATCATCAGTGCTAAACTAGAATAAGTATAACCACTTTAATTAAATCAAACGTGAAAGTTAAAATTTTGACCAGGGTTATTACAAAAATTGTCGTTAATACTTACTGAATGTATATGTTTAAAGCCACTAAATATGTGGGGAAAAAGCCTTTAAATGTAATTTGATTAACTTTGAGTTACATCTTTGATAATTAAAAACTATGATGTTTAAGTTACAAAAGGAATTAATCACATGGTAACGTAATATATATATATATATATATATATATATATATATATATATATATATATATATATATATATATATATATATATATATATATATATATATATATATATATATATATATATATATATATATATATATATATATATATATATCCTAAGTTATGTGTGTATAACACAACCACGCTCCGTTGAAGAAAACAACAGAATGATCGTCTTCGTCTGCCGTATCATAATTATATCAATTTTTATATTCGGTAAACACAAATAAAAAAGAAGTAAAGCGTTACTTGGGTCACCATCACTTAGAACAAATAAGTTGATTGGTACTTTTGCACATTCAAAAGAGATTGTGTTCTGTTTTCTAATGAAAACTGTGGTCACAATAAAGATATGACAGCCCAAAGCCTTGTCACGAAACCTTTAACATCTTTCGCCAAACTCATGGGCACAGACGGAGCCATACAAACCCATGAAAAAATATAATACCACATAGAGTGCGTTCAAGTAAGCCTAGATTTTCTACAAAGTTATCGTGATCCGCAAAAGTCAGTCATTAACCAGATAGACTCTAATAGGTCTAAACAGATACAAGAAAATAAACAAAGACAAAGTGTTCTTAGGTCGATAGAATATTTCTAGAAGAGGCCATTCTGATGATGGCCTTTTGCTTCTGGACAAAGATCTTGGACGTAGCAATGAGGGGAATTTCAGGGAATTGTTAAGGTTTAAAATCACATCAGGAGATGAAACTCCTATACAACACCTATTCACAACATTTTCCCGAAAAACATACATTAGTAGCACCAATCAAAATCAATTGATAACATGTTGTGGTAAAGAAGTAATTGAATAAATATTGAATCAGGTTCGAAGTGCAAAGTGCAAAAATTAACAATATTCGTGAAGATTTTGTCAAGCTCATTGGGACTCATAAGAACATAAAAATAATTAGCGAAAATCAAAAAATAAGGGAAGAACAACGCCTGGCAGGAGAAGCTTTGGGGAAAATAGTATTAAACTTGTTGAAAGAACTGCACTTGGATCCGAAGAAATGTGTAGGAATCGGTACCGACAGTTGTAGCGTAATGAGCTCTGAAGCAGTCGTTGCAGTAACAGAAATAAAAAAAAAACACAAATGCAGTTAGATGTTGTTGCCTGAATCTAAACAACTCTCTTTTAAATTTTATTAATTTATCGTCCATCAGAAACACAGTCGGAACAATGAAGACAGTAATATCATTTTTTAACATGTCAGTCAAGAGAAATGAAGTTTTAAAACTGAACCTCTGGTAAAGTTTATGCGAAATAAGATAGGTTGAGCCATTAAAGCGTAATCCAGTTCAGATCTGCCATTTTACATATAACTGAAGCACTAACATGTATCTCAACATGTAAGGATCCTAAGACTGATACACATGCATCAACTTTGTTTAATTCTTTAGGCACATCTGAGTTTCTAGTGTCAATGATGTCACTGATTGATATACTAAACTTAAAATTGACACTAAGCCGACTTGATGCTAGCATACCGACTAAGGCTGTTTCCCATACCATGTCGACTTTGAAAGATTTAACTGCGTAGAAAGTTTTAGTAAGATCTTTACTGAAGTTAAAGAATTAGCAGACGAATTGGACGTTGAAGTTAAAATACTTAGATTTGTATTTAGACAGACTAAGAGAGCCTGATCATCGACGTGGTCCAGAAGAATCTTACAAACGTTCAATTTACATACCTCTTCTAGACAATGTTTGTACCGATTTAACGTCAAGACTACATGCCACCTAACTGAAATGCTTGGGTCTATGGGGCATTATTCCCACACTTCTGATTCTCAAGGAGAAAAAGAAGTGGAATTATTAAAAGATTTGAAGAAAGCATTTGAACAGTTTTTACCTTTCATGAACATTGGTGATACATAGACAAACATTATTCTATTTGAAGGTGAAGTAAATTTATGGAGAATATTCAATACGAGAATACATCATTACACAGTATTTTATTATTTTTTGGTCAGTGAGGCTACCGCAGAGAGGTCCTTCTTTACGTTAAAAAGAGTGAAGGCTTGGCTGATGCCATGGATGGGAGGAACCCAACTCACGGGTCTTTGTCTCCTTCATGTTCACCAAGACATTGGAAGTAGACACTGAAAAATTAATAGAGCGATTTGCACATCAGTGCACAAGATAATAATTTAGTGTTTTAGTGAACACACATTTAGTGTACAAGAATAATTTTTATACTAGACAAATAAAGTTACTTGGCCAATATTATTCATCTTTCGTTTATGCTATTTTAATTTCATAAACTACACTACATTTTTTTGCACTTGTTGGACTTTGCACTTGGATTTTTAGGTTAAAATTTTGCTAGACAAATAAAAATACTTTAATAACCATATGTTTTGAATGTAGTTATGGCACTCAAAAGTATGTGTGAAAAATACCTTAAAACTCAAAAACTCAAATTTCCCCCAGACTCCCGGTATCCCCTTTAAAAGAAGTTCGTGAGCCCCCCCCCCCAGAATCGCTCCTTGATCCGCCCTGGATTTCATCACTGGCCAGTACACGAAGATCAGAAACATCCTAACACTTGTCTAGAATCCTGACAAAGCCGATTAAGGATCCAATAAATTAAGCGCAGCAAATACTTATATTTGCTGAAAAATCAAAATTCCTTTAAAAAGTTTCATAATATTAAGTAATTTTCTTATCTAAGACTTAACGTTTTCAAGATACTTTCATTTGTTATAATATTTGTGCTAGTATCATTTTGACTCCCATATAACACAATCGTGACCGTCCCTGAAATCCTGTTTAACGTCAATTTTTGTTTCTAAGAAAAATCAGGATTTCTAATAAGTACTACGGTAAAATCTTCATCTGCAAATTCAAAAAAATGTAGGCTCGGGAGCGTAAGGGATAAGGGGACCATGCCTTTTCTTGATCGCCAAATTTTACACCAGAATATAAAAAGTATACATTTTCTACAAATTTGTTAATACGTTGTTTCTGTTTTAAAACCATAAAATACCCATAAATGTAACAAAATACATAATTGCTATTCACACACGATACCTGAGATTGATTCATTTTAAAACAAATAATAAAAAAATATATTTATATGTATCAAGATAAATAATATTATCTTGATACAACAAGACAGTAGAACTGAAATTGAAACTCTTTCGGTATCTTCAATCTCGACTAGCTTGTTATCAGTAGGCTGATACTTCCCGACATAATCAGTAGGGCTGCCAAATATATACAGATAAACTTTGCCGTCGAGTATATACTTTATCAACACTTCCAAATAATTACTTTTTACACTTATTTACATTTACATTTTTGAACAAGTCACAACAAGTTCATCACCAGATTATAAAACCTTCGGTCATATATTTCTAAATGTAAGTCCTATTTATGCAAACTGTGTAGCAATAAAACTGTACGTGGAGGAAAAAATCGTAATGGATTTGGATTTAGAACCAAAAATACTCTAGAAAAACAGTTGTTTTCTTAGATTTGTTCAAAGCACGGTGCTTTGCAGCACCGTGTATCGAAGAATGCTCGACAATCTGATAACGGAATAAGCATTTCAAAGTATGTCCGTATTAACATGTTTTATTATTTGACATTTAAAAAATTAGTTGGAATCACGCAAACATTACTGTAAATACAGCTTTGTAAATAAATAAAAAAACAAATTTTTTGCTGTAAAAAAAATTTATTTACAAGTTAAATAACTTATTTTCTAAGTGATATTACTTTTTTTCTTATAAGAATACCAGCCACGACCAACAGGGATAAAGAACATACTGCTATTAATCCATATTTAACACCATTAGCTATTTTCACTACGTTGAAAAATTTGTTGTTCAGCATATCGACAAGGTCGTCTGTCAAGTCAGCACACTAAAATATAAAAAAATTGTATTAAAACAACCATAGTTTATTTATGGTCTTTGATCATAACAGACTATTTGTAGAAAAAATAGAACAAATATCCAATGACATGTTTATTGTTTATAATTTATTTTGAAAAATCATTTTTACGCATCATGTCTCACCCAATCTCAAGGTTTATTAACATCGTGCATCTGTCAAATAAACGTCAAAGTGTAAATACGAACTTAAAAGTTATCTGCATTTTAAAGTATAATTTCAGATAGTTTTAGATATAAACTCAAGTTAAATTACACATTTTAAAGTTCTCTGCGAATTTTTATGATTTAGGAAGTCCTAAACACAGTTACATTCTATTACTATAGTTTAATATATATACATTAGTACTAGTTTAGTCGTCGAAGCGATCGTCGAAGGCTCCATTTATGGAGTCTTCTAACGGGGGCGAGCCCCCCGATAAAATGCCAAGGGATCAGGATGCGATGGATGATTGCAGTTATGGTTCCCATGGATTTTCGTCCCATCAGCTAGAAAACTCGATAAGTAGTCTTAATAATATTAATCATTTAAAAACCGATAAACAAATTAACCCATTAACTTCTAGTGAGATAGAAAAAAGCAGACCTGTATATTTATATGATAAAACTGATTTAGGGCCATTTCACATTTTTATTGAAAACAATGATAAAAATTTTACAGGCAAATTAAATGCAGTTAAGATAGGTGAAATATTATTTACCGTACACCCAGAAATTGATAATTATATTAAAAAATTTGATTCAATTGGACGCAACCGGATTAGAATAACATTTAAAAACTATGCTAGTGCAAATACCTTAATTACTTCTAAATTGCTTATTCAAAAAAATCTAATTGCATATATTCCGAAATTTCAATTATTTAAATTAGGTGTAGTTAGGGATATACTTAGAATCAGATATATCGGAAGAATATCTTAAAGAAAAAATAAAAGAATTTGATCACCATTGTAAATTCTCGGTGGATTATGTGAAAAGAATAAAGAGAAAAATAGTAACAGATGATAAAGTAGTTTTTAAACCTAGAAAATCGGTAATTATATCATTCAAATGTCAAAGTATACCAAAATATATCGTAATTAACCATGTTTTACATAATGTAGAAAAATACCAACAAAAAGTAATTATTTGCTACAACTGTTATAGGTATGGACACATGAGTAAGCAATGTAAAAGCAACCCTAGATGTCTTAAATGTCATGAGTCTCACCCTTCCGATTCTTGTTCTTTATCATCCTTTAATAAAAAATGTTTCTCGTGTGAAGGTGAACACTTCACTAATGAATGGGAGATATGTCCAGAATTCGACCGCCAAAAAAAAAATAAAACATTACATGTCTGAAAACAGCTTGTCTTTCAAAGAAACGCTTAAATTATTTCCTAAAGTAACCTATGCATCGATAACAGCTAATAATTCCTCAATAAATTCACATCAAATTCCAATTATGAACGCTCCATCTTTTTCATATTCCTCTTCTCAATTGTCCACATCCCCTTCACCCCCGAATCAGCTCGCCCACCCTACAGTTTCAAACAGATATACAATAATAAAACCTCCAAAATCCAAACGACCCCTCCCTTCCTCGCAAGACCCAATAGCAAAAGAACATCAAAAAATAATAAAGTTAAACCCCATGTCCACCAGACCTGGCGGCATGTTCAATTCATCTTCTTATCAATCTACATTTAATGCATAACAAGGATCCAAAATACATGAATCTCCTAAAGAATTAACAGAACTAATATCAAATATAGTTATAAGTATTATTTCTAATATGAATCACAAAAATTCTGAAATCCCAGAAAATCAGTTTTAATAAATTTAATTCAAACAGTTTTAAGTTCTCTCTCATATAATAATGAATAGTGTGGTAATTTGTCAATGGAATTGTAGATCGGCTAACTCTAATAGAGAAAATCTTCTCCACCTACTAGAAGATCAGAAAGTTGATATCGCATTATTATCAGAAACTAGATTTAAACCAGAAAAGTATATTAACTTTCACGGATATAATATTGTCAGAGACGACCGCTTTTCAGCAACTGTCGGTGGTGGCTCGGCAATATTAATAAACTCAAATCTGTATTATGAGGAAGTCACCATGAAAGTCAAATTATTAAACATCAATACAGTAGCCATTAAAATTAAGTTTAAATCATTCACTGTCACATTTATATCGATGTATGTTCCCCCAGGAGAAAAGTTATCGTTACAACAGTGGAACAATTTTATAACATCTATAGAGAGACCGTTGCATTGCCTGGGGCTTGGACAATCATACAGATATAAAAGGCAAAATCTTAATGGACTGTATAGATGATAACAATTTGATATACAAAAATGATGGCTCTCCTACTTTCTTTAGGAACTTTTTGAAATCGGCAATAGATCTGACCATTTGTACTCCTGACTTAAGTCATCTGATCACTTGGAAAACACTTCAAGACCTATTCGGTTCAGACCATGCACCTATAAGGGTCGAATTAGAGGATCAACCAACTCATATATATATATATATATATATATATATAACCCGTATTCACAAAAGTGGAATTTAAAGAAAGCCGACTGGAAATTATATGAACAATTTTCGGAAGATATCTTCTCTCAATATGAAGATATAAATTCATATGAAAAATTTTTGCACAATATAAATACAACTGCATCCTACTGCATCCCCAAATTTAAAATAAAAAAAACAACTTCCAGAGGAAAATACTGGTGGGATTTAGAATGTGAGGAAGCAGTCAGAAGAAGACGGGAAAGTTTTTGTATATTCAAAGATCATCCAAACCAAGAAAACCTACTTAAGTATAAAAAAGATGATGCCCACGTGAAGAAGATCACTAAACAAGCTAAAAGAAATAGCTGGAGAGATTATGTCAGGTCCTTAAATAGGTCGGTCCCTATTAAAGATGTATGGTCAAAAGTTAATAGACTAAAAAATAGAAAAACTAAGAACAAAGTCCCTATAATACTATCGAAAGCTTCATGGATAGAAGAGTTTCACCAAAATATCACTCCACTGTCTGCAGAATTAGTAATTCCTGACCTACAAGTAAATGCGCAATACGACTATCCAGAACAAATGTTTCTTAATCAAACCATTTTCTGGCACTGAACTTTCTAGCACACACACAC
This sequence comes from Diabrotica undecimpunctata, assembly GCF_040954645.1. Taxonomy (NCBI): domain Eukaryota; kingdom Metazoa; phylum Arthropoda; class Insecta; order Coleoptera; family Chrysomelidae; genus Diabrotica; species Diabrotica undecimpunctata. The sequence goes on along the minus strand of NC_092811.1, from coordinate 76,453,233 downwards.
ACACACACACACACACACACACACACACACACACACACACACACACACACACACACACACACACACACACACACACACACACACACACACACACACACACACACACACACACACACACACACACACACACACACACACACACACACACACACACACACACACACACACACACACACACACACACACACACACACACACACACACACACACACACACACACACACACACACACACACACACACACACACACACACACACACACACACACACACACACACACACACACACACACACACACACACACACACACACACACACACACACACACACACACACACACACACACACACACACACACACACACACACACACACACACACACACACACACACACACACACACACACACACACACACACACACACACACACACACACACACACACACACACACACACACACACACACACACACACACACACACACACACACACACACACACACACACACACACACACACACACACACACACACACACACACACACACACACACACACACACACACACACACACACACACACACACACACACACACACACACACACACACACACACACACACACACACACACACACACACACACACACACACACACACACACACACACACACACACACACACACACACACACACACACACACACACACACACACACACACACACACACACACACACACACACACACACACACACACACACACACACACACACACACACACACACACACACACACACACACACACACACACACACACACACACACACACACACACACACACACACACACACACACACACACACACACACACACACACACACACACACACACACACACACACACACACACACACACACACACACACACACACACACACACACACACACACACACACACACACACACACACACACACACACACACACACACACACACACACACACACACACACACACACACACACACACACACACACACACACACACACACACACACACACACACACACACACACACACACACACACACACACACACACACACACACACACACACACACACACACACACACACACACACACACACATTAACATCGTGCGCATGGGATGTATGGCACAGGGTGAAAAATGTTGCCTAAACAATGACGCAAATAGTTTCTTACGTTTATATTTTTATGATTAACAAATTATTTTATGTGTTTATGGGTAGTACGTGTAGGCAAAACATAATATTGTTTTAATTGTTAAAATCAATGGTTTATTGTTTCCTTCGGCAGTGGACATTTTAAATGTGGTCATAAGATAGTGCTGAGCAATAAGGGTTACCATAGGTTTTTCCACGAATATACGACTGTTTTGGATTATTGCGACAACGCATATTTTACTGTGCAAGTAGAAGTATGAAAGTAAATTGGTCTAATTATTATTACAATAAAAAGGATCTACTGTTAGTATGACATATAAACTAAAATTATTTCTGTTAATAGATGTTCAGATGTTTAGTTTTTTGTTTATACGAAGAGTCAATTCATGTTTGGTTTACTTTAAGGCTCGTTTTATTTCTTGTCTGTTTCGAAAATAAAACATTCTTAGCCGAGGTGTAGTCCGTTGGAACGGACTGGCGCCCATTCTTGTTTGCGACCTGTTTTGGTGAAAAGAACTCCAACCCACTCCGCTGCCTGACAGAATTCAGCTAACATGGACATACCTCTGTGTCTCCCCTTCTTCTTCCCTCTCATAGACTCTTCTGAGTCTACAAATTAAAATGTAAAGGGAAAACGCGCACGAAGTTGACCCTAGTCGCCTCAGAGATAGCTCAAAACGAGAGCTTTTTTTTCAAATGTGAACAATATCATCCTTTTGTTTGCAGTTAGTTCTAAATAAATTTCTGTCAATTCTAAAAATGTCAAAAATTTTCCAAATATACTCAGACAAAAGTGTTAAGATCGATTTACGAGAATTTAAATATAAGATAAAAATGGATCTCTTTCAGCCTGTTACGGTCTTTCTGTTTATATACAATCTAGCAAAATATAAATTTTCATAGTAAATATTTTCATTACAGCTATATGCTATCAAAAATGTATACCTAAAGCTACCTTTATAATATAAAAATTATTTTTAGACCATACAAATAAAAGAAAGTTAGGTAAGTGGAAAAAGGTATTTAAGGAAAATTGTAATTATAACCGTAACAGCATTGCAGTTTGCTCAGGAATGCGTATTAAAAAGCATTAAAAAGTAACTATTAGCATGACAGATAAAACGTTTGGGACATTAAGTGTTACGGACAACCGTAAACCGTCAAAAGCTGAAACTATAGGAAAAATTTTCAGTGTCCAAAGATTAAGATCATGCTTAAGTTTAAACTTAAAATGCAACATTCTGAAATTAAATTGAAATCAAATTAAATCAAGGGTTTCGAAAAATTTTAATTTTGCTCTAAAGTAAAGGACCTCTGGTTTTGAGGATATCAAAGATTATTATTTATAAAATAATTAAAACTTAAACCATGTTTAAAACTACCCGTAAAATACTAAACTTACATTATATATTTATACAATACAAATTTACATTTCAGGTCTAAGATTTTTGTCCGTCATGCATTCCTTATATTTTTAATGCTTTTTATGAAGCATTCCCGGAAAAATGAGTAATTTGAAACAAGTCAAGAAATTGGTATATTAGAGCTGTATTTTTTAAAACCAACAATTGAGTATGTTACAGACTGGTGAGACTAGAAGATTTTAATAGACTAGATTTTAATAGATTTTAATATCATATTTGCTGATACAACTTTATTGAAGCTGTGTTGTTGAAAATCCTGCAGTCTCTGATAATTTTTCATAACTCCCAAAGGGATCATAAATTACTGCCTTCAAATACAAGTTTTGTACTTGATTAGAGAGAACAAGTATGCATTAAATGTAATAAAATAATTATATTTTAAAGCGTTAATATTAGAACCATATGCTTAACTCTAAACAATTTTAAATAGAATAACTTCAGCTATTTTTGTATTTCTTTAAATTATAGCAACCATGATTACTCAAAGATTGGTCTGATTTGCGAGGAATATGAATAAAGCAGCGATATAACGAAAAACAAAGTTTTAAATAAAAAAAGGTAAAGAATATCTCAAAGATAAACTCTTGTGTGCGGAAAACAAGCATGAATACAGTGTAAACTTTTACTTCAGTAGGTTTACTATTTAAGCAAAATGGTTGGAGAGGCTATAATATCAGCTCGACTGAAAAACAATCAGGTTCCTACCACCATAAAGTGGATGAGAGTAAGGATGATGGATCAGTACCTCTTTTATCAGATGGATTCTGTTTGGCATTAAATCAGCTTCTTGGAATAATTTTGGAAAAAACTTCAGAAATACAATTTTTAACAAATATCTTAAAAATACTGGATTCTTTTTTGATCCATGCTAATATGATCGTTAAGTTTGACGAGAAGAACGTCAATTTAAATTAACATAGTTTATATCTAGGAAGTGTATTTTTTAAGCGGGCTACCATACTTTTATGGCAAGGAAGACTGACACTCACGTTACTAAATAAGTTAATACTGCGAATAAATATGCAAGTTTTATAAGCTTTCTTAGAGGTGAGAGTCCATGTAACTGCATATAAGTCCTAGTGTTTTGGTGGTTTCTTCAATTCGAGAAAAATCGAGTTATTTGGAGACGAATTGAGATTTCATGTTTAACTCGCAAGTCATCGTGCGTAACGTCAGGTTTTAATGGTTTTTGTTAAATAGTTCTAATAAAATAAATTAAACTTCAGAATATAATTTATTGGTTAGTCTTTAAATAGACATATTACAGATGTCTAATGTTGTTGTACAGTTGTTACGTTCAATGCCCAAAATTGTTGTCCGTCGTGTATACCATAAGGGTTAGATTCGACCGTTACTTGATGGAAATTCATTTTATTTAACAATAAAACACTGAAATCTTTTGTTTTCAAGAGTATAACAGAACATAAGAAGGCTTCCAATAATAGAATAACAGATTCTACGTACGCACTTTACCTTCTAGACCAGAATTATTCTTTTAATGACGAACTTCAAATTCTTCACATCAAAAATAAAGGCATTGACTTAGCTTTATTAGAATCTATAGAAATCAATAAAATAAAAAATATAGGCATAATTCTAATTGACCAACTTGAGACAATTAGTTCTCCCCTCCTCAACCTACGAGATAAGCACATACCAAAACTAATACTACTAATACATACTACTTCTAATTTACTATTGATTAATAATGCTTCCGATTCATATTTTTGGTTAATATATATAAAACAACTCCCCCTTCTTCTTCTTCGCGTGCCATATCAGAATTGTCCGACGTTGGCGATCACCATTGCGAAGGCTTCTCGATCTTCTGCAATATGAAATAATTGTCCTGCATTTGATATCTGAGTCCATTTACAAATGTTTTTTAACCAAGAAACTTGTTTCCTTCCTACACCTCTACCGTCCTCTATTTTGCCTTTAAGGATCAGTTGTAATATTTTATATCGACTTCCTCTTACTATATGTTCCAGATAAGAAATTTTTTGATGTTTAACTTCTTTAGCAGTTCTCTATCTTTGTTGACACTCCTCAGTATTTCTTCATTAGTTTTCCTTGCTGTCTAAGGTATCTTCAGCATTCGTCTATGAACCCACATTTTCAATGCTTCAATTTTGTTCATGATCGATACTTTTAGCGTCCACACTTCTGCACTATACAAAAATACGGATCAAACATAGCACTTAACCATTCTAACAACTCCCCCACTAGCAATATTTGCGTCGTTTCGGTTTTTTCCCATGTCATAACTATGCTGTAAAATTTGTTTCTTGTAAATAAATAATTGTTGGCGAGATTATTGAATACAAATATTTAAGCATTTCTAAACGGATATAGAACTTCATTTGATTTGATCTTCATGCTTTTTTTTTAAGTATGGCTTAATTGTTGTTATATGTATAAAGTCGTGTATATCCAACGTGTATGTTTGTAGTAAGCTGGGGGGATCAGACGAGCTAGAATAATTTTCAAAAAAGTCAAGAGTTTGTTCGTATGTTAAGTAAAATTTATTTGATATATTGTGAAATATTATTTTTGTTGGCATCATCACTTCCTGAATTGATATGGTCCACACCAGATCATGCTCAAAATACAACAAAGCTTTTTTTCATATTTTCCCCATGTTTCTAGCAGAATAACCTTAACTATATATGGCTAAAAATATTTCATAAGATATTTCTTCATCTTTGTTGTCTCTTTCGATTTTTTAGTTGAAATTATCATTTTTGTATTACCTTTTTCTTTTTCTTGTTTTTTTTATGCAGGCTGTATGTTTTTCAATGTATCTCCAGTAAGTTGTTGTTCCATCGTTTTCGTGGTTTTCCTACTAATCGTCTTCCTATTGGGGAACCGTCTGTTGCCTTCTTTACTACTCTATTTATTGTCATTCGGCTTACATGATCATTCCATTCTACTCTTCTAGTTCTTATCCAGTCCTTGATGTTCTCCACCTTGCATCTATGTCGTATATCTGTACTTCTAAATCTGTTCTATATTGTTTTAACATCAATGTTTCTAAGTGTTTTTATTTCTGCTGTTTCTAACGTTATTTTTGTCCTCTCTGCGTCAGTTAGTGTTTCTGTCGTATGTCATTATTGGTCTGATGACTGTTTTGCAAATTCTGCCTTCCATTTCTTTCCTGATATGTTTATTTCTTCATATCCTGATATGTTTATTTCTTCATATAGTTTTATTCAAGCAACCTGCGGCTCTGTTTGCTCTATTCATTTGATCTTCCACTTCTTTTTCGAGCTTTCCATAGCTACATAATGTGATGCCCATTTTTCTGTTAAGGTAGTTCCTAACATCACATGAAACATGAGCAGGAGCCCCATCCAATTGGAGCCACATGTTTGTTCGGACACTAAGGGGAAGGTTCTCAATAAGGATCCAAAAATCTTGTTTTATGAAATTTAAAAAATTTTAAAAATTCAAAATATTTAAAAAAATTATTTAATTGAGATTTCCGTCAAAAAAATACGGGCGGATAACATACTCGCCCATAATACCGCCCCAAACGTTAACACTCCATCGGTGTTGGCGATTAATAGTACGAAATAAATGTTTGTTTACTGTATCATAATAATGAAAATTATGTCTATTTACTAGTCCATTATTGTGAAAAGTATTTTCGTCTGAAAATGTCACATTTTAAAAAAATCAGAATCCTCCCTAACTTTATCTTAAACGTTTAAATTTATCCAACAAAAATTTAAAAGCTTATCATAATCAAAGTGGTGCTGCAGTTGAGTATGATACGGATGATAGTGGCTTGTCTTAAGTATTCTACATGTACTCGTTTGACTGATTTCTAATTCACCCGAAAGCACGACAACAAGTTCGTTGACGTTATCACCACTAACTGCTTTATTTCTATGTACCTTTTGGTATGCAACATTACCAGTAGCACGGAATCTATTCAGCAATCTCTCAAAAACTTCCTGCGTTAGGTGTTTTCTATCAGGATAATTTTGAGCGGTAATTTTAGAAGCTAAGAGACAATTTTCCAAGCACTAGTAGATTTTCTTGGACTTAGGTTCATAAAAAAGATTATCATGATACTAAGTCTTTTTTATTTTCTTTTTTTCGGCAGGAAATCCATGCCTTTTACAAGAAATAATATTGACTAAAAAACATTTTATCAACGATATAATAAGGTTTAAAAGAGAAACTTTTGACTTACCAAGCATGTAAAGGTTCTGTGTTAACAAGTATACATTAAACGTCACAATTAAAATAACAATAAAAGCATAGGAGGACAGACGCACTAAGTCAGTACATGTAAAATGTATTTTAAAATTTAATATGTTGTTTATTGATGTTGGTTTATCATTTAAACAATTAGTTATTTTAACATCATAGGCGTTCTGAGATTATCTTTTTGGATGTTTTTAAATTAAATTAAAATATATCTTGTTTAAATTTTTGACATCTTTTTTATCATTTATTACATTATTATTCTTTTTGATTTGTATCTACCGTTGTATTGAAACCAAATTTGGAAGAACAACCGTCCAACAGATGAAACTCTACAAAAAAATATTAGCTAAAACGACAAATCAAAGAAATCGAAGAATGCAGGCATGGGTGAAAATATGCCTTTTTGCCGTGGGTAGTATTAAAACCAAATTTGGAAGGACAACCGTCCAACAGATGAAACTCTACAAAAAATTATTGGCTAAAAGGACAAATCAAAGAAATCGAAGAATTTTTTTACTTAGATGTAAAACAGAAAATTTAGTACCAAACTTTTTAAATTTAAATATATAACACATTATTCTTAATTCTGTAAACCTTGCACGTAAATTTGGTAACGTTTTTACTATATTCACAAAACAAACCTTGAATTTACTCATAGCAGATACCGATGATACCACTATCTCATTAAAAACATTAGACTCGGAACTAGAAAAACTAGAAACAAAATTAATCGAATTAATACCAGTTGCTACTTTTAATACATTTAAAGAAACATCCATACAATACAATTATTTATTGTTATTGTGATAAGTGAAGTGATACGTGAAAAAGCAGAGCAAGGTGCGGCTAAAGTATTAGCCAAGTTTCGTGTAGTATTAAATTAGCATAGAACTAACGTTATTGATCATAGTAATGATCGGATAGCAAAATAACCATAAGATTCCTAATGGAATTTTACTAATAAAAAAAGGTTTTTACATAATTCTCATCTTCAACATTTATATCTAGTTTTGTAGACCGTTGTTCCAAATATTTAGTCATCTTTGGTAAAGATATGATACATTTTTTTCTTAGATTATATTACATAGAAAATTATATAATCGGTAATTAATATTATATATATATATATATATATATATATATATATATATATATATATATATATATATATATATATATATATATATATATATATATACGTTCGAATTATCGGGTAAAGTGGTCTGTAATGAAAATCTTTCTTTTTTCTGAGATACTCAATATATATATATATATATATATATATATATATATATATATATATATATATATATATATATATATATAGATAATTATATAATTGGACTACAATTCATGTTTTTACTGCTAATTATTTTGGAGAAGTGCTTATTGCTTGTAATTATATTTACAATTATTTACAATTTACAAAAACTAATTTAATATTTTCTGTATAAAAACATTATATATCTAGTAATCATATCCAATATAAAGTATCATAACGTAGAAAATTTAGTGAAGGCGCTAGAGATGACAATTACATTTACGCCATTGTAATAACTTTATTCTAACTTACCTCTTCAATCCATATCACAGGCAACACTGTAGGCAATAATTTTTTAGTAAATGACACGTATTCGATATTCCTTAATACCACATTAAGTTGGACCCTTTTCCTTCCTTGTAAAGGAGTGCCAGTATTCTGCAATCAAATTATTATATTATTAGTTTTTAGTTAACAAAAGTATTTGTTAGTAAATATTTTTTGCAGCAAGAAATGATAAAATCACACAGTACATGGGCAAAATAGATGCAACAAGTAGCTATATGGGACACCAAACTAAGTAAAACATAGCAGTAATCTAAATAAAAATATATTGTATTAAATAAAAAAATAAAATTAACTTTTATATGTATACATAATAAGTGGAATAAAATAAAAATACGAATCCTATTGAATAAAATCAACATAACTAAGCTGTTAATTTCTGCGAAAAATAAATATTGGCATTGCTAGGATGGTTGAAGAAAAAGGACGATTTATTGGTTAATACCCAAACACCGGGGCAAACTAATCAATATTTAGTCTAGGTTAGAGGTGGCCGATCGATCACTACGCCGACGGGAAAACGGTTGCATTTCGATCAAAACTCAAAGACCATCAATACTTAAAAACCCGGGGTTGGATTGAAGGCATCTAGAGAGATGGCAAACGGACGACAAGCGCTGGCAGTGGTGCCATCGTTACAAAAGAGGAAGTATTCTTCCTCTATATAAAAATACCTGAAATGAATAAGTGGTACCAAATGACTGGAAGATGGAGATCATAATATCAATTTGTAAAAAAGCGACCAAAAGAACTATAACAATTATCGCCAATCACTCTACTAAGCAGCTACTAAGAGCTAAAATATATGATATAATTTTTATACGAAACTGAAAAATGCAGAAATATCTATGTAGAATTCATAAAGAGGCTTTCGCAAAGGTAGAAGCACATATTTATGATAAAACAGATAATCGAAAAAACGGTTAATTTTAGAGAAAAGTCTACCTAGCGTTCATAGATGACTGTGTCAAGATTAGGATTATAGAATAGTCTGCAGAAAATAAGAGTCGATAATAAACGACAATAAATTGATCAGCGTCATTACAAGCCTTAACAAGAACACCATTTACTTTATTTTATTTAAAATAAATGGGAGAATTGGAAACACTATAATTATTATATTATTGAACTAGCTAGTAATGATGGCTAGTACTCACGAGGATAAAATAGGTGAGTACCTTAAATTTTTCGAGAAAGTAAGAGCCATTATTGGTGAGTAGAATACTGTACTTTTTGTACAATTACAAACTAAAATGCAAAATATAGAAATCATTATCATTATTCGCTTTGTCTTTATTACTATGTGAAGTCGGCTTCTCTAATTACATTTCTACATAAGTTTCTATCTTAGCTTATGCAAAACAGAAATATGACCTTTAGTTTAATACCAATACAAAAATAAGGAGTGATTATAGGAGTGAGTATATCTTTTACTATTTATCATATTATCAGTATCCCTTTTTCATCAAGTAAAATAATGCAAAAAGTTTAAGTATAAAAAAAAACAAACCGCTAAGCTAATAAGCTCCAGCTCATTTGTATGCACCGACCTTTCCTTAGAGGATGGCGCCACCTGACAGCAAATATTCGTGGATTGAGTATCCTTTGTAACTCTTGTAGTTCAAATATCTCTAATATTTCGGAAATAACAGATCTGCTTGACCTGCTAAAATGAAAATTCGTATGAAAACTGATGATTTTGATAATAAAATAACTGAGTTAAACAATAAGCTCAGCCGGATTGATTTATTTAAGTTCACCGAATTCATGTATGATATTTCTAAGGAAGCTGTAGATCGCATAACACGTGCTAAAAATATTTTATTCAGAGGCGTACCAGAATCCCCCACTGGGGATGCACAACGCCGAAAAGATGACGATGCAAATAAGGTTAACCTTGTCTTGGAAACTTTTGGCTGCCAGGAAAAGCAAATCACCTTCTATAGCGTCAACAAAGCGAACCAATGACTTCCCCAAATGATAAAGGTAGTAATGGGTTATGAATACCACGATAAAGATATTGCGAGAAATAAAGCAATATTTTTGGAGAACAAATAAATACGTTTAAACGAACTCAGAAGTGAACTAGAAACTCGCAAAAATAACGATAAACATGAGTTAACTATCAAATACATTAATGGCACTCAAAAAATCACGAAATTTTGTTTAAACTTTTCTAGCGACAAATTTAATGACTGGCTATTTCTATAGGTATACTAATTTAGATTCACGTTCCGCTAAGTTTGTTTGACGAATTTGTACGCAGAATGCAACTTCTTAAACCGCACATGATTTGTATTGCCGAATTCTGGCTTAAACCCTCAATTGCTGACTGCTCTTTTAATATAAATTATTTGTCTAATATTATTAACACAACTTTCAAAGCTATTAGATCTTCCTAGAATAGATGCAATTCACTTATCTGTTGCCCATATTAAAAGAGGAAATCAATTTAGTAAGTCGATAACATATCGAGGATACATCATATATATATATATATATATATATATATATATATATATATATATATATATATATATATATATATATATGTATATATATATATATATATATATATATATATATATATATATATATATATATATATATATATATATACAGTTATATATGTGGTTTCAGTTGTTTTCCGGGTTTGACTCCGCGTTAAATTTAACTGCAACTGAAACCATATATATATATATATATATATATATATATATATATATATTGTTACGATAAATTCTGACCCAAAACCGTAAATATATTTATTACTAATATTTTCATTCACTCACGTATTTTTTAGGTAATGCCTACCTGACACACGATGGGTCCCCCTTTGTAATAAAAACAACAATTCGAACCTTCTGGAGACAAGCCGATTTAACCATACCGGTTCTGAGAACAATTCGCCGCTCTGTCTAGAAGGCCTTTCAGCAAAACAGCGGTCTATGTTCGATGTGTTTCGAGAAACAACTGTTTTCATTCTCGAATAACAGGACTTTATATTTATAGAGGAATTTTGGTTATGGAGGGACAGTTAATAAAGAAGATTCGCGCTCGCGATATTGTTGTTACGCTCGCCTACTAATAAATTATTGTATATGTAGTGATAAATAAATAAATATCAGTTATTGTGCTTTTTAATGAATTAAGATAAGAACAAGACATTATAAATTAAAGACTTAACAATTAATAAATTCACAACAATATACTCATGCAACCTCTTCTGTCCACTACTGGACATAGGTCTCTCCCATTTTTCGCCACTCTTCACGGTTCTGTGCGTCTTGTTGCCATTTCTTGGATATTCGTTTAATGTCGTCCATTCAGCGTGTTGGTGGTCGTCCTCTGCTGCGTTTCTCTTCTCTTGGGCGGCAGTCAATTAGTTTTCTGGTCCATCTTGAGTCTGTTAGTCTCGCTATGTGACCTGCCCAATTCCATTTCAGCTTGGCTATACGTTCGACGACATCAGTTATACCTATTCTTTTCCTTAGGTCTTGGTTCCTTATCTTGTCTTTTTTTTGTCAAGCCGAGAATCGATCTTTCAATGCGCCTTTGTGCCACTAGCATTTTTAGTACTGTTGTTTTTGTGACAGTGAGAGTTTCTGCTCCTTGTGTCATAATAGAAAGAACGCATTGGTCAAATGTCTTGTGTTTCATAGCTATCGGGATGTTGCTCTTAAAGATGTCTCTTAGTGAACCATTCGCCGCCCAAGCAAGTGCTATTCATCGCTGAAATTCACAGGTCTTATTATTCTTTCTTATTCTGATTTCATGACCGAGATATATGTGTACTTTTCTGTCAATTCTACCACTTGATTTTGGATAGTTAGGTGTTCGCTGGCAGCCAAATTTGTCATAAATTTGGTCTTACTGATGTTTATTTATAGACCTATTGTTGAAGCTACGTTTTCTAATTCTTGTACCATTTGTTGTGCTTTACGCAGATCTTCCGTAATAAGTACTGTATCTTCGGCAAAACGCAGATGATTGAGCATTTCCCTGTCTATTTTTATTCCTCTATTGTCCCACTTTGGCATTTTAAAGGCGTATTCGAGGACCGGTATAAATAATTTCGGTGAGTGTCGCCCTGTCTAACAACACGCTTTATATGTATTTCTCTGGTGGTATCATATAGTTTTACATGCATTGTGGCAGTTTGGTACAATGTTTGTACTAACTTTGTAAGCCGGCAGTCAATTCTACTATTGTTCAGAGCAGTTATAATGCTGTCTAATTCCACGATATCGAAGGCTTTGTAAAAGTCTACGAAGATAAGTACCAGCGATCTGTCACATTCTATGAATTTTTGTATTAAGGTTTTTACTGTTTGTAGGTGATCGACTGTTCCGAATTTTAAGCGGAAGCCGACTTGTTCTCGGTGCTGGTAAAAATCCAACTTTTTTCTAGTCTTGTAATTATTCGGGTAAACATTTTATAGATGTGATTCAATAAGCTGATTGGTCTATACTTTTCTAGGTGCGCGTTGTCTCCTTTCTTGTGTAGCAAAATTGTTACTGCATTGTTCCATGTTTCCGGTATGCAACAATCTGTTAGACAAAAGTTAAACAAAATATTTATTTGGTTGAGAAGGGCCCATCTTTATAGCTTCTATTACGACTCCATCTTCTTCTGGTGCTTTGCTGTTTTTTATCTTTTTCATTGCATTTTGGATTTCACTTAGTGTGATCTTTGGCATGAACTCTGAACCCTGGTTGATAATTTTGCGTGATGCGACGGCTTCCAAGTTCATTTGGTCTTCTCTTTGACTTGTGTATAGTTCTTAATAGAAATCTTCAACTATGTGTAGTAGTTCTTCTCTATTTGATATGGGGACTCCTTTTTTCTTTAGTTTTGTATATTTCACATTTTACATTGTTTAGCCGACTTCTCAGGACTTTCAGACTTTGATTCTCTTCTATAGTTCGGTCGACCTTTTCATTCTTAAATTTTCCTAAATCTTTCCTTATAACTTTTGATACTTCTTTATTTATTTTTCGTAGTTTTTCTTTATCAATGCTTTCGTTTCCTGTGATTTCTCTTCTAGTTTCCATAAGTTACTTTGTTTCAATGGTTATTTTTTCGTCTTGGCGACTTTTAGGGCAGCATTTTACTCGAGCCACTCGAATAGCTTCTACGATATTTTCGTTTAGGGTATTTACATTATTTATGTATTCATTTTGTTGTAGGATTTTAATAATATTGTCTTGGTATTCATTTAAATTCGTTGGGTCGTTCCCTATCGGGTTGTCTTTCTTCCATATATTCCATATCTATATATCTATGTTTATACAGTAAACGGCTAAATTATGAAATATTATCATTATTTCGAGAACGTCGAGTTTTGAGGGAATCCCAAAACAGGTCGATTTTTGTTATAAAATACCCATCTTATAACGTACATAGACTAGGGATGACGTCATCGGTGTGAATGTAGTGACATAACCGTTAATTTTTTTAAATAGAAATTGGTATAATGCCACACCTCATATGAAGGAGAATTTGATTCTCTATTTAACGACATTTTTAACTAAAATATTTTTTTAAGGGTACAAAACATTTTTTTTTAATTTAAATTCAACTAAATTACAACTAATGATTTACTTTTTAATATACTTTAAAGTAATCAAATTATGCATAACAATTATTTCAAATTAAATGTTCGAAATGCCATCCATAGGTTGGTAAATACTTAAAAAAGCAAAAATAAGTAAAAATAATAATGGACGCAAAAAGTTATCTCATAAACACTGAAACTTTTTGTCAAATGTTAATTCAAGCAAGTGATAGTGGCATAGTTACTGTAATATTTATTGACGTAAATGTTTTGATTTTGTGAAATTGTCATTAGTTGTCAATTGTAATTTTTACTTTTGAATACTAAATTATGGCTCACCTAAATGAAACACAACGCATAGAAATATTAATTCTTAGCGGGTGCGGAGATAAAAGAAAAACTCAGAACGAGGAATGCAATTTATTCAATGCAAAATATTCAGACAGACCCATCAGCCAATCAACAGTAAGTAAAATAGTCCGAAAATTTGGAGAAACTGGGCACGTTAAACATATTCCAAACGCTGGACGTCCTAAAATTGAAGACAATGTGAAACTTGCTCGCCGGCTTCAATTTTCTGAAATTATGCAGGATTTATGTATCCGCAATCCACATTTCATCAATCAAATCCTTTTTTCCGATGAAGCAACATTTTTTATACATGGTACCGTGAATCGTCAAAATTGCAGATATTGGAGTTAAGAAAACTCACATTGGATGACTGATTCATACATGCAATATCCTCAGAAAGTAAATGTATGGGCAGAGATCATTAATTACAGAATCATTGGCCCTTTTTTCTCTGAAGAAAATCTAACAGGAGAACGCTGTTTAACTTTTTTGAGAAATCAACTTATACCTGTCCTTGCTAACATGTAGCCAACAGGATGGACCCCATTCGCATTACGCACGTGCAGTATTCAGAACGAGGAATGCAATTTATTCAATGCAAAATATTCAGACAGACCCATCAGCCAATCAACAGTAAGTAAAATAGTTCGAAAATTTGGAGAAACTGGGCACGTTAAACATATTCCAAACGCTGGGCGTCCTAAAATTAAAGACAATGTGAAACTTGCTCGCCGGCTTTAATTTTCTGAAATTATGCAGGATTTATGTATCCGCAATCCACATTTCATCAATCAAATCCTTTTTTCCGATGAAGCAACATTTTTTATACATGGTACCGTGAATCGTCAAAATTGCAGATATTGGAGTCAAGAAAACTCACATTGGATGACTGAGTCATACATGCAATATCCTCAGAAAGTAAATGTATGGACAGGGATCATTAATTACAGAATCATTGGCCCATTTTTCTCTGAAGAAAATCTAACAGGAGAACGTTATTTAACTTTTTTGAGAAATCAACTTATACCTGTCCTTGCTAACATGTAGCCAACAGGATGGAGCCCCTTCGCATTACGCACGTGAAGTACGTCAATTTTTAAATCATTGCTTTCCCAGGAGGTGGATCGGAAGACGAGGTATTATAGAGTGGCCAGCAAGGTCGCCAGATCTAACACCTCTAGACTTTTTCCTGTGGGGTTACATAAAATCAAAAGTTTATGTCAATAGACCCCAAAACTTACAGGACTTGAAAGATATAATAATGTGTCCGTAGATTCGCATATTGTCAAGAAACCGATGGATGGCATTTCGAACATTTAATTTAAAATAATTATTATGCATAATTTGGTTAATTTATAGTACATTATTAATTAAATCATTAGTTGTAATTAGGGTCGCCGCTACCATGTGTGCCAAGTGTGCATCGCACACGGGCGGCCAACAGCAGTCCACTGATGATAATACTTTTTTAAAACGGAAATAAATTCAAATAATTAAATAGTTATGATTCAAATAATTCTGTGAACTCTAATATTCCAATCAATAATAATTATTCAGTAAGTGATAATACTCAAATGCGTTTCATTTATTATATATACTTCTTTATTTTCATCCTAATCTAAAAAAAATGTCAGAAAATATTATTTATTGTATGAACTGCCGCCCTTTTCCAGGTACAGTCATAAAGCAGTTTCGGGAATACTTTTTAATTCAAAGCGTCTTTCGGCTTTCGGAATTCAGTTATTTGGAATTTCACACGTAGATACTTTACAAAAATTTAGGCAAGTGGTTGTAAAGTTTCTGTTATAATATTGTTCCTATGGTTATGTTTATAGATGGGTTATTATGTCGTGCCGGACGCATCAAGGAATTTTCATATTGGCCAAAATACTTGGGAATTCCAAGTTTGGCCAAATCCAAATTTCTAATTGACTCGATGCAAGGAAATTCCACTTTTGCTACGTAAAACAAAGGATTTGTTTTACATAAAAGCAGGTAGATTTTCTCTCATCGGTCAGTCGAGCTTGCCTCTTCTACTGTAGACCTAGTCGGTGCTATTATTGTTCCTACTAAGTTATTGTTTTATTTCTGATTTCTTATATACCATTTTATTTTAGCATTATTGTATATTCAGACCTTTTCAGGTTAGAATATTACATTGATGTATATTTGTTCATGTACTGATTGTTTGATATTTTATTTGATTATTTTGATTGTTTATTTTTCTTGTATTTTGTGTCTAAGTTGTTCTTCCGTAAGTTAAGAACACTTAGAAATATTTATCTTGCTTTTTCTATTTTATATTTTGATTTGTACTTTGTCTAAGTAGTTCTTTCCGGTAAGTCAAAGAACTCTTAGAAATATTTTTCTGAATATTTGACTTGTTATTTTAATTGTGCGTCTAAGCCGTTCTTTTCCGGTAAGTCAAAAGAACACTTAGAAATATTTTCATAATCATTGTTGCATTATTATTTCCGATATTTTATCTAAGATATTTTCTTCCTTAAGTTAAGAAAATACTTAATACATTTGTCTCTTTCATTTTCTATTTTATGCTAAGTTGTTTCTTCCGTAAGTCAAGAAACACTTAGAAACATTTTCTTTGCATTGTACTTTTATACCATTTTATTTTTCTTGTTTACTAAGTTATTCCTTCCGTAAGTCAAGGAATACTTAGACTATTTTACCTGTTCTGTTTTCTATTTTTGATCTGTTATTTTGTAACTGCTCCTTGGAACTGTTACCTATAACAGATACTTGTCACGGTAACCGTTATTTTATACCAGTAGCAGTATTAAACCATTTCATCAGTGACAAGCAAAGATGGTCAACACCCGGTCTAATTCCGAGGACAGGAAGAAGTCCGCAGAGCCGGCGATGGGTCCTACAGGCCCAAATGCCCTTTCTCGGCAACAATTATGTCTTATGTTCAGTCTTAGTTGAGAATTCGATGAATTTAGATACGCTTTTGATAAACGATTTTGTTTGTAAAATATAGGAGTGTACCCGTTTCTTTTGCACAGTAGGTACTGTATTTCGAAGTAACGTCGAGATCAGAGCAATTTTATTCGTATACGCGTTACGGCTACATATTATTTGGAGAAACATTATTTGGACAACTTATTTGAGGTGTTTTTGGATTTATTTTGTTAAATTCGCCGGGCTTCGTTCTTAAGTGATAATTTCAAAATGTACTAAAGAAAAAGAAAACGACTTTTAATCTTTCAATATAGAAAAATAAAAGAGGCAAAAACTGAGGAGAAACAAAAAAACTTAGCGGTGCACTGAAATCATTTTTGATGAAAAACATACATGAGAATATAGAAGACTCGGATATAAAAATACTGAACCAACTAGAATATTTACAAACAAAAACGGTGTAATTTCACGATCGAAACTAGATTATTTTCTTACCAACATTCCTCAATTATACAATGACGCTGTCGTAAACTACAATTTAGGCGATCATCTAGGACTTCATTTTAGTTTAAACATATCTGAGAGTAACAATACTGCTACATCCCAGATAGCTACTTATAGAAACTTATCAAAGAATTGTTTATCTAATCTTTTGTTGAGTCTTGATTCTGAGAATTTCGAAAATTTTTATACTAATTCAAATGATGTAGATGATGCATACAGAGCTTTTTTGAACACTGTCTCCTATCATATTGATACAACATGTCCTTTAATATCAAAACGCATAACTACTAATACCAACAGAAAATGGATCAATACTGAAATTCTTTAGCTTAGTAAAAAGCTGAAGGATTTATTTTGGCTAGCAAATGTTAGTGGTAATCCAGATTTAATGTATAACTATAAAATACAAAAGGCCAACTTTATCCGTAAGGTAAAGGATACAAAAAAGCCTCATATCAAAGATATCTACATAATCAAAATAATAATAAAAGAAGGAAGGAGATATGGAAAACTGTTAATCGTCAAACTGGTAAAAATAAAAACAATTTTGAGTGGAGCATTACTGACAATAATAAATTATTGATACATCCAGAACACATAGCAAACAAATTTGGTGAGTATTTTTGTACATCAGTCAAACGCACATTATTAAAACATTTCAATAACTATACCTTTAACGATTTCACAACTATGACAATTAACAACACATTCTTTTTTTCTGAGGTTTCACCATTTGATATTGAGAATGCTATATCTTCCTTAAACTATACCAGCTCAGTAGGTATTGATCAAATCCCCACTAAAATAATTAAATACATTTCTTCATATATATATCCTGTTCTGTCTCACATCATCAACCTATCTGTCAAGGATGGCAAGTTTACAAGTGACCTTAAAACGGGAGTAGTTAGTCCAATTTTCAAAAAGGGAGATCCATGTTTGGTTGATAATTACAGGCCAAACACCGTAACAAGTGTACTCTCTAAGATTATCGAAAAGTGTATTTACAGTAAAATGTTAAATTTTCTGAATAAATATGATATCTTAAATAAATGCCAGCATGTGTTTCTTCCTAATAAATCTACAGAGACTGCTTCTATTTCATTATTTAATTATATCCACGCTGCTTTGGATCGAAAAAGGTATGTGGGTGCACTCTTTTTTGACTTAACTAAGGCTTTTGACTCTATTGACATTGAAATTATACTGCATAAATTAGAAGCCCTTGGTTTTCGGGGCCATTTCTTAAACTGGTTAAGGTCATACTTACAACATCGTAAATTCCTAGTAAAAGTCAATAATAAGAAGTCATCTATTTTTAATCTTGATCAAGGTGTACCTCAAGGCTCCGTATTGGGACCCTTAATATTTCTTGTATAATATGTCAATGATTTGATAAATTTTTTAACTGCAGACCATACAGTTCTTTATGCAGATGATTCAACAATTGTAGTTGACGAGTCAACTGAAGTCGAACTCATTTCAAAAATGAACTTAGTAGCACAGGAATTTACAACCTGGTGTAAAAGGAACTCTTTAATGGTAAATGCAAAGAAAACTATTTGTATGCAGTTCTACTCGCGCTGTAAGCCATCCCATGGTTATAAAATCACAGTCAGTTCTGAGGAAATACCCTTTAGTGATACAACACTATTTCTTGGTAGCATTCTAGAAAGTAATATGACATGGGATGAAAATGTCACTAAAGTCTGCAAAACAATGAATAAGGGTTACTATGCGATCCTTCAGTTGAAAACTCTATTTAACACCAATCAATTGATAAGTGTGTATTATGCATTGGTTTATTCATATATGGCCTATAATGTTGTCTTGTGGGGAAACTCTAGAAATTCTTCTAGAGTTTTTATAACTCAAAAGAGAATTCTTAGATTGATATTCAATATTGATAATAGACAATCATGTCGTAAATATTTTATTGAACACAGACTGTTGACTTTTCATGCTTTATATATTTATAAGTGTATTATTCACGTCAAAACTAAATTTCAAAATTTTAACCTCAACTCTGACTTTCATAATTACCCGACAAGACACGGGAGGTTGATAAGCGTGTGTAAACACTCCACAACTCTCTTTGAAACTAGCCCTGATTTTGCAGGATCTAAATTTTACAATAATTTGCCACTTAATATAAGAAATGAAAATAATATTCAAAAATTCAAAAATAAATTAAAAGCATGCTTGATCCAATTATGCGTTTACAACCTAAATGATTCTTTTGACTTAATAAAAGACTACAGGGAATGAGGACCGACGGGTTCAGAGACGCTCTATATCGCATATCGTTTTTTTATATTTTATTGATTTTGTTTCATGTAATTGTCCTATATAACTTGTTGATCATGCTTTATGTACTATATGACTTGTCCTATATCACAATGTGATCTGATGGGATTAATAAAGAATATTCTATTCTATTCTATTATATTCTATTCTATTCTATTCTATTCTATTCTATTCTATTCTATTCTATTCTATTCTATTCTATTCTATTCTATTCTATTCTATTCTATTCTATTCTATTCTATTCTATTCTATTCTATTCTATTCTATTCTATTCTATTCTATTCTATTCTATTCTATTCTATTCTATTCTATTCTATTCTATTCTATTCTATTCTATTCTATTCTATTCTATTCTATTCTATTCTATTCTATTCTATTCTATTCTATTCTATTCTATAAATTTAGGACCTTCAACTTCAAGCGAATTCCAAACCATAGAAAAAAGTACCAAACAATTAAATATTCCTGCGGATAGAGACCGAGGATTTGATAACAATAATAGCGATAGTGCGAGTGCTGATGCTGAAACGCCTGAACTTAAAGCCAACAACCAAGACAGAGCAATTAATGTTCCAGTTAATCTGGATTGCAGTGTAGGAAGCTCCAGCATATACTTGGTTTCAGATAATTCCGGTGAAGTTCAATTTATTGTTGAAAATTTTCATCAGCAAATTACAAAAATTATTTTTCCCAGAGATACAAATAATAGGAAATTTTCAGAAACTTATTATTATCGCACATTACCTAATCAAGACCAAATTCATCGCCCGTGGTTACTTATTATCACTAAATAGTGTTTTTTGTGCACCTTGTAAACTGTTTTGTTGTGATGAAAGCAGCCGACAATTACTTAGTGGAATTAATGGGGTAAGTGACTGGCAACATTTATCTATTATTTTAAAAAGGCATGAATCCGGTGCAGCTCATATAAAATATTCTCAAAAACTGTTTTAACTATCTACAGAATTAAAAAAAGGATTAACAGTTGACTCTGCTCATCAAAAATTATATGAAATGAAGAAAAAACATTGGGGCGCTGTTGTTGAAAGATTATTATCAATTGTAAAATTTTTATCTAAACAACGTTTAGCTTTTAGAGGATCATCCAATAAGTTATTTGAACCAAATAATGGAATATATTTGCAGTTAGTTGAAATTATTTCTAAGTTTGACGCTGTATTATCAGAGCATCTTCGTCGTGTGGAATCCAAGAGTACAAATATACCACATTATTTAGCCCTTACAGACATAAACAGCTCAGAGACTGACATTACTGCAACCGATTTATATGAAGAAATTAAAGCTATTCAACCATTTTTTTCCGCAGAAAAAAGTCTTAGTGATATTCTTGAATATATTTACGAAAATAATCTTGTATCAACATTTCCCAACTTAACTATAATAGTACGTATATTCCTAACTCTACCTGTTACTGTAGCTATGGGTGAGCAGTCGTTTTCAAAACTTAAGATTATTAAAAACTATTTGCCATCCTCAATGAAGCAAGATAGACTTTCTGCTTTAGCAATGTTATCTATAGAACATGAAGTGTGTGCGACATTGGACATTAAAGATATTGTCAAAAAGTTTTTCGAGACGAAAACCCGAAAAGTGCGTTTTTAGTTTTTTTTGTGTTTATGTTTATATTCACGGTTTATCTTAATTAAATGGACATTTAAATTAGGATATTAGGATATACATATTCTAGACGTTGGATCATGGTTATTAAATTAGGATAAAGGACGATTAAATTAGGATATTAGGATGGGATATTAGTATATTAGGATATACATAAGGATATACATTAGGATAATATATGGACGTTGGATCATGGAGATTAGTCTAAATGTTCAAGTAAGTATTTATCTATTTACAAATTATTATTGTTATATTATGCATCTTCTGCACATTTCTTTAAATAATAGTATGTATGTCTAAAGTGTTGGAAGGGGGGCGGCAAATATTAAGTTGCACACGGGCGGCCAATACCTTAGCGGCGGCCCTGGTTGTAATTTAGTTGAATTTAAATTAAAAAAAAATTGTTTTTGTACCCTAAAAATAATAATAACATTTTTATTGTTTTATAATAACATTTTTATTTGTTATTTTTTGCATTTTGAAATAATTTTTACTTGTTCCATCTTATTTATTGTTAACGAACGTGCTCAAAGATATTTTAAATTTTAACATGCATTTTATTAAATGTACAGTTTCATCAACAATAATGTTATTTTAATATTTAATTTTATTTATGTGTATAATCTTTTAATTTCTGTAAGTATTGTATATCTAAGTGTACGTCAGTGTTTTTTGAAATGTTTGTTTTTTACAGTTACTCCCGATGAAGCTATTAAATAAATGGCGAAATATTGAGCTTTAGAAAAAACAAAGATTTTTATTTAATATAGACCACATACCCGATATTTCCAACATATTTCTATATATATATATATATATATATATATATATATATATATATATATATATATATATATATATATATACAGGGATGAGTGCCTTAAGAACCGGCAAAATAACGCAAAAGATAGAAAACATAATACGTTGTGAAATAAAAAGAGATGAAAGTAGTAGAGGTGAGAAATTATCGATATAAACCTATAATTTACTTTACATTATATTAGATCTATCGAAAGTTTCCCACCTTTAGACGTTAGCTTATGAGCTGGTTGACTTCAGTCATAGTAATACGTATCACGTAATGTAAGTAATATCACGTAATGTAAGTTTTTATCCAAAATTAAAGTGTTGATCAATAATAAACTGTGATTTGAGACGTCGCATACACTCTTCTCAATACAGAATTATCATAGCCTGTTATTCTGTATTCGTTAACACAGAATTAACTATCAAATTACTACTAATTAAACTGTTTATTTACATTTGCTTTATTGCCTTTAATCAGTTTTTACTTTATGCGAATTTTAAAAAATGTTAATGTTCGACGTCATACTTGTAATATTATGACTAAAGTCAACTAGCTCATAAGCTAACGTCTAAAGGTGGGAAACTATCGATAGTCCTAATGTAATTTAATGTAAATTGGAGGTTTCTATCGATAATTTCCCACCTCTACTACTTTCATCTCTTTTATTTCACAACGTATTATGTTTTCTATCTTTTGCGTTATTTTGCCGGTTCTTAAGGCACTCATCACTGTATATACATATATATATATATATATATATATATATATATATATATATATATATATATATATATATATATATTGTTGTACTTTTGAATGTCCATAAGCAATAAAAAACCGATATACAAATTTTATTACTTAAATAAAAATTAAAATTATTGATATTTCATAAAGACACGGGCATATGAATTTTCAAACATCCTGTATAAGACAAAATATGTATTTTAAGTTGTTCGAAGAATTGTTCATTAGGCCTCAGAGACTTTCAAATATTATCGATAAGAAATTTAAATAAGTCGGTGA
Organism: Diabrotica undecimpunctata; assembly: GCF_040954645.1. Taxonomy (NCBI): domain Eukaryota; kingdom Metazoa; phylum Arthropoda; class Insecta; order Coleoptera; family Chrysomelidae; genus Diabrotica; species Diabrotica undecimpunctata. Next base: position 76,429,681 of record NC_092811.1, on the reverse strand, counting down.
TTGTGGAATGGTTTTACCCGGAATAAAAGTGTATATAGAAAGTGTTGAACAATAGACCGGGATTTGCGGTGGTTTTCTCCCCGAAAGATTATATCGGTAAAAGTTTATTAACAAAAGACATTGAATTGAGAAACAGGTATCGTTTGTAGCTATTAGTAAGAAATATTTGTAAAGCAGATAGATTTAGTTAGAATAATTAAAGAAGTTTGTTTTCTGGAATTACCCGAATGACGTTTTATAGAGAGAGTTGGGTGGTAACGATATACGTCACAAGAGGTGGATGATTTTTATTGGTCAAATTTTGAATGCAAGGAGGTTGATTTTGGCTATGAGATAGGAGAGAGAAAAAAAGGTTGGTAGTCAGTTTTCGTCGTCCAAGAAGGAAGGAGCTTTGTGATTTGTGTTTGTTTGAAGTCCCGAAGACGTAATTTACCGGGTGTGTTTATTTGCGGTGTAAAAGCTGACCAGTGTGAGGAACGGGGTACAGAGAGATAGAAAACCAAAGGGCATAAGAATATTAATAGCAGACGAAGCCGGAAACATTTGGAGATACAAGGACAGATAGGAGAAAGGTGTACGTCATCTGGACCACAATAGGAGCAGAAGCAGAGAAAGGATTTTTTTGTTGTGGCGTGGCCATAGAATTGCAACGGCAGAGAAGGAAAGGTCAGTCAAATTTCATTAGAGCCGGAGTGTGATTTTCATTTATTAATTAAATAAATTGAATAAATAATAGAGACAGTTAATTTTGCGATCACTTAAAAAAAAAAAGGAATTATAAAAAGAGCTTAGTTATAACACATATTAAAAATCAATGTAAAATAACATTTGGGTCCATGATAGAAAACAACTTCTCATATATTTAAAGTTAGTATATTGCAAATATTACAGGATTGATTGTTATATAAAATTTCATTAAAATAAAGGACATCTCACATATAGTTCAGTTGAAATTCTATGTATTTTATTCAGGTCATATTACCTATCACGATTAGGACGCCAATTGGAAAATATTTTGAATCCACGATCAAAGGTAAATCGTACAATTTAAATAGCCTGAGATTGTAATTAATTAATGCTGATTTATTGTGATTAATTGGAGAGTAGTTCATTTAATAAATATAGACAGGATTTTTCCTAAGTAAGCAAAATCGTACAATTTAAATAGCATAACAAAATGGCCCCCAACGTGTAAAGCTTTGAAAAATATTTCTAGTTGGCAAATTTGAAAGGATAGGAGTAGACGAGCAGATATTTGAAAGTTTATATGCCGGGGATAAAGTGAAATATTATGTAAAAATTGAGGACATAAAGATTTATATATTTTTTCAAGATACAATTTACCATATTTGATTTATTCGTGATATTGACAATTTATAGGTTACCATAATTGATTTATTTGTGTGATATTTAAATTTGATAATTTTACCATACTTGAATTATTTGATTGATTTTGACATTTGATATTTTACCATTTGATTTATTTGTGGGATATGGAAATTTGATACTCGTACTCAAGAGTTATTACATTTGAACAGGAAAAGTCCCGTTTGTTGCAACAGACCAGTAGAATTTTATATTTGGCGGGGATATTATTGCACAAATTTCAAAGTTTCATATTTGGCGGGGATAAATAATCTAACGAACATGTCGACCACAAGGAATCAAAGCAAAACGCAAGAGAGGAAAGAGGATAAGATAGAAGAGGAAACAATTATTGATGAAGGATCGGATAATGAAGGAAATGCTACAATAATGGAGGAAAGAAAAGAAACAGGGATGTTAGAAAAATTATTAGCTATGATGCAAATACAGACACAACAAATACAAGAATCGTCACAAAAAATGGATAAAAATCAACTGGAAACAAAACACATAATGGATGAATCACAACAAAGAACGGAACAAAAATTGGACAATTTGGAAGAAAACCAAAGAAAAATGGAACAAAAAATGGAAACGCGTATGGACAAATATGAAAACGAAATAAAAGTCTGTTTAGAAAGAAGTAGGGAAGAAACAGAGAGGAAAATAGAATTGCAGAGAGAAGAAATCGAAACTAAAATGAAGGATATTCAGAGTATGCAAAAAAGGGAATTAGAACAGATAGAAATAAAATTTGAAAATGCGCTACAAGAAGACCGGAAAGAAACGGAAAGGAGATTTAAACAAATTGCAGAGATGGAGATAAGAGGAGTAGAAAGAAAGGAAGTCATCGTACATAGCACAGAAGACGTAAAAGTACGATTTGGCGGGGATATAAGGAAAATACACCCAGTGCCTTTTATAAATAACCTAAAGGAAAAAGTCAAATACATAGGACCGTTTGCAACAGCAAAGGAAACCATCAGAAACCATCTCAAAGAAGAGGCAAATCTTTGGTTTGTCAGCAAGGAAGAAGAATTGGACAATTGGCAAGATTTTGAGAGAAGATTCTTATATTATTTCTGGGGAAAAATCCAGCAACTACAAGTAAATAAAGAGTTACAAAATGGAAAATACCATGAGAGGATGGGCGTATCAGAAAAGATGTACGCATTACAACTCTATAATAATGCAAAACATTTGCAATATAATTATTCATCAGAACAATTGGTAGAGTTGATATCGCGACATTTTGAAGATACCTTGGAAGACCACATAAATCTCCAAAATTACAAGGACATTGACAGCTTATGTCAATTTTTGCAAATGAGAGAATCACGTAGACATGAAAGAAGAGAAAGAAGACCGCAAGAAAATTATAGACAAAGAGAAAACCAAGAATATAGAGATAGAGGTCAAAATTTTAGAAGAGATTATACAAGACGAGAATTCATACCTAGACGGGGATATGAAAATAGACCGAACGGAAGAGAGAATTATGAACCCAGAACCCAGAGATGGAATGAAAACAGAGTTTGGGAAAATCAGAGTAGAAATAACTGCCCATACCAAGGAAACAGATACAATAACCCACGGAATGAACAGGAATCTCGCGGTAATCGATACGGGAATGATAGACCAAAAGAGAACAGAAGAGAAATAAATAATATGCAAAGAGAAGAAAATGAATATGAGAGAGAAGATGACGGGAGAGAAAACACAGAAGAACAACAGGCGTGTTTTCAAGAAGGCGCTCACTAAAAACGAAGAAACAAACAGGAATTTTTTGTCACCCCAAGGAATTTATTAAACTGGCAGGAAACAATGAAAAGAGAAATGGAGTTAATTTAAAATTTGTGGATGGATTTATAAATGAGAAACCAATTAAAATTATGATAGACACAGGCTCTGAAATAACACTGGTCAACAGAAAATTAATCGAAGAAGTAAATTTAACAAGTCTAATTTATAAAATACCTAGGGTGAATTTAGTGGGCGCAAATAAACGGACATTGGCAACAATAAATGAAGGTATACGAGTAATGGTACGATTGAAAAAAAATATGTATGCACTTCAATGTGTAATAATGCCGAATATGTCACATGACATGATTGTAGGCGTTGACGAATTAACGGAAAAACATGTAGTGATCGACTTCAAAACCAATACGATGAAAATAACCAAGGAAAAAGAAGAAGAACAGGATAAGGAACAAGAGAAACAAATTACGGACGAATCAGAGAAAGAACAAACGGTGGAAATGAACCTGGCGACGAAGAAAGGAAAAGGAAGAAAGAGGGGAAAAGGTCTGAAAAAGATCAAAGAAAAAAAAACTTGGGATTCCTCAAAAGAAGAGACGAGCCCAACAAAAAAAAAAAAAACAAAGGAAGATGAAGAGGACACAATGGAGACAGTGGTGTTTGAAGAAGACACGGAGTACACGGTGAATATGTGCGAAAAATTTGATGGGAGAGACAAAAAATTGATATGTGGAGAAGGCAAAGAAAATGATTTGCGTATAATTTTAAGAGACTATGAAACGCTGATAAATGAGGAAAACCGAGTGGCCACAAAATACGAGCACTCATTTGAGGTGAAAAACTTGGGAAATTTTCGATCGAAGACTTATCCAATTCCTTATAAGTATCGGCAAGAAGTAAAGCAAGAAATCAAAAAAATGTTGAAAGATCAAATCATTGAGAGATGTGACTCACCCTATATTAACCCAATTGTGATAGTGAAGAAGAGCAGTGGAGAGTTAAGACTCTGTTTAGATGCCCGAAATATCAACCAACACACAGTATCACAATATGAATCACCGTTGAATATCGAGGCCATTTTTGGAAGGATCACGGGATCACATATTTTCTCAAAAATTGATCTAAAGCATAGTTTTTGGTTAATACCTGTGGCTGAAAAGTGTAGAAACTACACTGCCTTTTCAATTGATGGTATAGTATACCGATTTAAGGTAGTTCCGTTTGGATTACAAAGCGCCTGTGCAGCACTTGTACGAGCTTTGCATACCATTTTGAATCACCATGAAGAGTTCATCGTCCATTACATCGACGATTTATTAATTTTTTCACAAGATATGCAGAGTCATGTGGAACATATCAAAATAATTTTGAAAGAATTGGACACAGCGGGATTAAAACTAAACATTGAAAAATGTCAATTTTTTCAAAAGGAAGTGATTTATTTGGGTTTCAAACTTGACACCGAAACTGTAAGTCTAGCCGAGGACAGAGTAAAGCTCATCGACGAATACCCAAGACCAACAAATCTAAAAACATTGCGAGGGTTTCTCGGTACGATAAATTATTTCAAGAAATTAATTCCCGATTTAAGCCAAAAAGAAATTCCTTTAATAAAATTGTTAAAGAAAGGGACAAAATGGAATTGGAAAGAAGAACAGGAGGAAGCTTTCAAAATATTGAAACAAGAATTTGTTAAAGGAACAAAAATATATCACCCTATTTACAATTTGCCGTTTATACTCCGTACGGATGCGTCGATACAGAAATTTGCAGGAGTGTTGTTGCAAATACAAAACGGCCAAGAGGTTCCGATATGTTTTATATCTCGAGTGACTAAAACACATGAGAGAAAATACAGTGTCACCGAGTTGGAATTCGCCAGTGTACTATTTTGCGTAAACAAATTAAGGTTTTACTTATTGGGAGCTAAATTCACCATCGAAACGGATCATGCAGCATTGATACACATCATGAAGAATCGATTGGTAAATAACAGAATACACAGAGGCATTCTGCTCTTACAAGAGTATGATTTCCAATTTCGATACATCAAAGGGAAAGACAACATCATAGCTGACGCTTTAACACGGGACGAAGATACAGGAAAAAAGGAGACAATTACATTACATGTGGGATTGAATATACTGACACAAGACGAAGGGATATTTTCGTTAAATGAGATAAGGACCGACCAGGAAGGCCTAGAAGAAAGAGAAAAGAGAAGAGCAGAGCTAGAAAACGAGATATTTTTTAAGAGAATAGACGGAAAGGAATTATATTTAGTGACACTGACATTGGTAGAAAGAATCATCAAGAAACTACACGAGGAAAATGGACATACTGGCAGTAGAAAGGTATGGCTTGTATTTAGGGAAAACTACATCAGTCGACAAGATTACCGCATTGCAAAAGAGATCACACAGAAATGCGAAGTATGCCAGAAATACAAGAGCAGGAATTTTAAAAACGAAAATATTGCAAAGAGCATTGTATCCCGGAACAACCTGGACATTATAGCCATCGACATGTTAAGCGATCTAATTGTGACCACGCAAAGGAACAAGCATATTCTGGTGATGGTGGATGTGTTCTCAAAATACGTAAAATTATATAGTTGCCGCACCACAAAAGGGGAAGAAATATTGAGAAAAATAGACAATTTCATCGCTACGGTAGGAACCCCAAGAAAAATTTTACTAGACAATGCAACGTACTTCCGAAATGATCGTTTCAAGGGACAGCTTAGAGAACGGGGAATCGAGACGAACTTTGTAAGCATCAGGCATCCCCAAAGTAATCCTTCTGAGCGATTTATACAAGAGGTAACGAAATTTCTTCGCATTGCAACGGATGGTCAACATCGGCGATGGGACAGAAAATTGGGAGAAATAGAGATGTACCTAAATTCCATGCCAAGTACAGTAACGAAAGAAACACCAGAATACATCATGAAAGGCGTCATGCCGATAAGACCGTGGGAAGATCCAGAACAAAGAGAGTATCGACAGGTTATAGAAACCGTTCAGAGGAGATTAAGAAGAAGCAATGAGAAATACATCCAGAGACAGGGTCATAATAGGAAACGAAGACCAGTAACTTTCCAAAAGGATGACAAAGTAATGGTAAGAGCATTAAGAGTGTCAAATCTTCAGACCGGTATTTGCGCAAAATTGATGCCTGTTTTCGAAGGGCCATACATAGTAAACAACGAAGATGGAGTAAACAGCTATGAGTTGAAACATATGGATTCTGAAAAGATCAGAGGTATTTATAATATCCATGATGTATATAAATATCACGAATGAAGATTTAAATTTGTATAAAGTAGATAGTAGGATAGGATAATACGTAGCATAAGTACAGATAGCATACAGGAAGTGCGTTTATTTTGCCTCGAGAAAATTTAGTTGCATAAATTGATAAATTTTATCGATTACAAAGGCGGGGATTTGTTGTACTTTTGAATGTCCATAAGCAATAAAAAACCGATATACAAATTTTATTACTTAAATAAAAATTAAAATTATTGATATTTCATAAAGACACGGGCATATGAATTTTCAAACATCCTGTATAAGACAAAATATGTATTTTAAGTTGTTCGAAGAATTGTTCATTAGGCCTCAGAGACAAGACTTTCAAATATTATCGATAAGAAATTTAAATAAGTCGGTGATTGTGGAATGGTTTTACCCGGAATAAAAGTGTATATAGAAAGTGTTGAACAATAGACCGGGATTTGCGGTGGTTTTCTCCCCGAAAGATTATATCGGTAAAAGTTTATTAACAAAAGACATTGAATTGAGAAACAGGTATCGTTTGTAGCTATTAGTAAGAAATATTTGTAAAGCAGATAGATTTAGTTAGAATAATTAAAGAAGTTTGTTTTCTGGAATTACCCGAATGACGTTTTATAGAGAGAGTTGGGTGGTAACGATATACGTCACAAGAGGTGGATGATTTTTATTGGTCAAATTTTGAATGCAAGGAGGTTGATTTTGGCTATGAGATAGGAGAGAGAAAAAAAGGTTGGTAGTCAGTTTTCGTCGTCCAAGAAGGAAGGAGCTTTGTGATTTGTGTTTGTTTGAAGTCCCGAAGACGTAATTTACCGGGTGTGTTTATTTGCGGTGTAAAAGCTGACCAGTGTGAGGAACGGGGTACAGAGAGATAGAAAACCAAAGGGCATAAGAATATTAATAGCAGACGAAGCCGGAAACATTTGGAGATACAAGGACAGATAGGAGAAAGGTGTACGTCATCTGGACCACAATAGGAGCAGAAGCAGAGAAAGGATTTTTTTGTTGTGGCGTGGCCATAGAATTGCAACGGCAGAGAAGGAAAGGTCAGTCAAATTTCATTAGAGCCGGAGTGTGATTTTCATGTATTAATTAAATAAATTGAATAAATAATAGAGACAGTTAATTTTGCGATCACTTAAAAAAAAAAAGGAATTATAAAAAGAGCTTAGTTATAACACATATTAAAAATCAATGTAAAATAACATTTGGGTCCATGATAGAAAACAACTTCTCATATATTTAAAGTTAGTATATTGCAAATATTACAGGATTGATTGTTATATAAAATTTCATTAAAATAAAGGACATCTCACATATAGTTCAGTTGAAATTCTATGTATTTTATTCAGGTCATATTACCTATCCCGATTAGGACGCCAATTGGAAAATATTTTGAATCCACGATCAAAGGTAAATCGTACAATTTAAATAGCCTGAGATTGTAATTAATTAATGCTGATTTATTGTGATTAATTGGAGAGTAGTTCATTTAATAAATATAGACAGGATTTTTCCTAAGTAAGCAAAATCGTACAATTTAAATAGCATAACAATATATATATATATATATATATATATATATATATATATATATATATATATATATATATACAAACAACACAGTTTATTCGGGTTGCAGTCAGAAAATTGGCCGGGATGTTAATAAAACACTCTTTTGACTTTTTGTCTAGCTTTCGGAATGGTTTTATTCCTTTTTTAAGACACTGTAGTAAGAAAAATATGTAAATATTTATAAAATATCACAATTCTTCAGTGCAACTTACTAGCCGTTGAGATTATTTATAAAATCATTGACACTGAACATTAATAACACACATATTTAGTTATGGTTTATAGTTTATTCAAAATAAAAAAAAAATTTTATAATTATATGTGCTTTCTGCAAAACTACAGAAAGCACATATAACTTTTCAAGTGTAACATATATATATATATATATATATATATATATATATATATATATATATATATATATATATATATATATATATATATATATATATATATATAAGTAATATTGTCTACAACATTCCATGTCTCTCTTGCAACAATTCCTACATCGGTCAAACATCTCAATTATTGAAATCACGTATTACACTACACAAAAGTGATTCTCGACTTCACCCTGACCGTTGTGCATTAGCCAAACATGTCCATTCCACTGGTCATCTCATGGACTATACTAACACCACAATTCTCCACCGTGAGAACAATAAATCTAAATGAGAGTTCATTGAAATGTCTTATATTTTCCTTAACGATTTCTCCATTAATGTTAAGAGTGACATCAAGAATCTAAGCGATATATACCACCTGTTACTTAAATCAGATACCAAGAACAATACTATATCACAGATTACTAACTTGACTGATATATCCATTAACAACTAACATACCTTTATAATTAATTTTCATTAACAAAAAATATATAACATTCCCTTGCTTTTCTTAGATACGTCTCAATAAGACTTAATAATACATGAACAATATAATATAATTAAATAAAGAAAATCAAAATAATATTTCCGTTTACTGGGATTTAAATTCATTCGTTTTTTACCAATGAACCTTAACGACATAAAGATTCATACGAATTAATAATGAAGTTGTCAGCGCTTGCGTTCTGGCTTAAACAGAACCTCACTTTTAACTATCTAAAAATCAAAAATTTAGTTATTGCCGACATTTCAAAGAATTACCTCCTTTTAAATGTAGTTGCATTGGGTTTTTCGATTAACCTTGGGTAAGCCTTTACGTGTCAAGTTCGAAGCTACCATACATTTCAATCCTTATAAAAAACTTTTTTTTTGCACATAGTAACAAAAAACACCACTATGTTACTAGCAAAGTTTTTTAATATTCTAACTCTACAATTCTAAGTTACGGTAAGATCAATAATGTTTTAATAGATAATATATGGTAGCTAATTATAATTTATTCTCTTTCAGCCCTGAAGAAGCCAAATTAATTCTCTTTGGCGAAAACGTTCGGCGAAACAATTGATACACATTGAGTATTTCTTGCAGATTTCCCCAATATTTAAGAGTTTACTATTTAACTAATCTGCAAAGATTAAATTTCTTTTCTTCTATATATATATATATATATATATATATATATATATATATATATATATATATATATATATATATATGTTATACTGTTACTTGTACCCTTTATATTCTTACTTAATCAGCGCTGGTTGACTTTATACCTTACTTTAAGTACAATATATATATATATATATATATATATATATATATATATATATATATATATATATATATATATATATATATATATATATATATATATATATTGTGACAATTAGGGTTTATAGAAAATAATTTATAAGTTATATACTACATAATATTAGATATTTGGTTGTTTTAAATAAGTTATATACTAGAGAATTTTATAAAAATTATTTATATGAGGGCATTTTAAGAAATTAGCATATAATAATTGTAAAAAGTTGTATTTTAGTAATTATAATGTGATAGATACATTTAAGTGAGCCATGTGACTAGGCAACCAGCTATACAAACTCTGTCTCCAAGTTGACATTTTAGGAAATAATTGGGAATATAAAGTGGGGTTATAATAATATATTGTTTGAATTGTGTATTTTATTAAATTAGAGTGTTAGTTACTAATTTGAATGTTTATTCTGATCTGAAAAGCCTAAATGTCAACAAAATTATCAATGGAACATTAACGAATTCTCCAGAGTGAAGAGTGTGACCATTGTTTACGGTCGAACATTCTGGAATAATGATTATGTCGGTGGATAGAACAGATATTTTTTTCGAGAACATCGATATCGAAGAAATAGAACAAATTGGAACATGATCTCTTACCAGATGGTTCTGGAATATCCAAAAGGGTATAAATACCCGTGATTTGGATTCAAGATGGAAGTTTTTAGTCAGAAGTCAAGCAGTTTATTATGAAAGTTAGTAGATTAGTTAGTGAAGTCAATTGTTCACAGTTTTAGTAAGTCAGACAAGCAGTTTAATAAGAAATATGAAAGTTAGTTGGAGATAGTCCAATTGTTTAATATAGTGAGTTAAATAAAGATTAAAAATTATGCATATATTTAATGCACATTTATAATTATACACAAATAATTATTGAAGATTATAAAAGTATATTAGAAGAATATTGGATGGACATTGGAAGGAATTAAAATTATATTATGATTGGAGATTAGTATAAATCAACTTATAATAATTGGATATTGGTATATTGAAAAGAAGAATAAATATAAATGGTGTTTGCTGGTTTGCTTGGTGGTGTAGAAATGCTGGTGAAGAAAACTATATCTTAAATTGGTAGAAGCTGATAATTGGAAAAAGAAATTTCACAAAAACAAGGATAACCGAAGTACGAAGACTTTCAGTGGTGATTAGAATATATATAGTGGAAAACAGTTCATTTAGGCATTCAGTGAAAGAAAGGTACAAAATTTTGTTAATATAATTTAGTTAGTGTTATAACAATTTCAATTTTGAAGATAGTTTTTTTAAATTTAACATTGTCTATAGAATTTAATTAGTTTTATAAGAACATCAATTTAAAGATAGTTTATTTTAAATTTACATTGGCTAGGTTAGATATATATGTGTGTTTCATAATAGTTATAATAAAGATAATTTAAAAAAGTACTTACAAACTAATTCTTTGAGAACCGCGATAAAAACCCTATATTATTAAAAATACTCATTGCTCATCATTCAAACAAAAAAACACATCATAACAATATATATATATATATATATATATATATATATATATATATATATATATATATATATTTATATATATATATATATATATATATCTATATATATATACTATATATATATATATATATATATTGTTGTGATTTGCTTATAATTGTAAATCTACTTATATAGAATGAAATGTAATAAATTTATCTTCATCAAACAAATCAAAAGCAAAAAAAATATCTCAGGGCTGAAAATAATTTTTATATATATATTTTTTTTAATTAAAACGTGGCTTCAAAGTATCTTCTGCTAGTTCCATTTAAGAAAGATCAACAAAAAGAAAAAAGAAATACTAGACAATCAATTCTGATATTATAACAATTATTCTTTATTTTAAAATATATCCAATTAATTGAAAATTCCGTTGAGGATAAATCTTACACCATACACTATAAATAGACTAAATAAAATATAATTAATCATTCATCAAATCACACATCCCTTTATAATCAATAAAATTTAACTACACATATTTCTAAATCAAATATCTCTTAACATAAAAATTTTAGAAAGAATTATTGGTTCCTTTGCTTGGATTGTGCCCTGACCAGATCGCAATTTACTTCCCGGATCCTATCAATTTCCCTGCTTGCTATTCCGCCTACTGTTTCTTTTGATAATAAAAGATAAAGACAAACAGTATGTGAAAATGTCGTGATGTCTTTACCACAAGTTCCAAACTCCAAGATAAACAAACTGCTTCCTCTCAGACACAATGAAAATATATCTGTTTGTACTTACAGTAATGCCTCTATTTCTACTGGCATTCGTCTCTGCTTACCACAATGGCTGCTTAATTTTCCACACAAAACACTAAACACTACTTCTTATAAATTCTCAATTACAATATCTTCAGAAAACCACCAAAAATTAATATTTTTTCAGGAGCATCTCAAAATTCGCATTCTAGTTTGACAGTTATTTTGACAATCCCCTTCTCTCATCCAACGCATCATCGGATTCTTAGCCCATGACATTTTTTTGTTTTTACAATAATTACCTGACGTTAAAATACTTTCCTTCAAACGAACTTGAATTCTTTTTTTAACTTTTATAAAGGAGAAAACTCAATAACCAATAATTCTTACTTATTACTTTCTAATCTATTATAACCGCAAATTTCAAATAGTTGTGTACTAAATCTAACTGCTCATGTCCAAACCGTATTGTCTTTTTTTATCGGAGAAAAACTGTCCAAATCACTTATTCACTTATTCGGAAACCACTCATGTACAACTAAACTATTTCTATATACAGGGTGTTCTCGATTTTTTTAATGGTCTTTCTAATTTTAATTTTATCTAAAATTTGGGGATCTTATTAACTCCCCGCCTGGTGAAAAGATGAAAATTTTCCGCATATGCAACAAATTTTCTCGCGTCAACACTTAATTTCAAACTAATGAGATTCCCCAAATTCCTTAAATCAAAAATTTTATTTCTACTTAAAAAAAAACCTTTTCGTTTTCTATTCATCATATTTGTATACATCGTGAATATTGAAAATTCCTCTGATTCTTTCAGAATCCATATGTCTCAGGACATAACTATTTACACCGTTTTCATTATTTACGATATATGGACCCTCAAACACCGGCATTAGCTTAGCACAAACATTGTTGGTGATGTTGGATACTCTCAGAGCTCTCACCAGCACCTTTTCGCCAACCTGAAAAGTGACAGGCCTTGTTTTCCTGTTACGGTCCTGTCTTTGGACGTATTTCTCATTACTTCTTTGCAGTCTTCTCCGCACCAATTCCAAAACTTGTTGATATTCTCGGATGTTTGTATCTTCCCACGGCCTCTCTGGCATGATTCCTTTCATAACATATTCCGGGGTTTCTTTTGTCACCGTGCTCGGGATCGTATTTAAATATTTTTCTATTTCTGTTATTTTTCTGTCCCATCGATTATGTTATTTATCTGTAGCAATACGAAGATTTCGACTCCTTTTGTCGTGCAACTATACAATTTCACATATTTTGAAAATACATCTACCATTACCAGGATGTGTTTATTTCGTTGATTTGTTATGATTAAATCACTCAACATATCGATTGCTACGATGTCCAATTTGTTTCGGGATACGATGTTTTTGGCGACATTTTCATTTTTGTAATTCTTACTTTTATATCTTTGACATTTACTGCACTTTTGGGTCATCTTCTTAGCTATACAATAATCTTGTCGACAAATATAATTTTCACGGAAAACTAACCATACTTTCCGGTCTCCAATATGTCCGTTATTTACATGTAGGTTTTCCATCAGTTTCTCGGCCAGTGTTGGTGTCACCAAATATAATTCTTTTCCTTCAATTCTTTTAAAGAAAATATCGTCTTCTCTTTCTGCTCTTCTTTTATCCTTTTCCTCCAAACCTTCTTGATTCCTTCTTATTTCATTAAGCGAGAAAATACCGTCTTCTTGTGCCAATCGGTTTAAACCTACATGCAATTCAATCGTATCCTTTTTTCCTGTTTCTTCATCCCGGGTTAAAGCATCGGCTATGATATTGTCCTTTCCTCTGATGTACTTGAATTCAAAATCGTACTCTTGTAGTAACAAAATCCCTCGATGTATTCTGTTATTTACTAATCGATTCTTCATGATGTGGACTAAAGCGGCATGATCCGGCTCGATTGTAAATTTCGCTCCTAATAGGTAGAATCGTAGCTTCTCAACACAAAATAATACACTCGCGAATTCGAGTTCAGTAACGCTATATTTTCTTTCATGCGTTTTCGTTACTCGAGAAATAAAACATATCGGAATTTCCTGTTCATTCTGTATTTGTGATAACACCCCAGCAAATTTTTGAATTGAAGCATCGGTTCTCAGAATAAATGGTTGGTGGTAAATAGGATGATACACCTTGATTTCTTTGGAGAACTCTTCTTTTAATCTTAAGAAAGCTTTTTCTTGCTCTTCCTTCCAATTCCATCTAACTCCTTTTTTTAGTAATTTAATTAGCGGTATTTGTTTCTCGCTTATATCTGGGATTAGTTTTTTAAAGTAATTCACCATTCCGAGAAAACCTCTCAAAGTTTTCAAATTTTTCGGTCTCGGATAATCATTTATTAAATTTACTCGATCTTCCGCTAAAGTAATTCCGCTCGTGTCCAGTTTAAACCCCAAATACACTACTTCCTTTTGAAAAAATTGGCATTTTTCTATGTTTAGTTTCAAACCAGCCTGATCCAATTCTTTCAGCACCAATTTAATGTGTTTCAAATGACTTTGCGTATCCGGAGAAAAAATCAATAAATCGTCTATATAGTGGACAATAAAATCTTCATGACGGTTGAGAATGGTGTGCAGAGCTCTCACCAGTGCTGCGCATGCACTTTGCAATCCAAAAGGAACTACCTTGAAACGATATACTATCCCATCAATTGAAAAAGCTGTATAATTTCGGCATTTTTCTGCTAATGGAATCAACCAAAAACTATGTTTTAAATCAATTTTGGAAAAAATATGTGACCCAGTTATTCTTCCAAAAATAGCCTCAATATTTAATGGTGATTCATATTGGGATACTGTATGCTGGTTGATGTTTCTCGCATCTAAACATAGCCTTAAATCTCCACTGCTTTTCTTCACTATCACTATTGGATTGACATAGGGTGAATCACATCTCTCTATAATCTGATCTTCCAACATTTTCTCGATTTCTCTTTTCACGTCTTGTCGATATTTATACGGGATGGGGTATGTTTTTGAACGAAAACTTCCCAAATTTTTCACCTCAAATGTATGCTCGTAATTTCTGGCCACTCTATTCTCTTCGTTTATTAAATTTTCGTAGTTTTTTAACATCAAACTCATCTTCTTTTCTTGTCCTTCCCCGCAAATTAGTTCTCCTTCGTTCTCCTTATCTTGTTTACATATATTTACCGCGTATTCGGTGTCCTCGTTTGCATACATTTCTTCTTCAAATACAGTTGTTTCTAACTTATCATCTCGCTTTTCGTTTATGCTCCCTGGATTCCATACATCCCATGTATGAATGTCTTCTTTTAACTTTCTTTCCTTTTCTTCCTTTCTCTTTTCTTTTTCTTCTTCTAAACTTCTCTCTTTTGAGGAAATCCATTCTTTAATTTCTTCTATCCTTTCCTTTTCTGGGCTCGTCTCATATGAGGAATGCCATTCTTTAAATTCTTCTATCTTTTCCTTTTCTTCTTCTTCTGGACTCGTCTCTTTTGAGGAATGCCAGGCATTAACTTCTTTTATACTTCTCTGCTTGCATCTTCTCATGTTTCTTTGTCCTTGTTTCGTTGCCAAATTCATTTCTACTATTCTTTTTTCATCCGCTTCATCTATAATCCTTGTTTCATTGTCCTTGTCCTTATCCAATTTTTCTTCCAATTCTATCAGTTCATTCTCGATGTTCATGGTTTTATTATTAAAATCCAACACTATATGCTTTTCCGATAATTCGTCTACTCCTACTATCATATCATGCGACATATTTGGCATTATCACACATTGTAGTGAAAAAAATTTCTTTCCCAATCGTATCCTAATTCGTATCCCTTCATTTATCGTTGCTAACGTTCGTTTATTCGCGCCCACTAAATTTACCCTAGGTATTTTATAAATTAAATTTGTCAAATTAACTTCTTCTATCAACTTTCTATTTACCAGCGAAATTTCAGAACCCGAATCTATCAAAATTTTTATGGGTGTCTCATTTATAAACCCGTTTATATATTTTAAATTTGATCCATTTTCTTTGTCCTTATGTCCTGCGAGTTTTATAAATTCCTTTAGGTGACAAAAAATTCCGGTGTTTTTCTTTGTTTTTAGTGCGCGCCTTCGCGAAAATCCTCCTGTCGTCTTCCTGTATTTCTTCTGTCCTCGCATTGTCTCTCTTCCCCGTATTCTTCTATTTGTGTGTTATTTACCTATCTTCTCACTCCTCCTGGCCTTTCGGATTCGTCTCTGTTGTCCCTATATCCTTGTTCATTTGTCCTCCTGTAATTGTTATTTTCTTTATAGTCTGTGTATGTATTTCTATTGTGGTTTTCTCTGTATCTGTCTCGGTTTCCTTGCTGGTTCCTGGATTCGTATCTCTCTCTCCTGTTTTCTCTATTTTCGTATTCTCTTCTCGGAATAAATTCTCTTTTAGGTCGGTCTTGACGATAATTTTGTCCCCTATCTCTGTTTTCCTGCATTTCTTGTGGTCTTCTAGTTTTTCTGTCTCGAAAATGTGATTCTCTTATTTGTAAAAATTGACAGAGACTATCAATGTCTTTGTAATTTTGCAAAGTAATGTGGTCTTCTAATGTTTCCTCAAACTGTCTGGCAATCAATTCTACCAATTGTTCCGATGAATAATTGTACTCTAAATGTTTGGCGTTGTTGTAGATCTGTAAAGCATAGACTTTTTCTGATACTCCCAACTTTTCATTATATTTTCCGTTCTGCAGTTCTTTGTTGATCTCCAATTGCTGTATTTTGCCCCAGAAATAGTTTAAAAATCTTTTCTCAAAGTTTTCCCAATTGGTAAATTCCTCTTCTTTACTGTCAAACCATAAACTCGCCTCATCTTTAAGATGGTTCCTTATCGTTTCTTTGGCTGTTTCGAAGTTACCGATGTACCGCACTTTCTTCTTTAAATTATTTATGAAAATTACTGGGTGTAATTTTTTTACGTCCCCGCCAAACCTTATTTTCACATCATCTGTACTATGGATAAGCATTTCCCTTCTTTCTCCAAAATTTTGTTGCGTCTTGATTTCCGCAATTTGTCTTTCGTTCTGCTTAACTTTTTCTTCTATTTCTCGCTTGTCTTCTTGTAACGCATTTTTAAATTTGATTTCCAATTTCTCTAGCTCCTTTTTATGATCGTTCTTTATCTCCTTCATTGTATTTTGAATTTTTGTTTCTTGTTCTTTCATTTGATCTTTAATTCTCATTTCTTGCTGTCCCATCTCGTTCTTCATCATTGTCAAACATCCTTTTATTTCCTTTTCATATTTTTCTATGCGTTCCTCCATTTTTTTGTTGTTCTCCTCTATGGCTTGTTTTGTTTCCTGTTGATTTTTATTTATTGTTTGTTTTGTTTCTTCCATTGTTTGTTTCATTTGTTGTTGTGATTCCTCTATTTTCTTTGAGGTTTCTTGTTGATTTCTATCCATTTTTTGTGATTGTATTTGCATCAGTTGTAATATTTTCTCTAATCCTGATAATTCCTGACTCTTTTTCTCCATAATTGTTGTTTCGAAAATGTCTTCTTGTTCTAAATGTTCTTCTTGTTTTTTGTTTTCTTTACTTTTGCTTCTCGTTGCAGCCATTTGTTTATCTCTTGAAATATTATCCCCGCCAAATGCCAACTTTAAATTTCCTCGATTTGTTGCAAATACGGCAAATCCTCCGTTCACCCAAATATAAATATTTGTCAAAAATTTTCAAATGTTATCAAACGTCAATAAAAAAAAATTAAATAAATTGTTAGAAAATGTAAATTTAGATAAAAATTTTAAATGTCATAAAAAAATGTACCAAATTATTATTCACTTGACCAAAAAAAAACTATAACTGCCTGTTGTTTTTATTTTTCAAATTGTATCTCTTTCCAAATGTAACTAGTAATACTTTTTTATCAGCCCTCACGTTCTGGGCGCCAATTGTTGTGATTTGCTTATAATTGTAAATCTACTTATATAGAATGAAATGTAATAAATTTATCTTTATCAAACAAATCAAAAGCAAAAAAAATATCTCAGGGCTGAAAATAATTTTTATATATATTTTTTTTTAATTAAAACGTGGCTTCAAAGTATCTTCTGCTAGTTCCATTTAAGAAAGATCAACAAAAAGAAAAAAAAATACTAGAGAATCAATTCTGATATTATAACAATTATTCTTTATTTTAAAATATATCCAATTAATTGAAAATTCCGTTGAGGATAAATCTTACACCATACACTATAAATAGACTAAATAAAATATAATTAATCATCCATCAAATCACACATCCCTTAATAATCAATAAAATTTAACTACACATATTTCTAAATTAAATATCTCTTAACATAAAAATTTTAGAAAGAATTATTGGTTCCTTTGCTTGGATTGTGCCCTGACCAGATCGCAATTTACTTCCCGGATCCTATCAATTTCCCTGCTTGCTATTCCGCCTACTGTTTCTTTTGATAATAAAAGATAAAGACAAACAGTATGTGAAAATGTCGTGATGTCTTTACCACAAGTTCCAAACTCCAAGATAAACAAACTGCTTCCTCTCAGACACAACGAAAATATATCTGTTTGTACTTACAGTAATGCCTCTATTTCTACTGGCATTCGTCTCTGCTTACCACAATGGCTGCTTAATTTTCCACACAAAACACTAAACACTACTTCTTATAAATTCTCAATTACAATATCTTCAGAAAACCACCAAAAATTAATATTTTTTCAGGAGCATCTCAAAATTCGCATTCTAGTTTGACAGTTATTTTGACAATCCCCTTCTCTCATCCAACGCATCATCGGATTCTTAGCCCATGACATTTTTTTTGTTTTTACAAAAATTACCTGACGTTAAAATACTTTCCTTCAAACGAACTTGAATTCTTTTTTTAACTTTTATAAAGGAGAAAACTCAAGAACCAATAATCCTTACTTATTACTTTCTAATCTATTATAACCGCAAATTTCAAATAGTTGTGTACTAAATCTAACTGCTCATGTCCAAACCGTATTGTCTTTTTTTATCGGAGGAAAAATGTCCAAATCACTTATTCACTTATTCGGAAACCACTCATGTACAACTAAACTATTTCTATATACAGGGTGTTCTCGATTTTTTTAATGGTCTTTCTAATTTTAATTTTATCTAAAATTTGGGGATCTTATTAATATATACATCTATATATATATATATATATATATATATATATATATATATATATATATATATATATATATATATATATATATATATACTATATATATACTATATATATATATATATATATATATATATATATATATATCTATATATATATATATATATATATATATATATATATATATATATATATCTATATATATACATCTAGCGGTTAATGTAAGCTCCGTTCTAAAACGGTATTATACTAACTCCAGTAGAATATACACCGTGTATTTTATTATCTGAGTAGCGCTTTATGTAGACTCCGACCAACACGTAGGATTAAGTGGACTCCACAAAAGGATAAACCATTTTTGGGATCCGTATTTACGATATTGCATATACTTCTAAACTCCTGCGATGTTGCCAATAATTGTATTAGTAGTAAATTTTCAAATTTTACAGCAGGTACATTCTGGAACTTGAAATTTATTTCAATATCCATCAATTTAATCATGGAGGAATTTGAGGACTATTTGACTAATTTATGTAGTTAAATATAAATTGTTAACCAACATATACTTTAATTTAATTTTTAGTTTTAATAAGCAAGGCGGTAATTTATATTACTTGCTTTATATATTTCCAAACATAAGAAAGTGTGTATTATAAACATTTAGTACATAAATGTACGTATATCAAATAGAGTAATCGTGTAACAGTTTCTGAAATTAGAAGCCCCTTCGGTAAGATTATAAAGTTTGTTACCACAAAAAATCTACTAGCATGCACAGAGATGAGAGAGACCTACACAGAAGAAGATCTATTTTTAGCGAATGACAGGGCCATCTATGTAGCCAACCATTGGAAATACAAAATTTAAAGCTGTTGGTGTTCCGGACACGGAAAGTAAAGTAAGTATAAAAAGAGGTAAAAGTAAAATGAAAAGAAAAATAAAACACTTATATAATATGTAGACCTGAAAGTGCGCCGGAGGGTTTGAAATAAGAATTTACCTAAGGAATGAAATGAGAATTTACCTAATATAAAACAGATCTGAAAGAGAACAAAAAACAGATCAAAGAATTAATACAGATTAAGTACATCCTTAAGTAACATATCTCAAATCCGCCTGCAGTTTTGTTGGGTAGATCGAGTAGCTCGACAGAACTGTTGCCGGTCCCAAGCCCAAATAAAGGAGGAGGGGGTCTACAGCCCGTTTAGCACTCTACTGATAGACTTTAAAACCATACAGCTCATATAAACAGAATTATGCCTCGGGACAGGAATGATTTCATTACGACGACTAACGGGAGAAAGAGGACAACGAATTTGTGGTAAACGAGAAATACACTTCGCATCGGTGCTTTGAACGTAAAGTCTCTACAAGAGAGCAGAAAATTACAAACGAGCTTGTAGAAAAAAAAATATAGACATGTGTGCGCTAAAAGATACAAAGAAAAACGGAAAAGGGTCAAATTATTATAGATGACCATCTCATAATTCACAGTGGTGTTGCCAAAGAAACCAGAGCCAAAGAAGGAGTCGCTCTATTAGTACACAAAAATTTTTTACACCAAGTATAAAAATAGTAAGTGTAAAAATTAAACTGGATGTCAAACCTCTGAATGTGATAGCAATTCATGCACCAGAGAACAACAAAGATACCACCACAAGGGAAAACTTCTACGAACACCTTTAGACTGTAATAAACGAGACCCCAAATGATAAATATATAATCATTATGGGTGATTTTAACGGCCGTGTTGGCAATGATTTAGTTCCAGGGATAAAACAGCGATATAACGAAAATATCAGAAATGAAAACGGAAACCTTCTAACGGACCTCTGCAGCAAAAACCAGATACGTAATAATAATACATTTTTCCCTCACAAAGAACAAAACAAATACATTTTTGAAAACAGTAGAGGACAAAGATCTATTATAGACTATATTCTGTTGAATAGAGAGCACTAACATCAGCAGAAATAGAAAGCGATCACAAATTGGTATTGTGCCGAATGAAAACACGTATATGTGATAACAAAACACCGAAATACACCACAAAGATAAAAGTCGAAAGCTTACAGGATGACTCAACAAGATACCTATTCCAGAAAAGAAGAACCGAAAAAAACAGAAAAACATATATCACAGAAAGTGATGGGCAAAAGTTAAGTCTAATATCTTAGCCTCGGCCAAGAAAGTTCTTGGTAAAAGAAATATAAATAAAGTGAAGGAAAAATGTAAAGAAAACAAAAAAGCTTACCTGAAATACATGTCAACCAAGAGGCATAACATAATTACAAGACAATTAGAAACGAAACACATGCACTTATAAGAAAAATAAAAAATGGTCACCGGGAACGTTTTTCGAAAGAAATGGAACATAATTTTTCTCGTCTGCAAAAGGAAATATAGCGCTTCATCAGACGGTAAAGAACGGAGGTAAAGTAACTAATAGAACTAAAATACATAGAAAATGATACGTGGATTGACTACCTAAAGAAGCTATATACAGGAGAAAAACAAACGACGCTAGAACCGGAAACATCAGAAATTACAACATACATATAAAGAACTTAATATAAATGTACAGGAAGTTCGGAAAATACTTGAAAACCTGAGGAACAGAAAAGCAGCAGGTAAAGACGGGATACCAAACGAATACTGAAATATTGTGGAGCAGCAATGACAGAAAAATTAACAACATTAATTAATAAAATTATAAAACACAATAAAATGCCGGAAGAATGGAGAAGGAGCGAACTAACTCTACTATTTAAAAAAGGAGATAAAAACAGACAAAAAGCTACAGAGGTATAAACTTGTTAAATACTACGCTAAAACTTACAACTAAAATTTTACAAGTGCTAATTAATCACAATATAAGTTTAGCAGATGAACAACCGGGTTTTTTTAGTGGTAGATCATGTACAGATGCAAAATTCGTGATAAAGCAAATTACTGAGAAATCACTGAAGTATAATAGACCAGCATTCCTGTGTCTGATTGACCTAAAGAAAGCGTTTTACAGAGTAAGACTGGAAGATGTAATCCATCTTCTGTATAATAGAGAAGCTCCCCTAAATATTATAAAAACTATCGAAAACATCGACCAAAACAACAAAATTGAAGTCAGAATATAGGGACAACTTACAGAATCTATAGAAATAGGCAGCAGAATAAGACAAGGGGATTCGTTGAGATTGAGCACCATGATCTTCAATTTGATCATGGATCAAATCATCAAAAGCGTTAACAAACGAAGAGGATACAGAATGGGAAACAAAGAAATTAAAATACTCCGTTACGCAGATGACGCAATATTAATAGCCCAAGATGAAGATAGTTTGCAAAGACTGGTCCACAAATTTAACATGAGAGCAAAAGAATTTAATATGACAATCTCATCTCAGAAAACTAAAACAATACTAGTCAGCAAAGGACCACAGATGTAAAATAGAAATTGATGGCATTAGCAGAAACAAGACCCGACACAGCCACAACGCAAAGAATAATGGACGCGGCAGAGATGAGAGTACTGAGAAGAATTACAGGAAATACTCTGAGAAATCGAAAGGAAAATGTAAGGTATAGTGTATAAATGAATGGATACAAAATAGAAAAAAAGAATGGAATAACCACATAGGTAATGAAAATAAAATACCTGGCATTATGAATTTATTATGACAATTTCATCTCAGAAAACTAAAACAATAGTAGTCAGCAAAGAACCAACTAGATGTAAAATAGAAATTGATGGCATCAGTATTGAACAAATAATGGAAATAAAATACCTGGGAATTACACTGTCTAGCTACGGAGACCTGGACAAAGAAGTGAGAGATCAAGTACTAAAAGCAAATAGACTGGCAGGATGCCTTAATAACACTATATGGCTAAACAGACACATTAACACTGAGATGATATCAATTTATAAAGCCAGTGTAAGACATATAATGACATATGCCTCAAAAACAAGACTCGACACAGCCACAACGCAAAGAATAATGGAAAAGGCAGAGATGAGAGTACTGAGAACAATTATAGGAAATACGCTGAGAAATCAAAAGAGAAGTGAAGACATTAGAAGAAAATGTAACGTAAAGTGTATAAATGAATTGACACAAAATAGAAAAAAAGAATGGAATAATCACACAAGCAGAATGGAGGAGACCCGTGACGTCAAAATTGCAAGGGATAAGTCACGAATCGGCAGAATAAGTATCGGACGATCGTGCAAAAGATGAAGTGATAACCTTCCATAGAGGTATTATTCCGCCAATATACAAGTAAAATTGCTTATAAAGAGAAATAATAACAAGAAAAAAAGTAACATCTCTCAGATAAATAAGCGGAACAACAGAAACTGAGTATAAACGTGAAATTCCAGAATTAATATTAAATAAATTACCGCAAATCGTACGAACTGAAATAAGTGTTATTTTCTGCACATACATATATATAATATAATAAGAACTATATTTAAACCAAGTGACAGAAAAAAAATTATATATACATTTACTTCTAAATGATTAAGGTCTATAAAATTATTATTACAGTTAAAGCTTATACAAGCGACAAAATTTTTAAAACAATTAGACCGAACATAATATCATAACTGTAAAACATAATATATACGGAAACAATAAAGAAATAGATATGTTTAGTGGTTATGAAACCGCTTGTCGTCTGCCATGAATTTTATTACAGAATCAAGTTACCATTAGACACCAAAATATTTTGTCTCAGTAATGACTTACTACGATAAAAAGAAATAGAATACTTTTATAATACACAACGTTATAAAGGTAAAACTATAAAAAGATATACATATAATAAAATAATGATATATATGATGATTCATAAACGCATGTTAATAACAATTTGTAATAAAGACATAAAGATACCCACTAGAAAGTTTATAATTTCAAAACGACAGTAAAATAACGTTCAATTCAAAGGTTCAAATCGCGACATAATATGAAATAATTCAACAGCAAGTAAAACTACTTTTTCTTTACCTATTTCTTTGTCGTCTTCTGAATCTTCATTTACATTCGTTCCTATCTAAGCACATGTTATCCACAAGGTACTTCTTCATTTTTTATTCACTACTCTTTTTGCTATGACTTTCGTCATTTTATTTATTCATATCGTTCTCACTCATAACACATATTGGGTAGTTTATTGTTTCGTTAAACTTTTTCTGTTTATATCCGTATCATATAAGTTTTCTAGTTATTATAGCGTATATAGTGTATGTTAATTCCATTGTATTTCTTATATTTTCAATATTAATTCTTTCCAATCAAGATTTTCGAGCAGCTCTGAACCATTGGCCCATTTTTGTTGCTTTTGTCACTGTTTCTCCTTTCTTTTAACTACAACTTTTCCCCACGTTGATCGGTCTTCTACATATCTGCAATCAAATGAAATATTAACTTTTTGAGATATCCGAATATCATTATAAGAGCTTTCTTCATGCAGTATCTGTTCTTAATCTATACGGATTTGTAGCATTATACTAATAAGGCCTTATTTGTTTTATTTATTCTTCCTAATTTGCATCAATATATTAAAATAGGTCTGAAGTTTGTATTATGCTCGTTATTCCTTCAGTGACGGTATTATTAACTGTGATTATTGATCCA
This sequence comes from Diabrotica undecimpunctata, assembly GCF_040954645.1. Lineage (NCBI taxonomy): Eukaryota > Metazoa > Arthropoda > Insecta > Coleoptera > Chrysomelidae > Diabrotica > Diabrotica undecimpunctata. The sequence continues at coordinate 76,404,945 of NC_092811.1, read as the reverse complement.
ATAATATTTAAAAGTGTTCCATACTTTCGAAATTGCAGTTGTAGACTTTTTTGTTTTATCTAGATTTATTTAATTGGTGTCTTCTGTGTATTTGCTTGTATTTGGTTTTCACTTCGTTGATGTTTTAGTTTCTTATGAAGTCGATATCATCAGCATTATGTTAGGAGCTGCTTTGTACATTGGACCGTTAACGGATTACATGTTAAATGGACGTTATATCTATTTTGGTAAGCTGTTCGTTAATTTTTTAACTATTTGAATCGAGAATTTGTATTTTATTAGATCTCTGGTTTATTTATTTTATATGTCTGATGTTTTGTTTCCTGTATCGTTACTACAAGGATTTTGCTGGATACCGACATAGGAAACCTGGTGGTACGTACATGATGTTTTGATTACCAACAGTAGAAAATTTGTCCTGCTGTAAAATCATGATTATTTTACTAGAAAATATATTGTTGTTTAATAATAATAAAGTTGTTTCACTTTGCTTTCTCCATCGAGGTCGCAGTGAGACTGCTACCATTATACCTTCTGGTATTTAATATTTTGCCGATCAAGCAACACTTCCTATAGTCATTAACTTGGTACTGATATCTCTACTCCCCGATTTCAGCAAGCAGTCACCAAACTATTAAAACTGCTACATTCATGCCTCCTATTCAGTGGCGGCTCGTGGCTTGAGAGATAAGGTCGGCAAGGTATTTTTTGTCTCCTCAGATAGGTATACCGTCTAATTAAGACTTAAGTAAATCATCATAGGAGATTTTTTGTTTTCTTGTTTTTTGTTTTTTTTTCCTATAAATTTAGAACCTAAACATGTTTATAAATTAACTCAAGTCTACGTTGTTTGGAAGTAGCAAAATGGGTTATAACGTCATCGTAAAATTTATTAGAGTTTTGGAGAGATTTTAAAATGTTTTTCTATTGACATTTGAGACAAGCTTGACATTCTCTCTTGTTTCATGGTATTTCGACAATAAGTTTTGATTCTTTTGAGGCAAGAGAAATCTCGTTCATTTGAGGCAGACGTTGGTGGTAATGAGAGAATTAATGATAATAATTTATTAATTTCGGTAACAGTTTGTTGTAATGAATTGCAGTATATAAAATTATACATATCTTGTAACTTATACCATCTTCCGAAAATATTTGGATCAGCATATAAAACTTTTAATTCATTTTCTAATTTTATTTTATTAAAGAATGATGGATAATTTTTAATTAACCTGTCTAATAAATATCTTGGAAATTCTTTGGCGTAACTTTTAAATTTTGAATCGTCAAAGAGGTCAAAAATTTGCAAATCTTCAAAATTCGAAAAACCAATATCTATTTGCATAATAATAGTATCCAAAATTTCAAAATATACTCGTTTTTCGATATCTGTTTCTGTGTCATGCCTTTGTCTTTTTTTTTGGGGGTTCGGAAATATCAAGCGAGTCCAAAACTTCTCTGCGTATATACTGGAAATTACTATCATTACGAAAATCTCTGAGATTTTGCACCAGTCTTGTTATTCTATTTTTGGAATGAATAATGTCAGTTAACTGATTTTGAACAACATTGAATATCAAATCGGTTTGGGTAAACACTTTTTTAAAAACATTTAAAAGTATGTTAAAAGAATAATCATTTAATAAAGTTTTCAAACCGATTGCTTCACGGATCGAGATATCATCACTTTGAAAATCGTCGCATTCAATAATAAAATCAAAAACTTCCAAAAGCTCCAAAAATTTAACATTCAATACACAGAAGAAATAATTATATGCAGAAGAAACACAAATTAAAAAACGTTATCCACTTATTGTACGCAAGAGAGATACCTCTAGGAAAAATCAAAACGACCGAAAATATATACCAAAATAACACAATAAAAGTAAAAGTAGAAGAAGAACCAACCGACCCTAATAAAGCCGATAATGGGATAAGACAGGGATATTTCCTGAGTCCTCTATTGTTCAACCTGATTATGGATGAAATAATAAAAAAGTAAGAACTAAAAAAAGATACCAAATGTAAGAAAAACAAATTAAAATAATCTGCTGTGCAAACGACGCAATACTACTCTTACAACGTATGCTGCACCAATTTCATATAACTGCCAGAAAATTTAACATGTTAATTTCCCTAAAAGAGACAAAATTCATGGTTACAACAGCAAATTTACTAAGATGTTAATTGGAGCTGAAAGGTCAGATAATAGAACAAGTGATGGAGTTTAAATATCTAGCCATCACATTATTTAGCTACGGAAAGCTCGAAACTGAAGTGGAAGATCCAGTGAATAGAGCAAACAGAGCCGCAGGCTGCCTAAATGAAACAATATGAAGCAATAAAACTATCGGGAAAGAAACGAAAGGCAGAATTTACAAAACAGTCATCAGACCAATGACATACGCGGCAGAAACAAGACCTGACACAGAGAGGACAAAAAGGATATTAGAAACATCAGAGATGAAAACACTTAGAAAAATTGATGGTAAGACACTATGGGACAGAGCTAGAAGTACAGATATACGACGTAGATGCAAGGTGGAGAACATCAAGAACTGGTTAATAAATAGAAGAGTAGAATGGAACGATCATATAAGCCGAATGACAACAAATAGAGTAGTAAAGACGGCAAGAGACGGTTAACCCGTAGGAAGACGATCAGTAGGAAGATCACGAAAACGATGGAACGGCAACTTACTGGAGACACATTGAAAAATGACAGTCATGTCTATATAAAAAGAAGAAGAAGAAGACACAGGATAAACATTAAAATTGCTGCAAGAAAGATAAAATAAATCAGTCATATTAATGTAGAATAGCAGAGGACAGAGTGTTTAGAGAAAATAATGAATCAGTCATATTAATGTAGTGTTACGAACATACTCTCGGCATGGCCCAGGTAACGGTTGCATTGCATCTCTAATACCCTTCTCGAAACTTCGAAGCGTATCGAGTGCGAAAGAGAATAACCGGTCACGTAGGAGAATTAGAGGTGGGACAACGCCAGAATAATCTCGAACCTAGTAACTGTAGTATATATAGGTAACAATGTTAGAAGTAGAGTTAGTCGATAAGAGAGTACCGAACTGTAAACGTATAAATAAATATATGTATATAAATTCGAACCGCTCGTTTTATTTAATCACGCTACAGTGGTGTTACGGTGTGAGATTTGCAAATAAATTCAGCAGTGATTTTTGAAAAAGACTTTTGAACTTTTGAAAAGTATTATTCGTCGGGAACATCCGCGTAGTGATCTTTATATAAAAGAACATTTAAAAAGTACGTGTGTGCCTGACCAAAGATGCTGCTAGTAGAACTTTCAGTAAAACAGTTGCGTGAGCAGCTAGAAGAACGCGATGAAGACTATAGTGGGTCCAAGAAGACACTCCAAGAACGACTGAAGACTGTTCTCAACAAGAATGGAGAAGACCCAGAGACATTCCAGTTCCAGTCAGCAGACGAAGCCGTTTTAACTAAAATAATTGATGGAAAATTCGAGACTGTTTCCAAAAGATTCGATGAAACGTCTCAAATGATAGAAGAATCTTCTAAAAAAAATGATGATAAATTCGAGACTGTTTCCAAAAGATTCGATGAAACGTCTCAAATGATAGAAGAATCTTCTAAAAAAAGTGATGATAAATTCGAGACAGTTTCCAAAAGATTCGATGAAACGTCTCAAATGATTGAAGAATCTTCTCGAAAGAATGATGAAAGATTCAATGAAACGTCTCAAACTATTAAAGAAATAGCTATACAAAACGACGAGAAATTCGAAAATATGTCTAGAAGATTCGACGAAATATGTAATCAAAACAATGACAAATTTGAAGAAGTCACAAGAACATTCGATAAAGTAGAAGAGAAGATCAAACAGTTAGAGAGCATGATAACTAATACAAAAGTGCTACCACCAGTTAACACAATAGCCTTAGATCCGGTAGTGAAAGAAGAATTACCCAGAGACGAAACGACACATAATATGAGATTCAAATTGCCACCATTTGATGGAAAGTCTTCTTGGTCCATATACCTTAGACAATTTGAAGCTATTGCGACAGCCAATCATTGGACAGAACAAGAAAAAGCTGTTTCCTTGACTGCTGCTTTACGAGGTGATGCTGCAGATATCCTAAGATCGATTCCTAAGGGTCAAGAAAAATGTTACCAGACCTTGTTCACTCGACTAGACAAACGTTACGGAGATGCCCATCTACAACAAGTCTACAAGGCGCAACTAAGAAGTAGAATTCAACGAGCAAGTGAAAATTTGCAAGAGTTTGAAGCAGATGTTGCTCGTATAGTGCGGTTGGCTTATCCGGAGGTACCAGACAACATTTTAGAAGAAATTGCTGTAGATACCTTCGTCAATGGGTTAAAAGAAAGTGAATTACAGAAAGCTTTACGACTAGCAAGACCAAAACTTCTAGATGAAGCGCTCGCTATTGCCTTGGAACATGAAACAGCTAGTCAAACTTCACGGAGTCATCGAGTAAGAACCATTGAAGAAGGCGACGAACCAAACGATGAACGTCTGGAAGAAATGGTACGAAAAGTAGTTCGTAACACGATGCCGAAGAGACGCGAGCCCAGATGTTGGAATTGCGGTGACGTAGGTCATATTCGCCGTAATTGCAAGAAAATGATACAACAGTCGGAAAACTAGAACGGGTCGACAACAAGGGGCAACTGCCGACCTCGAGAAACACAGCCCCCATAGTAACTGTGAACATTACGTCCTCAGGTGGAATTCATAGCTTGTACATAGAGGGTCGTATCAATAATAAAAGTAGATCGTTTTTGGTAGATACGGGTGCAACGAGAACTATTGCACGACCAGAAGTAGTACGAGGCCATCTTAAATTATTTCCTGCAACAGTAAAGCTTAGAACAGCAACTGGTGAGATAATTAATACATATGGCGAGGCTAATATGTCAGTATCCATTGGCCAGACCACAGTGAAACATACAGTATTAATTGCAGAGATCTCCGATGAGTTCATATTGGGGATGGATTTACTAAGGAAAGTTGGGGCTGTATTGAATGTCAAAGATGGAGTTCTCGAGATCAGTGGTGAAGAATTGCCGTTTCATGAAGACAAAGAAGATGTTATCAGCTTAATAACTACTTGTGACGTAACAATACCCGGTAATAGTGAGAAAATTTTGATGACCAGACCTGATGGTTACTGCCGAGAGGGAAGTTTAAGGATGGTCGAAGATGTGAATAATGCCGAGTTCCTAACGGCAAAAGCTTTGGTGAGAATTCGAGATGTCATTCCTGTAAGAGTTATGAATTTAAAGGGAACTGCTATTAAGTTAAGTAAAAGAACTTTGATCGGACAGTGTGTTCCCGTGGCTTCGATTTGTTCCATGAATACTAATGAGAAACCGTCGAAATCTAAGTATCCAAAGGAGCTTGTTGGGACGATGATTAAAACGTGCCAAGATCTTGATGATGAACGAATTAAAAAAGTGAAGTCTATGCTTATAGAATTTCAAGATGTTTTTGCCATGGATAAGAAGGATAATGGCAAAACAAGCATAGTAAAGCATAAAATTAATACCGGAGACGCTCAGCCAATCAGACAACAACCTAGACGACTTTTATTTGCGAAAAGAGATGAAGCCGAAGACATCATCAAAGATATGAACAAACAAGGGGTAATTGAACCATCAAACAGTCCATGGACATCACCAGTAGTCCTAGTAAAGAAGAAAGATAGTTCAACACGTTTTTGTATTGACTACCGACAGCTCAATGCAGTAACTAAAAAAGATAGTTATCCTTTGCCCAGAATAGACGATACTTTGGATACACTTTCTGGTTCCCGTTGGTTCTCCACACTCGATCTGAAAAGTGGATATTGGCAAGTAGACATGGAGCCAGCCGATCGTGAAAAAACCGCATTCTCGATAGGATCAGGGCTTTGGCAGTTCACAGTTATGCCCTTTGGTTTATGTAATGCCCCGGCCACATTTGAAAGATTAATGGATGCAGTTTTAAGAGGTCTAACATGGAAAACATGCCTGGTTTATTTGGATGATGTAATTGTAGTTGGAAGATCCTTCGCTGAACATGCCAATAATCTAACAGAAGTATTTCAACGATTGCTGGCAGCGAATCTGAAGTTGAGTCCGAAGAAATGTCACTTGTTTCGACGAGAAGTGAAGTACTTGGGACATATTGTAGCAAGTAATGGTGTAACAGCTGATCCTGACAAACTTGCAGCAATTAAGAATTGGCCAGTACCAAGAGATAAACACAAAATTAGAAGTTTTCTTGGCCTATGTACATATTACCGACGTTTTGTCAAAGGATTTGCCAACATCTCCAAGCCATTAACAAAGTTGACAGAAGAAGGCAAAGAATATACATGGAGCGAAGATTGTCAAAGAGCTTTCGAACACTTACAAATGGCTCTGATCAGTGCACCGATTTTAAGCTACCCTAGACAGGCAGGAAAATTTGTGTTGGACACCGATGCAAGCAACAGTGCAATAGGAGCTGTTCTTTCCCAAATCCAAGATGGGCAGGAGAAAGTCATCGCTTACTTTAGCAAAGTCTTGTCAAAACCAGAAAGAAACTATTGCGTTACCAGGAGAGAATTGCTAGGCGTAGTGAAGGCTTGTGAGCATTTCCATAAATACTTGTATGGCAGAAAGTTTCTTCTTCGCACGGATCACGCTGCTCTAAAATGGCTCCTACAATTTCGTAATCCAGAGGGCCAGATGGCAAGATGGTTAGAACGATTACAAGAATATGATTACGAGATCGAACACAGGGCTGGCAGAGTTCATTCAAATGCTGATGCCCTTTCGAGACGGCCGTGCAGTGCAAATTGTAATCACTGTCTTAAATTAGAAGAACGACTTTGCCCCGTGAGACGAACCACCGTCATTAATGATCAATGGCAGCCTCAACAGCTACAAGACGCTCAAGCAGATGATCCATGTATAAAAAGAGTATTGGATTGGATGCGTCGAAGTGAAAGACCTTCTTGACAAGACATTAGTGCATGTAGTCCAGAAGTCAAATGTTACTGGAGCCAATGGAATTGTCTAGTGCTGAAAGATGATCTTCTGTATAGAACCTTTGAGAACGATGATGGTACAGAAACTAAGCTTCAGTTGATTGTACCTAAAAGTAAAGTGTCAGAAGTATTGCGTCAGTTACATGACGGTGCATCAGGTGGACACTTTGGTATCACCAAGACTCTGCAAAAGGTTCGAGAACGGTTCTATTGGGTGAACTGTAAAGATGATGTAAGAAGATGGTGCCGGAAATGTGAACTGTGTGCAACCAGTAATGGTCCAGCTGGTAAAAAGAGGGCACCCATGAGACAGTACAATGTTGGTAGTCCTATGGAAAGAGTAGCAATCGACATTGCAGGTTAACTTCCAGAGACAAATGATGGAAATAAATATATCCTGGTAGCCATGGATTATTTTACGAAATGGACTGAGGCCTATGCGATACCAAATCAAGAAGCTGCTACCGTTGCAGAGGTACTTGTTAAAGAATTCTTTAGCCGATTTGGTGTTCCTTTGGAGATCCACTCCGACCAAGGGCGAAACTTCGAGTCAACCCTTTTCCAAAACGTTTGTAAATTGATTGGTGTCAATAAGACCAGAACGACACCCCTGCATCCTCAATCAGATGGAATGGTCGAGAGAATGAACCGAACAATGGGTAAACACCTGTCCAAAGTTGTATCAGAACATCAAAGAGATTGGGACCAGCACATTCATTTATTCCTAATGGCCTACCGCTCGGCCGTGAATGAAACTACAGGACAGACTCCAACCTGCCTGATGTTAGGTCGTGAAGTTCGTTTACCCTGCGACCTAGAGTTTGGCTGCAGACCTTCCGAAGAACATGTTGCAAGCGAAGATTATGTCGACCGCCTGAAGTTAAGAATGAACAACATTCATGAACTTGCCCGACAACACATCCAGATAGCCAGTGACAGAATGAAAGATCAATATGATTCTCGATGCAAGAGTGAAAGCTATGAAGTAGGTGATCTTGTTTGGCTTTATAATCCACAACGTCGTCGAGGCTTGTCTCCCAAACTGCAAAGACAATGGGAAGGTCCATATGAAATTAAAAAGAAAATAAATGACGTAATATACCGAATTAAGAAGTTGCCGAAAGGTAAACCAAAAGTAGTTCACATAAATCGTCTTGCACCATATGCTGGCTCAAATGAAACAGAAGAAGCACGAACCCTTCAACATGAGATCAAAGATGACCGGCGACCAAGCTTTAATGAATTTATGTCAAATTACGCAGAGAGAAAGAGTGCTAGATTCGGCGTGACCACAGAAGTTCAACAGGATCTTTTTAGTGTTCCGCATAACGTCTCTCTAGCCCACTGTGTTGCCCAAGATCTTGAGATGACTAAAGGAATCTCATCCGTATTTTATAAGAAATTCGGTCGTTTGGACGAGTTAAAAAACCAGCAGCCTAAAGTTGGAAGAGTACTGAGATTAGAAGATGGTTCTCGATCTTTGCTGTATATGGTGACCAGGAAGTCTTATACAGACAGGGCAAGCTACGAGGATATATGGCGTGCTCTAACTAATTTGAAGAAAATTGTGTGCAATTACGACATCAAGAATTTGGCCTTACTAAAGATAGGCCATGCACTAGATAATCTGGACTGGAAGATTGTCAGAAGCATGCTTGAAGTAATCTTCCGAGAAACCGGCGTACGAATTACTGTGTGTTGCATTAACCCGATGAGATCGTATCCTTCAAAGTCAGTAGACTGTTATTTCTTTCTAAAGGGTTCATGCAGAGCTGGAGAGTCCTGTAGATTCCGCCATCCTGTGCCTATATATAGAGTTGCTGATCGGGACGATCAGATTTAAGAGGGGAGCAGTGTTACGAACATACTCTCGGCATGGCCCAGGTAACGGTTGCATTGCATCTCTAATACCCTTCTCGAAACTTCGAAGCGTATCGAGTGCGAAAGAGAATAACCGGTCACGTAGGCGAATTAGAGGTGGGACAACGCCAGAATAATCTCGAACCTAGTAACTGTAGTATATATAGGTAACAATGTTAGAAGTAGAGTTAGTCGATAAGAGAGTACCGAACTGTAAACGTATAAATAAATATATGTATATAAATTCGAACCGCTCGTTTTATTTAATCACGCTACAGTAGAATAGTAGAGGACAGAGTATTTGTCATAGCTTTGGACAAGTGCCCAATTAAAAAAAGAGCACAGGTCGTTCAAAAAAGATGGAACTCTAAAAAGAAAATAGAATAGATTTAAAAAAATAAAAGCATAAACATGTCTTTTCCTACTTTTTTAATATTGAAAATACGTAAATAGAACATTGAATTAAAATGTAATCTTTGATAATCTGTGATAAACCCATCACCTGAACAGTGGCGCCGATATATGTAGTTGAAATTGTTTACACTTATTTTAACTGTTTATTTTGTTATTATCTAGATATGAGTTGCGACCGATATCACAAACTTATTTAATTTTCATAAAGAGGCTCTTTAATACCTAAAATTATTACTATACAAATCTGATTCGAAATATCGTCAAAAAGTAATACACGGCATGTAAAATTTAAATTTTTAATAAAAAGTAAAAGATTAGGCATTACTTATGGGATTCAACGAACGAGCGTTAAGGAAGATTGAAGTACTAATAAGATCACCGCAATCGGACATACCCCGGGTAATGATGAATTAATTAATCGGCTAATTCTTCAGTCACCCCTTTAATATGATTTTGTCAAATTGGTCCTTTTTAGGACCAACTATTCTAATAACATATGTCTATAACTGTTAAGGGTATATCTAGAGATCAAGAAACTTTACTTTACTTAAACTTATCAGACATATGAGCTAAACACGAATGTAACTTACTTCTAGTGCAGGAAACACATATAGGGCCTAACCTAGGGTATTTGGTATATAGCTGATCGCTGAAAATTACATCATAGATATAGACATGCTATTTCTGTCGGAAAAGAAGCAAAGAATAACTTAAAGTAAGAAAAGACAAAACTAGTCAGCCGAGAGAACCTTTTAACGATGTTGAGCTTGGATCCACCATCTACATATTTAATGAAAAATAATACAACTACCGACATTGAGGATTTGAGCACAAAGCTTATTACGAAACCTGGACCAAAAACACTCTACAATGGCTTATCCGGATGATGAACAACTGTATTCAAATTATGGAGATACCCAAAATTTAGAGACAAGCCAAAGTTGTTACCTTGCTTAAACCTGGCAAAAAAAAGACCGGGTACGAAAAATATCCGGTATCAGGGGTGGTATTTTTCAATCTAAATGCCGCTTACGACACCTTAATTTACAGAATATTTCTCCAAAAACTATATGATATCCCCTTAGATAACAAGCTCACTTACATTGTCTGCGTATGCCAACATAAGAGAATATTTTTTGTATCACTCACTGGTAAGAATAGCAGATGAAGAACGGGGTAGCATAAAGGCACACTGTATAACATTTACACAAACAAACGATCCATACCGGTAGATACTAGGACTTCTATTATATAGACGAGACACCTAATATTGCACAATAAAAATAAACTATGAATCAATTTTCAGCCAAATCCCCTGAAAAACTCGTGGGTGTTCCTTCAATTTCCTCAACATAGACGTTTTCACAAAACTGTACATCCAATCTTGTCATAAAATCATTGAACTGTAGACTTCCTATAAATTCCTTAAAAATAGTTTGTATCACACCGGGTCAGTCACAGATTATTGTTTAAAACTAAAAGGTAAATTGAGGACCAGAAATAATATTCTTCGCAAGCTTGTCAGCTAAAAGTGAGGCGCACGTCCTTCCGCCCTTAAAACATAGACGCTTGTACTATATGCTTCTGCTGCCGAATATACCTTGTTAGACAAATTAACCATTCTTTGTTTTTGTGCACACTACTACCCATTTTAATACAAAAATATCTATTGTAGCACTTAACCATATTTATTTTGAGATAGCCTTCTATCGAGATATCATATGTAGTACACAAATAAGACCAGAACTAAAATATTAAAAAAGCTTTATACAATATATCGCAGAAGATTGGATAAAATAAAAGTAGTTTTTATTTCTCAGATGCTTACATAAAATGTACAAAGACATACTCACGTAAACAAAATATATTACGAAATTTCTGTAATTAAAAAAAACATCAAGTTCGGCATTGAACTAATAAAATTATATTAAATAAAAAAACAACATCTTTAAAAATACAGAAAAAATAAAATTTTCTATGCAAGCGAACATTCCATTAAATAATAAGCTCAAAATCCTTTTGTATCTACATACCTGTTTTTTAAAGAACCAGTTACACTTTAGTACTTAGTTATACCAGGTAATATGATATCCTCTGTTACACAGTGTAATGCGTATGACATTCCACTGTCTACAAACAGTAGATAAAAATAAGGAGCCCATATAAACCGTTCCGGGTATATGTTGAAAATATACGGTATAATCGCACAGTTGCCAAACTCTCAGAGCTTACTTAAACCGATAAACGTATGGTTCAAATATACAATGAAGAAGATCTGAACGACCCCTATAATATATACACGTGAACTAAGCGATATACATTTATGATACAGGGGTATTTACGGGCTCCAAAAAATTTTTATAAATTATTAAACTCTACATGTTGATGAATCGACTGAACCAATATTACGGAATTGTCAAGTGAGCTCCGTATATCGGTATCCACTTGACCACGGAGCTCAATTGAACCTGAATTTTAACATGGGCGGAGTTCACTTTATGCCGTAGATATATATATATAAATATATACTATATATATATATATATATATATATATATATATATATATATATATATATATATATATATATCTATATATATATATATATACTATATATATATAAAGGGTACAAGTATCCTTTTCTTATAACACGAGATATGTACTTCTGAAAACTAGATACACTTATTTATTGGAATACATACGATCCAAGTGCATTTTGTAACTCCTAACGCCACCTTTTGGGTACTAGAAAAAATATGTGGATATAATTGTAGATATCGTTAGAATACAACGGATGTAAGTGTTACTTGTACCCTTTATATTCTTACTTAATCAGCGTTGGTTGACTTTATACCTTACTTTAAGTACAATATTTTTGTAAAAATATTGATTATATATATATATATATATATATATATATATATATATATATATATATATATATATATATATATATATATATATATATATATATATATATATAATCAGAGTTTGGTGTTTATTGAGATTAAAATAAATGTAAGATCAAATACTAACCATGTCGGGATAGTATTATAAGGTTTTTTTCGGGTTTTTTTCGTCATGATTTACTATGGAATTACTGACAGGAGAATTTTACTGCCATCATTGCATGTGGTTGTCTTTTTAAAGACGAATCACATGCTATGATTGTTCTGACAGGTATTCTCAAGTTAAAGTTGATTTCATGTATAATAATTGAATAAACTATCTTATAATCGATCAAATTGAATAAAATTATAACACTAGCAGAAGAACAACAAGGTTTTAGGTCGGGAAGATCATACACCGACGCTATATTTATAATGAGGCAAGTGCAAGAGAAGTCATTAGAATACAACAAACCGGCATATTTATGTTTCATGGACCTTAAAAGGCATTGGACCGGGTCAAATTAAAAGACGTTATCCACTTACTGAATGCAAGAGACATACCTCTAGGAATAATCAAAACGATCGAAAATATTTACCAAAACAACACAATAAAAGTAAAAGTAGAAGAAGAACTAGCCGATCCTATTGAAGCTCACAATGGGATTAGACAGGAAGATTCCCTGAGTCTTCTATTGTTCAACCTGATCATGGACGAGATAATAAAAAAAAAAGAACTAAAAAAGGATACCAAATGGGAGGAAAACAACTTAAAATAATCTGCTATGCAGACGACGCAATACTACTCTCTCAAAGTGAAGATGATTTACAACGTATGTTGCACTCATTTAATATAACCGCCAGAAAATTTAACATGTTAATTTCCCCAACAAAGACAAAATGCATGGTTATAACAGCAAATTTACTAAGATGTAAATTGAAGCTGGAAGGTCAAATAATAGAACAAGTGATGGAGTTTAAATATCTAGGCATCACATTATCTAGCTACGGAAAGCTCGAAACCTAAGTGGAAGATCAAGTGAATAGACCAAACAGAGCCGCAGGCTGCCTAAACGAAACAATATGGAGAAATAAAAATATCGGGAAAGAAACGAAAGGCAGAATTTACAAAACAGTCATCAGATCAATAATGACATACGCGGCAGAAACAAGACCTGACACAGAGGGAACAAAAAGGATGTTAGAAACAGCAGGGATGAAAACACTTAGAAAAATTGATGGTAAGACACTATGGGCAGAGCTAGAAGTACAGATATACGACATACATGCAAGGTGGAGAACATCAAAAACTGGGTAAGAAATAGAAGAGTAGAATGGAACGATCATATAAGCCGAATGACAACAAATAGAGTAGTAAAGACGGCAAAAGACGGTTCCCCAATAGGAAGATGATCAGTAGGAAGACCACGCAAACGATGGAATGACAACTTACTGGAGGCACATTGAAAAACAGACAGAGTCATGTCTATATAAAAAGAAGAAAAAGAAGAAGAAGAAGACAATCAAGTCGTCCCAGGAAGGTAACTCAGCAATATTCGCAGTATCATTTTAAAGTCGCCCAATTTAAAATGAATAATATATGTCTGAATTGTCAATATGAATACGTCAGATAAAATAAATTAGAAGAATTTTTCACTAAGCAACAAAAAAAAAATTTTTTTAATTTATTAATCTTTTGTATTTTGAGAATGAGTCGAATATAAACTTATTTTAAATTTAAATTGTGGCTTATTCCTAATAAAAATAGTAATTTAATTTATCAGAGATCACCTGGCTAATAACTTCATTATCTGACGTCGAAAACGCTCATAATTTATTTGTATAAAAGTTTGTAGTAAATTCGAACCTAATATAACTCATCACAGAACCTACTAGATTTAGAATTAATAACCAACCTTCTACTTTAGATCTAGTGCTTATTAACGACAAATTTTCGCTGAATTTCAGCTGATTTTATCTCTTGAACCAGCTCTTCAATAGGAAAGTCATATTACGCAGTTATAACGGCTCACATCCAGTCAATCAAACACTATTCCGCAAAAATAATATTGTAACACATAAACTCTCTCAAATCGACTGACATTTATTTTTTGCAAACTTAATCGACATCGCATTAATGTGGACTGCATTTTTCGATATCGTCTACAATATAATTTCTACAAATACCAGCTTCCGTAAGATTTATAAAAACAAATACCCTGGATAAATCGAACAGCAATAAAACAAATTAATCACAAACGACATCTCTGGTAAAAATTTAAACATACCAGGCTTCTCAGTGATTTCCAAAACCACCACAGATTTTCAAATAACTTCAAATAACAAACATTTCTAAAAACTTAAAAATTTTGTCTTAAACTGAGGCAACAATAAATGCGCACAAAACATCTAACTAAACAAGAAAACATGAGCACCTGGATGAGTAAACCTCTGCATGGACATCTCAATGAGATTAGCCAAGAAAATGTCGACAATACAGCGTCGAATTATTGGTTCGCATCAGGAAAGATGTTTTCCGAAACAGAGAGTTATCTACTTGATATTCAGGATCAGGTTATTCCAACAAAAAATTAACTAAAAAATATTGTCAAGGTCCTCAGGTCCAAAATGACAAACGCCGAGATGGATATCAAGCCCAAAAAACAATCCAATATCTTACGGGGGGCTGCCAGGCGCTTGTTAGAATTGATTACAAAATACGCCATGACTTAGTAGGAAAGATTCTTCACCAGGAACTAGCTAGCAAACAGAGATTTCTCCAAACCGACCACCTTCCTTATTATCAATACGTTTCTGAAAGAATGCTTGAAAACGACAACTACAAGCTATACTGGGGCCTTACTGTTGTCACAAACCAACCAGTAACAAATAATAGACTGGATCCCATATTAGTTAATAAACTTTACTAGACAACACTAATATATGTAGCGATACCTAACAATAATAATCTGCGTGTTAAATATAGCCAAAAAATCGCCAAGTACAGAGATCTGAAAATGCAAATAAGGAGAAAATGGAGAATGGAAAGTACCCAGACGATACCAATTATTCGCTCTACTACTGAAGATATTAATTTCAAAGAGCCTCTTAGAGAACATAAAACAGCTGTGTATTAGTGAACGTCTCTATACAGAAGACCATACAGAAAGCAGTACTGCTCTCAACATTTAGATACCTAAAAAATATTTGGGAGATACGTCGACGTACCAAGTCACCTATGGCTCGATAACATGAAAAGAGTTTCACCAGTGCTCAATCCTTTTGATACCGTAGGTACCTGGAATGATTAAATTTTTCCCTTAGAGGGAGTGTAAGCCGTAAGGCTAAGTCTGGATAATAATAATATTTGTGCACGGTGAAAATTGGATAAAAATATTACCCCTACACCTGTACGGTAAAGGGGAATCTGGTTGTTAATAAATCTTACTTTATGGTGTAGGATAGTGTTGTGTAATGTAGCGTAAATTAAAGATATTTAAAATACTTACAGGCTCAATTACCAAATAGATGCCATGTTTTTCCTTCTCTGGCGAAGTCACTCCCTGGACGCCCTTAATGTATGATTCATCAGCGTGGAGGAAATGAGGAAAGGATAATAAAAGAGGAGCTCCTAAAATAAATATAGCATTTATAAAAGATTTCTTCGTCCTAGATACTTATATTATAGAAGCCATATTATATATTATATTTAATGGAAATAAACCACATTTGTTTCTACGTGTTTAGTTTTTGTTGTTGTGATTACACAAGAATGGCCAGCAATTATGTAGTAAGTGTTTGTTAGAAAAATACGTGCCAATAATCATGTCCATAAAGTAGGCTGGACTTACTATCACAACAGACGCAATAAAATCAAAGTTACTAAATATGGAGATTAAAGTTGGCGACAATTCAACTGTTGTGATTGCACAAAAATGGCCAATAATTATTTAGTAAATGTTTGTTAAAAAAATACGCGCGAATGAAATCAAAGTTACTACATTATGAAGATTAAAATGATAAATGATTAGATTTAGGTGTCAGTTCACACTTAATTGCCAATGAAGAATGAATTGTTGATCAAAAACCAGGAAGTACCTATTTTGCCAGATATTAAAACTAAGATACCAGTTACTTGTTCAGGTGATTTAAAAATAACAGCAGTAGATAAAGAAAATAATGAAATAACAGCTAAAAAATTTAGTTAAATATTCTTCTTCTTCTTAGCCTTCTGTCGTCCATGTTTGGACATAGGCCTCTCCCAACTCCTTTCATCGGTCTCTATCCTGAGCAACATACTTCCAATTTGTTCCGGCTATTCTTTTAATATCATCAACCCATCTCATCTGTGGTCTTCCTCTTTGTCGTTTACTTTCGTAAGGTCTCCAATGTTGTATTGTAGTATTCCAACGTTGGTCTTTTTGTCTAGCAGTGTGGCCCGCGAAGCTCCATTTAAGTTTGGCAATTTTTATTGCTATGTCCTCGACTTTTGTTTTGGATCTTACCCAGTCGTTCCTCTTTTTATCTGACATAAACCATATGTCATACCATAAACCAATCATACCATATGTCATGATAGGAAGGATGGATTGGTTGAACACTTTGCTCCTCAAGTATTGGAGTATTTTGCGGTTCTTAAGTAACAAGTTAAATATTAGTTTAGGGCAATTAACATAGATGAAGTTAAATGTGTCGATAGCAATTAAATTAAATTGTATACTCACGATTAATCAAGCCATTAAGAGCGATGCTGGGAATATTTATATTCCACTATGCATCAACAATTTACCCATATAAATTACCATCATTCTTGTACTCATTGCGTCGAGTAAGGACAATAAATATACGAAAATGGTTGTGTTTCGATTTAATTTGATTCTCTTACGTGTTTCTGAGTCTACCCGTCATCAGAGAGAGTTTTTAAAAAGACTCAAACTAAATCAAAATGCACTGACTACTCTGGCAATTATAGAAAAAATAATTACCAAAGTATGCTACTAGAGACATCTAGTGAGGAAAGATGAAGTTAAATGTGTCGACAGCAATTAAACTAAATTGTATACTCACGCTTAATCAAGCCATTAAGAGCGATGCTGGAAATATTTATATTCCACTATGCATCAACAATTTACCCACATAAATTACCATCATTCTTGTACTCATTGCGTCGAGTAAGGACGATAAATATGCGAAAATGGTTGCGTTTCGATTTAATGAGTATACAATTTACTTTAATTGCTAGCGACATATTTAACTTCATCTTTCCTCACTAGATGTCTCTAGTAGCATACTCTGGTAATTATTTTTTCTATAATTGCCACAGTAGGGGGTGCGTTTTGATTTGGTTTGAGTCTTCTTACAAACTCTCACTGATGACGGGTAGACCCAGAAACACGTGTTAGGGAGTGGTAAGAGACTCAAATTAAATCGAAACGCAACCATTTTCGTACAATTAACATAGTCTATAAAATATATTTGACATTTGATGTGAGCTTAACATACTTTAGTCTTGCCATATCGTCAATTATTTCATACTCTCACATTTTTTTTTTATTTAACATCCCAATATATTTACAATCTGTAATAAAATTACAATACGCAAATTGTCTGACAATATTTGACAATATAACTATTATTAAGGAAAAAAAATTCTTGTAGAAAATTGCTCATTTACAACGTCCTATCTATTCTTGGTACTGAAATAATGTCACGTATGTCTAAGGATTTGGTTGGGCTTCTGCGAATAATTTATAGTTAACAGGTCAGCTAGGATATTTCGTTTGAGCCTTCGTCCAATTGATTGTGTCATTAAATTTTTGGCTAGCTTATTGGTGTGGTCTGTAAGTCACTGTTTATATCGTTGGCAGAGTATGGTGACTCCTTCATTGACAGTTGTTATTGTTGAGGTCTTATGCGATCGTCTTGTTTGGAACGTACTATGTAGCATTAATTATCATTCGGAGGACATTCTATTGCGACATCTAATGTCGTTTGCTAAGTTTAAGGCCCAGCTGTTTTCGCTTGGTAAAAATGTGTTTTCTCCATGTGAGCCTGTGATCCAAATACATTTCCAAGTATTGTATGTCGTTTTTTGTGGCAGATGTTGACCGTTTAACGATATTGGAGGACAGCATCCTTTGAGTTTGTAAATATTGCCTGCGCAGATTTTGTCTCGTTGGCTCGTAAACTCCACATCTTTAGCCATTTGTATTGCATTTAGGTTAGCCTGTATTTTGTGTGATGCTACGGCTGTGTCTTTATGAGAAGAGATTACTGCTGTGTCATCTGCATAAATTGCTGTTGTGACTTCTGCTGATGTAGGTAAGTCCGCAGTGAATATCAGGTACGGCACTTGTCCGAGGAGATACTCTCACATCTAAAATTCAAAATCGGACAAGAGCATTTATTATATGAATTGAAAATAAAAAAAAAAAAACAAAAAACATCTCAGTTTAGACGCATTACCGTAAAAATAACATAAATTTACATTTAAAAAGTAAATATATATTAAAAAGCATGTAACATTTTTTTTATAATTCAAATATTCAATAATTTTTAATACCTTACCCCTTTACCCCCAGACGCCGATGGCCGTATTTGCAAATATATACGAGGGTGGTCTTTTTTACCATTAGAAAACTTTACTGGAACCTACCGACTTTCCGAACCACGGAATTCTTACGTACAGAAGGTACTACTTATCAAAAGACGCCGCCGAAATAGTATACTTTACGGCAGAGTCGGGTTAATTCTTTTCCGGTTTCAGGTGGTTTATTTTTGATAAATTTAGTAAAAATCGTCGTAAAGCACTTTATAGTATTTTTCTGTAAGAACCTAATCCAAAAGATGTCCTCAAGTTTCTTCTCGTTACTTCCTATGTCGTTAGAACTTTTTACCTTCCTAGAAATACATACAGGCTGTACCGCCGTTTTAAGTGGGGGTTATCCCACCTTTTTTTGGAGAGCTTGTGAAATTTTGAGAGGAAGAACTTCACTTCTGAGAGTGGTCTTTAAGTAAAGACGCTTTCTTATCTTACCGTTCTCTTTGAATTTTTTTTAAGTGTGTATACACTTAAATATTTGAGTTTCTTAATCTAATACCATATTAGATTATATATGGTTATAAAGTACCTTTATTTTAATTAACTTTAGTGCTTAATACTAATAAAGTCAGTGTAGTGCAATAGTCATCGAGATTTATTGTAAGTTATCGTAATCATATTACCTTCAATTATCTGGGCGAATAATATGGTATGTAATCATATTACACAATTTTGGACGAATCTGCGTCAACCATTTCATCATCTGTAGTTAAGGTTAACCACAGATTTAGCAATTTAATTAAAAGAACATTTAATATTTAAACACGAACTTTCAATCAGCTATTAAGAACTCTTCACTAATAATTATTACGAACATTTAATTCTCAGTAAGAATAGTTAATCATTAAATAACAGTGCGAGACAGATAATTAACATAAAGCCAAGTGCGGGTTGGTTTAATTTTTATAATACACAATTCTTGTAACCTTTTTGTATTCTTTTGAATTTAACTTTAATTAACTTTGTTTTATTTGCTATTCATTTTTTAATTTATTGTACCCGTTATCTCGAGATAAGCCCATAAACAGCGAAGAGAGATTTATATCAGCTTTAGTTGAATTTTTTTAAATATTATCAGGCTCTCTTCGCTGATAATTTAATTTATACATGATTTTAATATACTGTATTTGTAGAGGTATTTTCTAATCATAATATGTTTATTTCTATATGTATACAACCATTCATTAATTGGTGGTGCATTTTTTTTACCTGTTTACATACAGCCGCCTATATAATTGTGTCGTTGAATATATTGTTTTGTTTTATCAATGAATTTTATTTCTCGACTCCTAATAAGTTTCCTGATAAAATAATACCTCTGAGTATTTGCTTATTACATTAAATTATTATTATACCTTTACCTTCGACCAGGAGAAGGATCAGGCTGATTCAGTTTTGTAGGTAAGTAGGTGGATGGAGTCCACCTAATATATTTATTATTTGTGTATGTAGTGTGTGGATCAAATTTATTTAATAATTAACTGTTGATGTCTTTCCTTGGACTTGGTCTCAGAACCTAAATATCTTTAATTATCTCTTTTCATTTCTAGGGTTCTTAATTTTCCCCTTGAACCCCAAAAAGTTAAATGGCGCCCTTTTTCTATCTTATCTTATCTTTGGTAATTTTACCCATCTATCTTTTTGTTTATTTCTGTATCTTTTCTAATATATCTTATTCTGAATTATCCTGTTCTATCTTTACTTATTTCGTCCGTTGGACCCATTCCCGGTTCCAAAAGCTAGTTTCGAACCCATGACTCGCTCTGCACCAACCATCTGGCTGCCGTCCGCAGTGTCTGCATTGGTGACCTTTCTAGCACCATCCAAAAAATGTTTCCGAGGTTACAAGCATTAAAATTATATAAAAATTAGTAGTTTAGAAACTATAGAATCTTAAAAGATGATAAATGCTAATGGTTTAAATTAAATTTTGATAAAATTGTTAAAAAATAATGATGTACTGATACATAGAAAAGATAAATGAAGATAAAAAATGGGGATAAACAAAATAATTGCCAAATATATGAAGTTCTAAAATAATTTACATTATTTAGCTGTATTTGTAAAAAAAATTAAATTTAAACATTCGTGTATATAATACACAAAAAAATATGGCAACACTGTGACGCGCAAACATATTCAGATGTCAAATAAATCTTACGTTATGTTTATTGCCCTAAATCATAGATATATAATACAAGGTAGACTGGTCGTTGCAATACCAACCCGTTACCATTCCCATTGGTCATTTAGGCCATGTGTTCGATAAACCCGGTAAGTTAGAAATATGCAGGGACTGCTCTGGGGGAACAAGCTGGTATTGCAATGCTCAGTTTATCTTGTATTATTAGTCTGTGCCCTGCCCTAAACTAATATTTAACCAAAATTTTTATATATTCCTCATTTGACATCAAACCTATTGTCAGTTAGCCAGACAGTTAAACACGTAATGGTGTTTATAAGTTGAATATGTTCAAAAAAGATACTTGTTTATTCACAAGAGTTTCCAGTGAGAAGTGGTATAGAAGATTTGGCCATTTTTCACATTATTTCCTCCACTTTATTTATAATCTGTTCTTAACACAGAAAAAATGAGTAAAATTTTTTGACAAATATCGTTACGGACGTGTAGGAATTTTCCCTAGGAAGAATATATCTTTAATATTAGTTTACTATAGTATTACTGAACATATTATTATAATCTAACTAAATCTATTGATAAAGTCCGTTGATTTGAATCGTTTTAAGCGACGCACTTTACTTATGGTTTCGTGTAACCCACGCAGTAGCACATTATCATGATTACGGGTTTTATATTTGTGTTTACCACTGTAACGTGTTATTTCTGTTTTTACGGATGATATTTTCAAGTCTTTCTCGATTAGATAATTGGGCACGTACCACGGGGCAACTGTTATTATTCACAGGTTCTAGTTTTGAAATCTTTGGAGAACTTTAAGGCTTGAATTACTAGCAGCATCCCCAGAGTTCTATTCTGTGTGTCCATATCGACTTTAGGATTAATTTGTAGATTAGGAGTTTTTTTTTCTATTTTTAGTCTGAATTTTCTACCAATCAGCTAGTACATTCGATGCAGTTTTAACCCCAATTGTTTACGTTTTGTGAATATATGTTTTGCACGTCATGCATCAATCTAAATGAATACCAAGGTACAGCTTGTCAAATTTAAGGTGATACTTGACAAATTTGTCCACTTGCGTAGAGAATTAAGTGAGAACGCATTCGGAGGAAAAGAGATACATAATGCACTCGGTCTCTTCGCCTCGTTGGTACACTCCATAATACAAGTTTACAGAGAGTGGCCTTATTTATTAATGGAACTTCTATGATATGTCTATATTTTATATTATTTTGACGTTTCAATTTTTCCTTCGGAAATTTTTCTCAAAATACAAAATATTTTGTTTCTGTTACTTGGTAAAAAAATTCTTCTAATAATTATATTTTATTTGACTCATTAATATTGACCATCCAGTCATGTTGAAGCGGCAGTTTTTTCGAACAGTTCTATAAATGTCTCCTTGTGTAATTTAATAAGAGGAATATTGGCAGAGATGAAAGCTTTACATTTGCGTTAAAGTAAACTGTATAAGAATAAAAGAACAGTAGTTAATCTCTTACCTGGAACATACCGACGAAACATTTATTACTTAATTTTTATACTAGAGTTGTCGTAATATTTTATTTTTTATTTTAAACTTATTTTAAAATAAAATTGTGGCTTAATCCCAATAAAAATAGTAAATTACACTATTATGCCACAAGAGTGTACTTATTTTAAACTAAAATTGGGGCTTATTCCCAATAAAAATTGTAAATTACATTATTATGCCACAAGAAAATAGCCTAAGAATAATTTTTATTTTAAATAAAAACACACACACACACAAGCGTACAACCCAGCTCCTACAGAGATATGTGTTCCAATGGAATAGTGGGACCCACATGTCTGAAGATCAAACCGGTCACACTCCCTTCGAGTGGTACCTATCTGACCCACAAGCTATCCTTCCACCCCTCCCCCTCGCAGAGGAGACTGTAGTCATTTTTTACTTTGGAAACCCTGTTTAATAGAACATCTTTCGTATGTGGTTAAGCCACCTAGTTTTAGGAGTAGCTGGAAGAGCTTTTCTCCCTTTGGATGACTAAAAACTGCATGACTACTTAGGACTCATGTTCCCTAAATATGTTGTCCAGACAGTGGGCCATCGCCCATCGACCTGGGTCGATGTCTCGCTGTCCAAACTGTGTGTGTTCGGTCACTCAGTCGTCGAATTGGCAAAATGAATTTTGTTCTCCTCGGCGACTGGGTGCCCAAAAGGCCTGTCCATCCGCCTACGTCTGTCGGTACGTGACCTCAATGCTCAGTTTACGCGTCCTTCAGAAAGGTGTTTCGGTGCCACTGGCGCTCAAACTCACTGATTAGTCTGATGTCTAATACTCAGTGTCACTATCTTTCTGCAAATGTATTCGTCTATGTAAATCGTCTACAATTAAGTCTAGAGCTGGTTCCTTTTCCATTTAATAACGCTCATAAGAAATAGCATGCTCGCAATATTTTTTCCAATCATCTTGGGAAAATTTGCAGAAAAACTGATCACAATATGTTTCAACATTTTTAAATTTAAAATCTACATTTTTATTTGCCACATATTGTTTTAGAGCAGCCAACACTAACTCAATTGGATTTAAGTCCGGGTGGTAGAGAGGTAGTCTTAAGACAGAGTGACCTGCATTGTTCATAATTTGATCTATTTCATAAGTTTTATTTCTGGGTTTGTGCAAGAGGAATGAATATAAGTTTCATCCATGTAAATTATGGGCCGATTTTCTTCCCTATATTGTTTAATATTTCTGAAAACTTCCTCCGGGGCACTTGTATATCGGGTTTTTCCATTAGGATTTTCCTGTTATTCTTCGCTTTCTTCTATCGAAATCCCATATCTCTAATCACTTTTCTCAAAGATTCATGCGACCCTGTATAAATATTGTCTTCATTAATTTTTTTTGTAATATGTCGCAATGTAGGAACTCGTTTTTCCGTGACATAATTTATTATTATACGCCGAAGTCAACCTTTGTCAAAATCGCCCAAGTTGGATTTTGGGGCCGATCTCATTCTTTTGTTAGGCGTCGAAAATTATGTAGAAGCACCTTCTTCTATATTTTTCATTTCACGAGAGATCCGTTTTATAGTGGCTATACTTACTCTCGTTGCTAAGGAAGCACGCTCTTGAACTTTTTTAAAATCTTTAACATGCGGATTTTGCATCGCTTCTCTCTGCATAAAAAAAAACTATTATATAAAAAATAATTACATTTGCTATTACCTCCCTCGTTTGTCCAGACAAGACTTTTCCTTCTAATTTTCAATGAAAATCCATGTTTATAATTTAAAATACTTAACAATAATTATTTAAAAAGTCAAATCTATTGTAATACGATATTTCTTCAACACACAGTAACTTTAAACATAAGTAAAATAAAAAAACGTTGTCGCAGACTATACAAGTACCTTGCACTTCGAAGGGCCAAGAAATAATAAGGACGAATTGTGTTGTGGTCGAATGCGCATCGTGGGTGGAGCCTAATTTCAAATCGGCCAAGTATCACGTTAAATTTGACAAGCAATACTTTACGTCATTGATTTGTTGATTTATGGGGACAGGTGGGCAGATATTCCTTTTCATGTAAAGGGTACATGTTTAGATTTTTTTTATCTATGGTTATTTACAATCTACATTATTACAGAGTATTTAGTCGAGTCGTCAGAGAGTTGTAGCATTTTGATTTACTTCGAATTACCCTATATATGTTAAAACACCGAAATGTTTTCTCAATCTTTTTGCGTCTTTGGGATTGATAATATAAACACTTCTGGTCTGTATATAATAATTTTAATTGCATTCTTTTGATGTTGATTACGCTTAATATTGCGCGTCAAATAAATATCCACTTAAGAATAATGTCACTTTATAATGGATCATGATAGAAGTCGGTTTTATTGTTTAGTCCGGATTCTTTTAAATTCGTTGTTTTTTTGTTGTTTTTTTTTTGTGATGGGAATATAGTGTAAAGTTAGTGAGCAGTTAAGTTTGGATTGAGATTCGGAAGAAATAGCTTGCGGGTGTACTCTTCAAAGCCGGCAATTTTTTTCAATTTTAAAGGTGAATTTGTACTCAAAATGCGATCTGGCAGTTTTTTGTTGAGTTAATCACCGAATGGTTCTGTTGTGCCTTATCTGAGAGATTTGTAAGACAGCAATTCCAACCATTTGAGAGGTTTACATGGTTCTAAGAAGAAATTGAGTGGCCGAGTTTCAAAGATTTCAGTTTGTTGTCATCCAGGATAATCCGAAGCCCGAATCAGTTTCAACTTCTCAAGAATTGGCCATTTCCACGGTCTAATTGTCCATGGTCACTTCAGACCAATTCTAGCTTGTGTGAGACACAGTTTTGTTTGTTTGCAGCGTTTCGATCCAGTTCCAATTCCAAAAACTTTCTTAAAAGAAATACATCAGCCAGAGTGATACAAGATACTTTTTGTTAAAATTTTTCTAAGTAAAAATAAACAATTTTTTGTCACATTGGACTTCTTTAAATGCAATTATTTTAAAATTTAATTAATATTTCAAAAAGGTTTGATATTTCATTTCGACATAATGACAGTCAGTATTATCCTTTTTTTTGACAATTGGTACATAACCATAAATTTGAATTGTTTTGTTTAAAGGTTTACCTCAATGTAAGCTCGGTTGAAAAATCTAGATATTTTCATTTTAATAATAATTTAAATTCCATAAGTGTCCCCAACGTCTGTTGTCTGGAGCTTGTTGAAAATCGTTACAAATAGCGCCATTGTAAGTTTTGTTTGATAAAGTTTGTTAATATTATTTGTAATAACTGTTGATGTGAAGTAATAATAAATATGTAATGTTCTCTCTATACTAGGAGGTGTAGAATTATTTCCTTTAAAACGATTTTCTTTTTTTTTTAATATGAGCGAAAAGATTCTTTTAAACGGCGTACAAATTCTAATAGTTTGGGAACCGTCTTGTGTGTGTGTTGCACAGAAAATCTCTAAGTATTTTTTGATTTCTTTGTAGTTAGCCTCACATCCTCATATCCAGCCCCTCACTTATTCACTGACTTACGACCCAGCTCTCCAACCAAACCAAGAGTGGCCATTCTCAAACGTTTCGGTTTGTTTGCTTACCCTATCTGCAGCCCAGTAATTGCTCAGTTTTTACTTTCAACCCCCTATAAGTGATACCCAGTGTGGTAGGTAAATTATATCCGCTACATAGTTGACCCCTAAAATCCATACGAACAAACTAAATTTTGCCAAGAATATTAATTTGGGGACCCCAAAAAAGATGCAACTACGTTTACCACTTTTATCTCCGGGCTTCCCCCTAAAACCCCCGCAATAGGGGGGTGAAAACGCAAAAAACATTTACCTAGAATCTGTACGCCGCAAAATTAATTTTTCAAATAAAAAATATGGCTGAGATAATTTTAAATAAAAATGTTTATTAGCACTTTTTGTGTAGAATGAACCGTTCCTTTAGAAACAAAGCTTGGAGCGACCGTCGATTTTAAATGTCAGTTTCACGCGCGAAATCAATGTTCAATAAATTTTTTATCATCTCGATGGTAAAAATTCGATATATTTTGATATAAATGTCCTATCGACAAAATTCAAGATGCGTTTTAAAGGTAAAAAGTGCCGCATTCGTATGCAGTTTCCGTATTTTGCCAAGAATAAACTCAGATTTTATAAAGGTGTTATATAAATAAACGTGGTGCGACTTTTTTACGTTTTACGCTATTTTTTACGATTCTTATCAATAAAAGTAATCACTTTCATTGACCATTCGTAGTAAAATTTCCATTTTTAGAGATTAGTCTTTAAAACCTTTGAAATTAAATTTCAATTTTAATTTGTGACAACAAATATGAGGCATTTGAAATATGAATAAAAAAGGAAGAATTTAATATTTTACATTACAAACGATCGCACATTACGGGAAATCCCTCCAAGAAAACGATTTTGCGTGTAGCAGAAGTTTGGTCCTTTTGAAAACGTACTAGTGTAATGGAAAAAAAAGTGTTAAATGTTTTAGATCATTTGTTATGTGAAAGTTAAATCCAGCGTTTCTTAAGCATATTTTAAATGCCTCACATTTGTTGCCTAAACCTAAAACTATAATTTCATGCGATAAGTTTTGAAGATTAGGCTCTAGTAATCGAAATTTCATAGTGGCCAGTCAATGAAAGGGATGTATTGTGTTGATCTCATGAGAATAATACAAAATGGCAAAAATCGCGCCACGTTTATCTATTTAACGCCTTTATAAAATCTAAGTTTATTTGTGGCAAAACAAACAAAATGCATACGAAAGCTGAACTCTTTACCTTTAAAACGCATCTTGATTTTTGTCGATAGGAAACTTAAATCAAAAGATATCAAATTTTTACCGTCGAGCTGATACAAATTTTATTGAACATTGATTTCGCGCGAGTAACTCACGTTCAAAATCGACGGTCGCTTCAAGCTTTGTTTGTAAGAGAACGGTGGAAATAGTGCTAATAAATATTTTTGTTTCCAATTATCTCAGCTACATTTTTTATTTAAAAGATTTTTTCTACGCCGTAGAGGCTATTTTTAGAGGTTCAGTGACATTTTTGTCTTCGACGACTGGAGTAATTAGGTACATGTGTTACTGGTTTTTTGGCGTGAAGAAGAGACATCCAATGATGTATCACCTAATTTTATTTTGGTTTAGTTTTAAAGTAGGTCTTGTGGCCAGGCTATATCTAATCTCCTTGTGGCTGGACCATTGTTGAATAATTCCCTTACTAGCCCATTCTGTGGCTCAATGGATTTATCCTCTGATGAAAGGAATCTTTAAGTCGTAGTGAAGGGTTTGATTACTAACGTACCATGGTGCATCCACTATCGATCTTAGAATTTGAGACTAAAACCTTTGGATGATATTCAGCGACGTTGGCTTTGCACAACCCCATAGGTGTAGTACGTAGTACCAGATAGATTTGAGAATGGCTTTATATATAAGAATTTGTTCTGGATATTGAGTTGATTTTCGTCCAAGGAGCCAATACATTTGTCGGAATTTTAAGTCGAGCCGTCTTCTTTTGATCTGTATATCTGTATATAAGTAAGACGTTGGTCAAAACGGAGGCCAAGGTATCTAGCGTCTGCTACTGTTGGTATTCCTACAGGTGGGCATGTGTAGTGGTGGTTGATAAATATTTAAGTCGATTTTGTTTTGAGTATATCCAGATGATCCTACAGGTTTTCTGAGGTTTTGTCAGCAACGGAAGCGATTGTATTATTTTTATCCAGATTTAGCCATACGGCTTACAATCCTTCTAAGGGCAAAATTCACTCATTCCAGATATCTACGGTATCAAAAGGATTAAGCTCTGATGGGATTCTTTGCATGTTATCGAACGCTAGGTGGCCTGATACGTCGGAGTATCTCCTAAAATTTTCGTATACATCTGGATGTCGAGAGTAGTACAGCTTTCTGTATGGTCTTATAAAGATTTTCATTGAGACCCAGCTTTTTATGGTTTCTAGTTGATTCTTTGGAACCTTCTTCGGAACTTATTATTATTATCCAGATTTAGCCGTATGGCTCACCCTCCCTCTAAGGGAACAATTCACTCATTCCAGATACCTACGGTATCAAAAGGATTGAGATCTCGTGGGACCCTTTCCGTGTTATCAAGCCCTGGGTGACTTGGTATGCTGTAGTATCTCTCAATTTTCGTATACATCTGAACGTCACGAGAAGTACAGTTTTCTGCATGTAGAGTGCGGATGTAGAAGCATCTTATAGAGATGTTATTAAGACCCAACTGTCTTCTGTTCTCTAGGAGGTTTTTTGGAATAACCCCAGTAGTAGAAGGTACTGCCTGGATACTTTCCATTCTCTATTATCTCCTTATTTGTATTTTTAGATCTCTGTACTTAACGATCTTTTCGTTGTATTTATGACGCAGATTGTTATTGTTAGGTATCGTCACATCAATTAGTGTTGTTTGCCTAGTAAATTTATTAACTAGTATGAGATTCGGTCTATTATGTGCCACTGGTCGGTCTGTGAGCACAGTATGTTCCCAGTATAGCTTGTAGTTGTCGTTTTCAAGCTGTGCAGGGACGTATTGATAATAAGGAAGATGGTCGGTTTGGAGAAGTCCCTGTTTGTAAACTAGTTCTGGTCGATAATTTTTCCTACTGAGTCATGGCGTTCTTTATAACTAATACCGAGAATCGCCTGGAAGCCCCTGGTAGAATGTTGAATGGTTTTTTGACTTGGCATTTATCTAGACATTTGTCATGTTGGACTTGAGGATCTTTAACAATATATTTCAGATAATTTTTTATCCAGAATTGCAAGAAGAAAACTCTCTGTTTTGGGAAAGATCTTTCCTGATGTCAATTAATAGTTCGACGCTATATTGTCGACATATGCTTGGTTGATCTTATTAAGATGTCACCTATGCAGAGATTTACTAATCCAGGTGCGCATTTTTGCTTGCTTAGTTAAGTCATTTTTCCCATTTCTTGTTTCAGTTTAAGCGGCGTTGTATCATCTACTGCGCAAATTGCTCGATATAAAGTAGATGTCTCAGTCTGCGCCTGAAAATAGTTCTTAAATATGCAACCTGTTTATCCAATTGCTCACCCATGTCCATATGTCGTTTTTCTCCTTAATATCGCAGTAATGTTGTTCTCTCTACTGCACTAAGTGGATGGTGTTTTTGCGCCTCTATGAGAAGTGATCTTACTTACCGCTGCAGACTTTTTATATTCGTTTTTGACCACTTTATAATACGACAAGATATGATCTAGCTGTCTTAGACTGTAGCGATTATATTTTGCCTACCACATTGGGTATCACTTATAGGGGGTTGAAATTGGGGACAGAAAGTACTGGGCTGGAGATAGGGTAAGCAAACAAACTGAAAGGTCTCTAAACGGGTACTCTTAGTTTGGTTAGAGAGCTAGGTCGTAAGTAAGTGAATAAAAGAGAGACTAGAAAGGGTAACTACAATGGAAGAAATCAAAAAAATACTTACATAGATTTCCTCCGCAACACACACAAGAAGGTTTCTAAACTATTTGAAAAGGACGCCGTTTACAAGAATCTTTTCGCTCGATGATTTCTTTCCTAAAAAAATATTAAAGGGTGAAAATCATTTTAAAGGAAATAATTCTACACTTGGTTTAGAAAGAAGCATTACATATTTATTATTACTTCGCTATGAACAGTTATTACAGATAAAAATACCAAAATTTAAAAACAAACTTATAATGGTGCTATTTGTAACAGTTTACAATAAGCTCCAGACGTTGGGGACACTATAGGAATCTAAATTATGATTAAAATGAAAATATCTAGATTTTTCAATGGAGCTTACATTGAGGTTAACCCCCAAGTTAAACAATTCAAATTTATGGTTATGCATCATTTGTCAAAAAAATAGAATAATACTGACTGTCATATGTCGAAATGAAATATCAAAAATTTTTGAAATAATAATTAAATTTTAACGGTTAACTTTATTTAAAGAAAACTAATGACAATAAGCTAATCCATCAAACTTATAATTTTATTTATTTTAATTTTTTAACTTGTCATGAAAGCAAATTTTTTTATTAATAAAGAATGTTTATTTTTACTTAAAAAAATGTTTAACAAAAAGTACCTTATATCACTCTGGCTGATGTATGTCCTTCAAGAAGTTTTTGTGATGAGAATTGGACCAAAACGCTGCAAAATAACATACAACTGTGTCTCACTCAAGCGGCAAATTGGTCTGGAATGACCAGGGAACACAAACAGACAATTCCTTGGAAGTTGGACACAGGATTTAGGCTTCGGATTATCCTGGATGCCAAAAAACTGCAATCTTCAAAACTCGGCCTCTCAATTTCTTTTTAAAACCGTGTGGACCTCTCAAATTGTTGTAACGCTGCTTTACAAATTTCCTACATAGGATACAACCAACAAATCGCTGATTACCTCACAAAAAAACTACCACTTTGCATTTGAGCTTAATTCACCTCTCCACAAAAAAATTTGCCAGCTTTTGAAGACTACACACGCCGAATCTTTCTCCTTCAAAATCTTAATAATATGGACCTTAGGGGTGCTGAGCTTTCAAGATTGTAGAATTGAAACGTAAAATATGACAATTATTTAACTAAGCAGTTAAAATTTATCTTAGATGCGTTGAAAAAACACGTGTATAAACAAAAATTCAAGCAATTTTTACACATAGCCAGGGGCATTTTAGATATGTCTTATATACTAAATATTCGATAGTTATAAGGAATTTAATATGCTACAACACTTCGCACAAACTCTGAAGTTAGTTCGGTTTTCATTTTTTAATGACGTTTATGATGTATACCAATATTCCAGCAAAGAAAAACTGAAATGAGTCATACGCGTTATCTCTTAAGTTATCGTATCATTTAGCTGTCCCTATGAGTTTAACGTTTAAGCGTACCAGTAGAGAAGAATTTATTTTTTATTTGTCGTATGGCATATTAAGAACACATAAGAGCAATATTTTTATAAAAACGTTAAATGTAGTGGTATAAACGAGCATCTAATATATCAATTTAATCTAACACAATTTTGGTAGCATTCAGGAATTCCATCTTCTTAGTTTTTTTTGTTTTCCTCCATATATTATCCTCCTTAGTTCTTCACTTCTTTTGTTTCAATTCTTTTCTGCTTTTGTTCAGTTTCTGGTAAATTTTTCTTCTCTCTATTGGCTTACTTACTTACTCTTGTAGTTCTCGAAGGTCTTTGTTAATATTTTCTCCCTTTTTTTCTGTTATGGATTTTTCTTTTTTTCTTTACCTAGTGATTTATATTCCTCCTCTGCTTCTCGGATTCTGTGCCCCTGTTGCATTAGTAAATATGTTCTGTTTTTTTTTCTGTTGTAATCTGACATTCTCCGTTAAAACAGTCATTTGTTTATGTTCTTCTTGTTAATCTGCGTCTTTCATTAAGTTTCTGTCCCATCTCACTCGTCATTTATGTTTTCATATTTTAGTCTATTTTGTAGTTTAGTGTTTACATTTTGTCTATATTTTCTATTTTTTTCCTATCTGTGTCCTTCTACATTGCAGCATTTATATTTCGAACCCCCTTTTCTAAATGTTTAAAATTC
Source organism: Diabrotica undecimpunctata (assembly GCF_040954645.1). NCBI lineage: Eukaryota > Metazoa > Arthropoda > Insecta > Coleoptera > Chrysomelidae > Diabrotica > Diabrotica undecimpunctata. Next base: position 76,372,904 of record NC_092811.1, on the reverse strand, counting down.
TGGCCCTTACCTTACTTTCGACGTAGTAGTGATCAAAATCCGCATTTTCCCCTCTTCTGGTGTAGACGTTTATTATATTCTATTAGTGTCTTGAGTCTACAATAGCATGATCTATCATATTTACTATAAGTCCATCTATTTTTTTCTAGGTATCTTTGTGTATATCTTAAAGCGGGCGAAGTTAAAATTATACAATCGATTCCAAAAAAAAGTACTTTGAAACACAGAAGACACTTTTGAAATCAGACCATCAAAAATATTTAAATTCGTTATTTCACAAGCACCAAATGTTCTTATTTTGTTGGGCTGTGTTATCATTACCATTATTTATTATTTTTGTTGGGAATAAGCTACAATTCAAGTTTAAAATAAATTTATTTTTGACGTTCCGATTTCCACGTCGAAAATCGTTCTCAAAATACAAAACATTCTTAAATTAAATAAAATTTGTTTTTGTTACTTGGTGAAAAATTCTTCCAATAGTTTAATTTGATCTGACTTATTCATATTGACAATTTAGACATATATTATAAATTTTAAAGTAGATGACTTATATTAAAATACCATAAATATCAATCTTGTATTAAAGATAGAGAATTCGGTAGATCTAAAATATGTAAATACACATAGGAAAATGAACATAGGTTTCAATGAAAAGATTTAAGTATAATCTCAAAAGAAACAGATAGAAACAGACAGTAAAAAGGGAAAAATATGAAGCGACTCTAATTATGTTAAATGAAACCAATTGCGTCGCAAATTCCTCGGCAGAATGCAGTATGATATGGTTACCTGGATCTGGTCTGGAAATGTCAAAAACAAACTTATTTTAAACTTAAATTGTGGCTTATTCTCAACAAAAATAATACATTGCTTTAAGATGCGACAAAAAAATAGCTTCAGAATAGTGTTATTATTCCTGTTCCATATCACGTAAGTTAAACGTTTACTTTGTATTCCAGTTCTTCTTTTGACGGAATTTTCAGTTGTTTATTGATGTTTAATAAATAAATGAATTTGCTTCGTCATGTAGTTGCATCAATCGTTAATTTAGCTGCTTATTCAGCTGTTGATTCATCTGTTGTGTATTTATTTTGCAGAGTAAACGCATTTCGGCATAATGTCAGGACATTGAATAATTCCGCTAATCATGGTTATTTTGACAGTGGAACGTAGGATTAACTGCGGAGAGGATTGTATTTGTAAATATATGATTTATGTAATACATGAATTCGATGTATAACTTCTTCCAAGTAAACACTTTTTCCCATGTTTTTAAAAGACCTTATCTTCATACCAAACAAGCATCTGCAATTGCTAGTACACTTTCTATTAATAGACTAAATAATTAAATATCTTTCTTAAATAAAGAAAACATACTAATTTGAGTATTATACATCAGCGTTTCCCAAACTGTGCTCCGCGGAGCACCGCGTGCTCCGCGGAGCACCGCGTGCTCCGTGAAGCATCTACAGGTGCTCCGCTACATGGCGATAATATACGGTTAAACATTATTAGAAAAATAAGCTCCGAAAATAATATATCGCCATTATGGCGATAATAACGGCTAAACATTAGAAAAAAATAGAAAAGAGTTTCAAAATTAAAATACTGGTGTGACCTGCGCTCCCAATATTCTACCGGTGACGTTTCACGGTCAGATGGCACTTCTGAACTGAGACTCTTGAGACCGCCCTCTCCTTACTACGACAAACAACATGTAAAGTTTGTTTAGCATTAAATGGTTGAGTTCAATTAGTATCGATACAAACATCCTCAGTTAACGGATAATAGTATAAAAGGCCCGGTTTCAGGTAACAAGAAAAATAGTTGATACCACTGACACAGTCGCTCCATTAGAGGCAGTGGCCTTAAAATCGAACGTGTATTATATAAAAAAGTTAACACTTTCGGTGCCCATGAAAAATTAAGGTATGTCTTCAAATCATTTTGTTATTGTTTACGTTTAATGATTTATTTATACATTATTTTTTTTATTGAGATATTTGATAAGAATAAAGTTAGTGGCGTATACGTGACGGCGTGAACCCTCCGCATAATTGTTTATAGTGCAGGGTCCAATGACGTATGGATAACGTCATTACATTTTGTAGAAAAATTTATTTTAATTAGTTTTTATTATTGATGTATAAACAAAAACATTATACAAATTATACAAATGCAAAAATAAACACCTCGAGCCTTCGTTGTTCCATGAAAGGAAAGTTTTAAAATACTGACATAATGATAATTGTTGCTGCAATGTGCTGAAGGAAACACTTGCGATCATTGCCTTATCACCTTGATAAGAACAAAACAATATGCTAAATAAAGCATTTTAAGGTCTCGGAGTCCAATTTTACGTCCATATACACCTAAAGAGATATATTTTGCGGTGCACCTCTCTTTTCTATAAATACAGTAAGTACACAAAACTCCGAACCACGTGCACTTTTACAAACGTTAACAATTACCAATGTGCCCTTAAACCAGTGGGAAGCCTACTATAATCTCAATTTTTTTGAGAGTTTATATATTTATGCATACCTACTCCATTACATATACGGCACGGGCCCTGCTGTGGTACATGCTAATGTCGTATATGTCACGGCGTGGGCGCTGAAAGTGTTAAAATATGGATATTGTGATTATCCAGAACCAGATTTGGATGATACTATTTTTTCAATTGCAGTGTTAAAGCGATTACTGATATGGAAATAATTCGACGGAATAAAAAGTCTATGGAAGAGATCGTAAAGCCAAATGCGCCAGAAGTGTTCAACGAATTGCCATCTTCTTCTGTGAATATTAGTTCCACAGGAAAAAATCGGTAAAAAGGAAATAATGATTCCTACTTAGAAATTAGATTCACTGAGACCGGTGACAACAAACCACAGTACGTAATTTGCGGCAAAGTGTTGCCAAACGGTTCAATGTCTCCAGCTAAAATGCGTCATCATTTTGAAAAGGTGCATCCAGAATATAATGGAAAACCCACTGATTTCTTTAGAAGAAAGCACGGCGAACTGACACATGCCCAAAAAACTATAACCTACCATTCAAAAACAGTTAACGAAAATGCTTTAAATGCGTCCTACTTGGTCAGTTACCGCATTGCTCAAGCAGGTGAAGCTCACACCATCGCAGAAAACCTCATAAAGCTGTGCATCAATGATATAATTAAATGCATGTTGGACGATAGAGCTAAGAAACTATTAAGCACGGTACCTTTGTCAATTAATATAATCTCCGTATCGGAGACATTACAGAGGATTTGAAAGCTACCTTATTTTCTCAAATAAAATCTACCAAGTCTTCACTACAGATAGATAAGTCAACAGATGTAGCTGGGTTGGCAATTTTAATAGCATTTGTGTGGTACCAGAGTCTTTTCAAGAGGATCTACTTTTTTGCAAACCATTGACAACTAACACAACTGATGCCGAAATTTTCCAATTAATAGAAAGCTTTTTCACATAGAATCGCATTCCCTGGGATAACTGCGTCGATGTGTGCACAGATGGCGCAAAGGCGATGACTGGAAGAACGTCAGGCGTCATTTCAAGAATAAAATTTCTTATGTTTGCGATTGAAAAGAAAATGAATAAAGTGAATAGAAAATGTAATGGTTAATATCCCCCCAACTAATATCTCTCGTTCTTTGTGGCACCTATATAGGTTTCAGATGCAATACAGTAAGTGCTCCCTACAGAATTTCTGTCCTGAATAGTTCTCTCCAATCAAAAAACTTTGCGAAACGCTGTTATAAATATTTAGGTATATTTATAGTCGACTTCCGCTCATCCTCTTAGTCGACAGATTAAAATGTGAATGAAAACTTATTTTATAAACTAGATTAACGTATTATTTTTAATAGTATAAGCAGAAATGGCAAACTCATAGAACTATTACATCTTACAGGACTTGACACTAAAGACATCCAGATTATAAAAAATCTATATTGGAATCAAACAGCCCACATGAAGAATGAACATATGGTGAGTGAAAACGTAACCATTTCGAGAGGGGTTAGACAGGGCTGTATTCTTTCGCCACTGCTTTTCAACCTGTACACGGAACAAATATTTCTAGAGGCACTGGAAGAGTACAACGAGGGCATCAAGATTAATGGCGTACCAATAAGTAATTTTCGATATGCAGATGATACTGTTATACTGGCCGATAATATCGAAGATTTACAGATAATGCTAAATAGAGTAAATACAATTGGCAACCAATTTGGACTGAAGATCAATAGAAAGAAAACTAAATTTATGGTGATCAGTAAAAAGAACATTCAACATATCGACCTGAATATTGAAGCCGAACGTATTGAAAGAGTACACCGATTTAAATATCTGGGATATACAGTAAATGATAAGTGGAACCCAGATGTAGAGATTAAGATCCGAATTGAAATAACAAGATCCAAATTCATCAAAATGAGAAAGCTCTTAAGTAACCGCCACCTAAGCGTTAACCTCCGATGGCGCGCCACGAAATGCTACGTACTCTCTACGCTACTTTGAAGGGTGGACGTTAACAGCAGCAACTATAAAGAAGTTAGCGGCTCTAGAAATGTGGCTGTATCGACGCATACTGAGAATACCTTGGACAGACAGAGTGACCAACACAGAGGTATTAAGACGAATGAGTAAAGAAATGGAATTGTTAACAACTGTTAAAAGGAGAAAAGCGTCATACCTGGGCCATGTGTTCCGTAATGATAAGTACACTCTGCTACAGCTTATCGTGGAAGGCAAGATTGAAGGTAGAAGAGGTTTGGGTAGAAAGAAGAAATCCTGGCTGAGAAATTTGAGAGAATGGTTTCAAATACCAGAAGCTGCGAACATAATACATGCGGCACAAAACAGAGAAACCTATCGTTTGATGGTCGCCAACCTTCGGTAGAAGACGGCACATAAAGAAGAATAAGCAGAAATACAATATTTTATTGTTGCAATGTAAAGTGACCAACAAGAAAACATATTTTCTTACACGCCGCCAATGACCAAATTTAAAATTTCCGAGAATTCATGAGGGGCACGCGATTTTGGCTACATTTTACCACTTATGGCGCGTTATGTTCGGTGACTAATTTCACTTTTTAGTTGCCAGACTAAAGACCTTATCAAATTAAATATTTAATGTTAAAAGTAAATACAAGAAATTTCTGTTATCATACGTGTGTGTATTATAGAAATATTTTTATTCCAAACTTCATGCATGTTACTTACCAAAACAGTCATATACATCTATAATTCCATTTAAATAGCAATCAGGTAAACCGTTAGCATTAAGAGTTCTCCCTGTACAAAAGCAGTCTTCCTTAACGTTTGATAATTTCGACCAGAACGTATCTGCTTTTGGCTCAAAACGGTATCCTTCTATATTCTTGTATGTTTCCGTACTAGTATAAAAAACTTCGACTCTCCTAAAAGACATTATTTAAATATTAAAATACATTAAAAACATACATACCAAAATACAGCTTAAGATGCTAAATTTAGTTATAAATTATATGTTATATTATGTTAATTAATTATATGCAAAATGGTCTAACTAAAAAAAAAATCTAACCGGTATGGTACCAAAAACTGTGTCAAAATTTTATAAAAATATAGACTTTCATCTTTTTAAAGGAGACAGCATTTCCAGTATTTTTAACTTCGCCATTTTCATATTAATTTTTAATGTTTTTAAATGATGTTGGGTTCCAAGTAAACCGTTATAAAGCTGTTAAAGTTTCCTTTACAATGATCTGTCAATTTCAAAATGCCGCCTATAACATTCTGCTCTTCTTAGAAAAACACATTTTAAAATTTAGTCTAGCCCTGTTTTAGCTACAGGGTGTTATATTTTTAAAATAAAAACATATTTTGTTGATGATTCAACCACTTGTCTAGATATCTACTTGAAGATTTGATTATACCTCTTCTTTATAACAGTAAATAAGTTTATAATATTAGCTTTGTATAACTTTTAGATAATCAGCTATCGACATGGAAAGATCAATGGAATCTTTACTGCTTTACAAACCCAACAAGATACACCACTTTACAACCAGTTGTTCCACAAACTACTTGGTTTAAGAATTTTAAATCTCCACGTAAATATATAACTACCATAAATAGACTACGCTTTGGACATGCTTATCCAAGTCATTTATATAAAATAAATGTGATTAAAGATGATAATTGCAAACATTGCGGAAAATTAGGTGATCTTGATCACATCTTTTTTGAATGTCCTAAGTTTCAACAGTATTCAAACTCTCTCTACAAAAAATTAATTGAATTTAATATGTATGCATCATTCAATATCCAGTCGCTACTGGCTACAGGCTCACAAGTATATAATATCATTATAGATTTCTTGTCAGACACATGCACAGTTCTATAGAATTTGTACGCGAGAATGGAATTTTTCATGATCGTGTGGAAATTTAGATTTGTATCCTTTGTTTACCCTAAATGTTATAACACCTTATCCGTGGTCCACTTTTGTTTGTCTACTAAGAATGTCTTAATGGGCCCCTAGACGAGAAGCAAGTGACCCTGTAAGTTTCCTTGTCGTATATTCTTCTATTAATTATCCGTTAGTTTTCAATTAGGGATAGAGTTGTGTATTTGTCTGATTGGAAAATCAATTGCAACTGGCTGAATGACTAATGTCTATGCCATTAAAAAAAAAAATTTAGATGCATCACTTACGCAATATTAAAAAGACAAAATCCGCGATACATTTTTTGCTACTCACAATGACTGTCATCATCAATAGATTACAACTCTTTGTCAGTCTATGCCGCGTTTACTAGTGCCTTTAGCTCTTGTTGATCCTGTGCTAGGATTTCTCACTGGCTCACCCCTTGTTGATCCTGTGCTAGGATTTTCTTCAAATCCTCTCTGACTGTTTTTTCACCTTGTTCCCAGCCATCCTACAGCTTATCTTTCATTTGGTCTTCCCAAAACATATTGTTTATAAGCCGATTGTCCCGACTCAGCATCATAGGTCCTGCTTATATCAGTATATTGGCCCACTGGTTTGTTAGCCGTTTTAGGTTATATACGGTTAGGTTATATCATGGACATAGACTGCACATACCTAGATTGCTCATTGAAATCTAACACCGTTCCCCCAGTGCGAAAGAGATAAAATATGTAATCAGTTCTTACATATCTTTCTAATAGACGGGTTAATCTTACGTAAGACGTAAGTTAATCTTACAAATAATAAATAATGTGGATATGTCTTTAAAAATGTAAAGGCAATTGAAATTATTTAATATTTATTACCGTGTATGCGATCATAATTATTTGGTTGACCTCAATATATTGATAATTATATATATATATATATATATATATATATATATATATATATATATATATATATATATATATATATATATATATATATATATATATATATATATATATATATATATATATATATATAAATATATATATATATATATATATATATATATATTGTAACACTTGCCGTGCTACAATAATATTACAAGGTCAGAATCGCTCGTTGTCGAAGAGAATAGGGCGGGGTTATAGAAACTATATCGTATTTTAAATTCAAGCACAATTAGATAATATGAAATTATTATTTATTATTGGACGCCACCCCTGGTTTATCCTCGAAGGGGAAGAGCAAAAAAAAAAATTAAGATTTATTGAAAGTTTACAAGAAAACTATTCTTTATTATTTCTTAGTAATGAACAAAAAGAAAACATTAAAAGTTACGTCATCCCAAAGGGATTCCAAAATATTATTTTATGTTAACATTATCATAAACAAAAAATCTTTGTATCGTATTAAATTAAGAATTGGTTATAAAGAAAATGAATGTATATATATATTAACCCCAAATTTCGAAATTTGTTTACATTGAAAATAATATAGTTATTTATCAACTAGGAACAATGAAGAAAATAAACCTTTAAATTAAATTAGAACACTTCACTATATTTTCATTTTTTTTTGAGTTCATAATCATTTCTGTTGTCTTGAAAGTAGGTATAATAAAAATTGGTACAACCTTAATCTGCTCTGTTTCTCTTCTTATTTAATCAGTCACCAAATAAACCATTGATTCAGCTACGTACTATATCAAATCACCACCATCCTAGATAAGAGGGGTTAGGGATTCCATAAAAAGATACTGATACTGGGCCATGATCTGGAATAACTCCATAGCAATACTATCTTGCGACGAGTATTAGAAATATAATATCAGCATTATAGCCTCTCCAATAAAGGTCTAAAAAAATAAATATCTATCTGAAATATGGACAAGAAAAGGATTTATTAGCTTACCTCTGAATTGAGACCCACTTTGGAAACACGTCTTAACGGTTGGACGGTCTTAACAGAAAAGAGCGAAGCGCTATCATGGCGCCTGAATCTGGAAATTGGGCGTGAGTGACAAGTTGAAAAATATGCTCATCTACCGGATATATTTGGGAATTACAGAAGAATCCTTGAGTCGGCTACAGGTAGGTACTTGACAGATAGATGGGGCTATTAGTTTTATTAAAAAAAAATATAATCGAAATATATAATGAGTTTCTTTTAAATCTTTTGAAACGGTTACACAGCCCTCCCCACGATTTCAACTGGGTACCAGCGTGGAATCGGACTAGGCATGATGGCACACCATACTAACCTTTTCAAAAGTGGGAATAGATATACGGAGAGGTAAGACAAACAGAATGGATAAATATAGCTACAATCTGGACTCACAGAATCCTTCTTTCACAACTCACGTGGGAACAACTCAAAGATTTCAGAACAAAGCGAAACAGAACGCATAGAAATGACTCAACTATAAAAATGTAAACAAAAAAAAATTGCATTCTCACTCTCAAAATGCATAGGGTATTTTACCTATAACCAATATCATGAACAAAGCGGAATAAAACAAAACATATCTACAAATCATTATTTGAGACCAAATGCTCGCATTCAATCGAAATAATATAATTAAGATATTACCATTTGAAATTTCATAAGTAATATAAAGCAAAACATACTAGTGTTGTCACCAAGATACAAAACCGATAATTTACTGCGTAGTCGTTATGAGACCTAACACAATAAAACACAAAAAAAATAATGTTATCGTTTGTTCGGAAGCGTAGAGTCTTTCATCTATGACTTAATCCACGAATAACATAAGAATAATAATACAATCGTATCATTAACGCCATAAGATACAAAATACAAATGTGTCATCGTTTGTTCGGAAGCATAGAGTCTTTCATCTATGACTTAATCCACGAATAACATAAGGTAATAACGCAGCGCGTCATTATAGACACATTTAGAAATACACAAATAAAAGGAAAGAGTTACTAATAGTTCAAAATTGGGTACATTAAAGTTCTACAAAGACAAGCCTTAATAAGTTTACTGGGAAAGGTAGACATCAGAATTTCTGTAAGACACATCTATATTTAGAAACAAAAAAAGCTGATGTTTAGTTATTAGTATGACAACTAGAATTTGTGATAACTAACGTGTATCATCCGCCTATAATAGGGACAACATTGGTAGGTCAACTTCGGGTAGGGTCAACTTCGGGTAGGGTCAACTTCGGGTAGGGTCTAACTAATTCTAGATTACATAACTAAACAGGTATTGGAGAACTAAAAAAGTTTCCTGACGCGGTAGGCTGTTATTCTAGATTTATTACTGAAATACAATTATGAATGGCTTATCATTCCGACGAGTCAACTAGCGGGAATCCGCTTACTTCATCCCTAGCCTTCCTCAGTGTCTGGCCATTCAGAATATAGGATGTTAGACAGCAATAATCTTTTCAAACATTATTTTGGGGGGTTTCGAATAGAGAGTCGAAATTCGAAGGTCTTCACACTAAGAGTAAAACTTAGGCAAATGAACAGATACTATAATGAACTATCATTGGTAACTAGACAGAGGAATCTTGATATCTTTGGTATAGATACCAAAAAAAATTACTTGGATTTATAAATCCGTAAAATAAGATAAATTGAATTTTGTATCCACTTGAAGACAACTAAAGGTATGTACAATTTATTGTAATATAAACTAACATAAGCATAAAAATATCACATTCTACCAAGGCATTCTAAAAATAAAATGAGATTAAATTTTACAAACACCCTTAAAATCAATATAGGTTCTTGGTCGGGGTAGCATAAACTTAAGATCTCGATCAATACAAACTAGAGAGAGAATAATACCGAAGTAGAATAAGATAAGATAAAAATAAAATTTATGTCGAAAAGAAATACGACATATATATAGACATATTGAACACAATAAATGATCAATATTATAATAATAAAAAGTAAAACAGTTCAACGAACTGGGGTGCGAGCCAAACTGAGTTGCTCTGGAGATCGACGTGCGGAGTCTCCTACACTACTTCCAGAGGCTCGTCTCTTTGCGACAACATCTGAGATACACAAAATTATTAATTGGAATAGGGATAGGTCCACTAATCCACTTGACTATAGCAGGATGCTCCCTGACTAATAGTCAACACCACCGACATAAAACAAGGGTTGTCGAGACAGCTCAAAAAAAAATTGAAACGTGTCAACTTCCTGAAGGGAAAGAAGCACTAAGGGACAGATTTGCCGAAGCAAAGTGGTATTCAATGTACTAAGTACTAGGGTATCAGTGCTGTACTGACCCCACGCCAAAAAAATTTGGAAAGGAAACGAATCCTCTCCAGGATAAAGTTCGCGTTAGCGCAACTCTTCCTGTACACGAGCCACGGAGGGGTTGAATAGTCGCTGGAGAAGGTAGAAAAGATTAAGTACGCAAGGCGTAAAGGGAATCAACTAAAAAATTAAAAATTAAGAATGGGCTGAACATTTTAGAATAAAGGTAGGATGGCCAATAGTTCCATAAGAATATCCTCTGGGATTGATCACAGTGGAAAATTTCCAAGCAAGAAGACTTCCAGAAGGACAAAAGAAGAAAATAAATCCAAACCGTTAATACACAATCTTGGAGAAGAAGAAAGAAAATGGGTATATGGCATACAAACCATAATCGCTACACAAATAGTTCAGTTTCAAACTGTTGTTTCCAAAAGAAACAAAAAAAAATCGTAAGAGTCTTCCACGAAACAAAAACTTACGATAAGACTTAAAAGGAACGGAAGAATCATTACAATTTTCCTAAGAAATAGAAAAATATTACAGTCCATCGTCAATAATAAAAAATCATGATGTTGGATGTAACACACCACAACAATAAAAAAAGGTTGAACAGTAAAACATTTTTGACACCTAATTGAATCCAATATGGTCGTCATACAAATCACAAAGAAATGTTTACCATTCTTTAGCAGAACTCCAATAGAGTCAAAATAATATAAACTTTTAATTCTCAGTGGGTCATTTACGGTAGCACCAGAACTACCGCACGTGTTAAACAAACGTGGTCTTAACGTCGACATAAAGATAAAAGATAAATTCACAATAGGCGGCAGCGGGTTGTTTCACCTCTGTATATACAAAGAGTCACAATAGACAACAGCAAACTACTCCAACCTTCACTTGTACCATATCATGAACACAAGATAATAAATGAAAGCTTTTGAGCCTTAACCAAAAGTCTCAAAGCAAAAAGATATATGTGGTCTAATAAACTATTAGAAGACCGCAAAAATGTCAACGACAAAAAAAGAAAGCTGCTGCGTATACAACAGTCTGACATCACACAAATAACTCAAGATACAATAATACAGGTCACTTGCCTGTACGTCCTACAGGACATCTCGAGAAAAGAAAAAGGTAAAACCACAAATAACAATAAATTCCAGTACCAAAAACATACTTCTACTACATCTGACCACACAAAGACATAAAATTAACATAACAGAAGGAGAATAACAATATTTCCGCTCTATATTCTCAACAAAGACGCCTTAGGCAGAGAGAAACGAAGTCATATCATTACTTCCTTATACTTTTAAAACAAAAGAACCATGGACTGTAAAATATAGAAAGCATTTTCCTTTTCAGGAAATAAAATTTTCTTTTCAAAGTACAAAAAAGTTAAACTATGAAAAAATAAATTTTTAAAATAAACGAAAGACAAATTAAAAAGAAAATTTAACAGATGACAGACTAAACATATTAAAAACATCCAAGATCAAAGAACTCAACTTGAGTTGCCAAATCCTCGCAAAAAAATATTTCGCGTAATTATTCTGCACGAAACCAGATAACACATTTTAGAATTAGGTAGGTCGGGACAGCCTGTATATAGATATAATTCCCAACTGTTTGCCGTAAATAGAAACCATGAATCAAGGTCAAGAAATAAAATTCACTTAATTGATTTTTCAAATAACAAACGCTAATAGCCATTTCGTTCATTTAAAATAAACACATTGAGGAATATAATTATTATGGTTCTTATAAACAAAATAAAACTGAACTGCAAAGAAAATGAATTGAGGACTAGAATATAAAATGCTTGAACATATTAGCCGGAATAAATTTAAGGTTTCAATCCATACCAAACACTTATAAAAAAATAAACAAAATTCATTTTTCACTTATGGAATGTTTACCTTAGGCAGACGGGGAATAAACAGACGATTATCTTACCATTCAAAATACGACCATTAAAATGCACACGTAATAAACATTCCAAATACGTATTATGTATTTCACAAAATTAAAAATACGACGAGAATATTTCTACGCAATTTTACGAAGATTAAATTAAAGGAAAACGAAAATCGTACCAGTTAAACTGATTAAACAAAAATTGGGTAAAAGCAAATACACAAACAACTTGAGTCTAAAATACGAAATGTAAACAGAAATCATAAACATATTACGTTGTTTTTATAATGAAGATACACGCTCCACGATTGGCGCGCCATTTATATAACGAAGGTACAAATGGAGCAAATCTAATACATGCCCCACGTCGGAGGCGCCATTTATGTAACACTTGCCGTGCTACAATAATATTACAAGGCCAGAATCGCTCGTTGTCGAAGAGAATAGGGCGGGGTTATAGAAACTATATCGTATTTTAAATTCAAGCACAATTAGATAATATGAAATTATTATTTATTATTGGACGCCACCCCTGGTTTATCCTCGAAGGGGAAGAGCAAAAAAAAAAATTAAGATTTATTGAAAGTTTACAAGAAAACTATTCTTTATTATTTCTTAGTAATGAACAAAAAGAAAACATTAAAAGTTACGTCATCCCAAAGGGATTCCAAAATATTATTTTATGTTAACATTATCATAAACAAAAAATCTTTGTATCGTATTAAATTAAGAATTGGTTATAAAGAAAATGAATGTATATATATATTAACCCCAAATTTCGAAATTTGTTTACATTGAAAATAATATAGTTATTTATCAACTAGGAACAATGAAGAAAATAAACCTTTAAATTAAATTAGAACACTTCACTATATTTTCATTTTTTTTTTGAGTTCATAATCATTTCTGTTGTCTTGAAAGTAGGTATAATAAAAATTGGTACAACCTTAATCTGCTCTGTTTCTCTTCTTATTTAATCAGTCACCAAATAAACCATTGATTCAGCTACGTACTATATCAAATCACCACCATCCTAGATAAGAGGGGTTAGGGATTCCATAAAAAGATACTGCTACTGGGCCATGATCTGGAATAACTCCATAGCAATACTATCTTGCGACGAGTATTAGAAATATAATATCAGCATTATAGCCTCTCCAATAAGGGTCTAAAAAAATAAATATCTATCTGAAATATGGACAAGAAAAGGATTTATTAGCTTACCTCTGAATTGAGACCCACTTTGGAAACACGTCTTAACGGTTGGACGGTCTTAACAGAAAAGAGCGAAGCGCTATCATGGCGCCTGAATCTGGAAATTGGGCGTGAGTGACAAGTTGAAAAATATGCTCATCTACCGGATATATTTGGGAATTACAGAAGAATCCTTGAGTCAACTACAGGTAGGTACTTGACAGATAGATGGGGCTATTAGTTTTATTAAAAAAAAATATAATCGAAATATATAATGAGTTTCTTTTAAATCTTTTGAAACGGTTACAATATATATATATATATATATATATATATATATATATATATATATATATATATATTGTGACGATTAGGGTTTATAGAAAATAATTTATAAGTTATATACTACATAATATTAGATATTTGGTTGTTTTAAATAAGTTATATACTAGAGAATTTAATAAAAATATATTTATGTGAGGGCATTTTTAATAAATTAGCATAATAATTGTAAAAAGTTGTATTTTAATATTGTAAATATATATAAGTGAGCCATGTGCTTAGGCAACCAAAAATACTCTCGGAGATTGACAGATATTTATACTCTGAAGTGACGTTTAAAAATATTTACGAATATAAAGTGGGTTATAATAATATATTGTTTGAAATGTGTATTTTATTAAATTAGAATGTTGAGTCACTAATTTAATTATATATTCTGATCTGAAAAGCCTAAATGTAAACAAAATTATTAATAGAAAAGAATGGAATTCTCTGGATCTCCGGAGATGGCCATGTTTGCGAAATGGTTTGTTCCAGAAAATTCATACAAGTATGAAATAGAACAAATTGGAACATGATCTCTTACGAGATGGTTCTAGAATGTCCAAAAGATATAAATACCCGTGATTTGGATTCAAGATGGGAGTTTTTGGAAGTTTTTAGTCAGAAGTCAGGCCAGTTTATTATGAAAGTTAGTAGAGTGAAGTAAATTGTTCAGAATTTTCAAGACAGTCAGTGAATCAGTTACAAATAGTCAAATTGTTTAATATAGTGAGTTAAATGAAGATTAAAAATTATGCATATATTTAATGCACATTTATAATTATACACAAATAATTATTGAAGATAAAAAAGGTATATTGGAAGAAATTAAATTATATTATGGTTGGAGATTAGTATAAATCAACTTATAATAATTGGATATTGGTATATTGAAAAGAAGAATAAATATAAATGCTGTTTGCTGGTTTGGTTGGTGGTGTATAAATGCTGGTGAAGAAAACTATATCTTAAATTGGTAGAAGCTGATAATTGAAAAAAGTAATTTCACAAAAAACAAGGATAACCGAAGTACGAAGACTTTCAGTGGTGATTAGAATATATATAGTGGAAAACAGTTCATTTAGGCATTCAGTGAAAGAAAGGTACAAAATTTTGTTAATATAATTTAGTTAGTGTCATAACAATTTCAATTTTGAAGATAGTTTGTTTAAATTTTAGATTGTCTATAGAATTTAATTAGTTTTATAAGAATATCAGTTTAAAGATAGTTTATTTTAAATTTACATTGACTAGGTTAGATATATATGTGTGTTTCATAATAGTTATAATAAAGATAATTTAAAAAAGTACTTACAAACTAATTCTTTGAGAACCGCGATAAAAACCCTATATATTATATTATTAAAAATACTCATTGCTCATCATTCAAACAAAAAACACATCATAACAATTTGGCACCCAACGCGGTGGCTCTCTATTTAAAAGAATTAGTTTGGGAAGATAAGTGCTCTCATATAAGTAAATTAATTATCAGTAGAAAGAAAAAATTATAGATTTTATTTTTAATTATATTTGAACAAGTAAAGTCTCAAAATGTCTCAAGGAAAGAAAGGTACAAGAAGCAAAAAGAATGAAGAAGATGTGGAAGTAGAAACACAACCTATACAAGAGGAGAGTTTAGTTCAAGTTCCACAAGATACTGCAGAAATGAATCCAGAAAGAGAGGAAAATGTCAATATGGCAGCTTTGATGTCATTAATGATGCAGATGAACAAGACAATGGAAGAGAATTCAAAAGAAATCAAAGAAGACATGAAAAAAATGGAACAGAAAATGGAAGAGAATACGAAAAAATTGGAAGAGAATTCAAAAGAAGTCAAAGAAGACATGAAAAAAATGGAACAGAAATTGGAAGAGAATTATAGAAAATTAGAAAAGAAAATAGAAGATAATAATAATAAAATTGTAAAACAAATGGATAAAAAACTTGAAGCTGCAGAGAAAAAAGTAGCAAATGAAATAAAAAGTATACGGAATGACTACAAGAAAAGGATAGACAATGAGAGGACAGAAGTAAAGAGGATTATTCAAGATAATAAGATAGATATAGAACAGAAAATAGAGTTACAGAAATGTAACTTAGAAGTAAAAATTAACGAAGACAGGAGAAACACAGAAGAAAAATTAGACGATATACAACAAAATATCCAAATAAATTGTAATCAAATAAGAAATGTGGAACAGAGAATAGATGATATTTCACAAATGAGAGACATAGGGAGACCTTACTTAAATTTAACAAATGAGACTGGGATTAAATTCTCTGGTAATATAACAAATTTGCATCCTAGAGTATACATAAATAGTTTAAAACATAAATTAAGATTTGTGAATAATATTAATGATATTAAAGGTTATATTAGAATGACATTAAATGACAATGCAGCAACTTGGTTTGCTAGTATTGAGAATGATTTAGATAATTTTCAAACATTTGAAAACAAATTTTTAAATTATTATTGGGGTGAATTAGAGCAAGCCAAGTTTAGAGAAATTCTATATTTTGGAAAGTATAATCAAAATTTAAAATCAAATATGGTAGATTATGCATTGAAATTGATAACAGTTGCAAAATATTTAGAACCACCACTTAGAGAGGATGAAACAGTCTTAAATGTATCTAGACATTTTGATGCTGATGTTGTCCAAACAGTAACTGTACAAAATATTCAAACAATAGATAGTTTTATTAATTTTATTCAAAGAATACAAAGAGGCAATATGACAAGTAATAATAACAACAGAAAAAACAACAATAACTTTCAATATAATAAAAATGATAATCAACAATATACACAATCATATAACAATAATACTAGGTATGGTGAGAGTTTACAAAATTTTAATAATACTAACAGTAATCCAAATAGACAGAACTTTAATAATAATACTAGTTATAATAGACAAAATTTTAATAATAATACTAATTATAATAGACAACATTTTAATAACAGTACTAATAATAATAGACAAGATTTTAACAATAGAAGAAATACAGAGCGACCTAACTATAACAGACAGGTAAATTGTGTTCGAAGGAATAGGAGCTGCGAAGACAGGGAACGAAATAGTACAAGGCAAGAAAATGTGAGTAGAAGTCATAGTAGGGAAAGACATAGGACATCAGATCCAAGTGGTCAGATACAATCTGACAATTCTAATAATCAAAATTTTGTGCAGTAAACTTTCTGAATTACAAGTTAGGCCATTGCTATTATGAAAAACCTTCTGAATTTATTTCTTTAGATGAGGATAAAATTATTGACTCTATTAATTTAATTTATATAAATGCTTTGGCCAAAAATAAAATGATTAAAATTATGATAGATACTGGTTCAGAAAGTACTTTAGTCTCGGAGAATTTTATTTTTAATACATTAAAACTATCAGATATAATAAAGATTCCAAAAATTAAAATTATTGGTGCAAATAATAAGAAGTTGGGTGAAATTGATAAACTAGCCAATTTTAAAATTAATATTCTTAATAAAGAAATTAATATGCAAGGATTTATTGTCAAGGATTTATGTGTTGATATATTAATGGGAAATGATGAATTGGAAAAGAAGAAAGTAAAGATAGATTTTGAAGAAAAAATGGTAACTTTGGAAGGGCAAATAATTAAATTTATGCAGAAAGATGAGGTGGAAGAAGGAATAAGAGTTGATAGGATATTATTAAAAGAAAATAATGATATTTATGAAGAAGAAATGTATTTTGATGATAGGGAAATGTCCCAGAAGAATGTAAAGAATAATTATTGTAGTGAATATTTAAGGAATGGAAATTTTAAGCAGATGGATGCCTACGAGGCGGAGTGCGTAAAATTGGAAGCAAGGAATAATGAGTACATAATGAAGAATAATGTTATTTGTAAAGAAGAAGATATAATGAAAGTTTTAAATTGCCCTGAAGAATATAAATCAATAGTCATTTCCATATTGCAGCAACACAAGGGACTTGTCAATAAAGAAAATAGAATTGCACAAAATTATATCCATAGTATAAAAGTTAAAGAAGAAAAAGATTTTAAAACAAAATCATACCCAATACCATATAAATACAGAGAAGAAGTAAACAAAACAATTAATAATATGTTAGAAGATGGGATCATTGAGAAGGCAGACACACGTTTTATTAACCCCATAGTAGTAGTACGAAAAAGATCAGGTGAAATCAGGTTATGTTTGGATGCAAGGAATATTAACAAGATTACTGAAAAGCAATTTGAAGCACCAATGAGTATAGATGGAATATTAGGAAGAATTACAGGAATGTCATTTTTCACTAAAATCGATTTACAGCATAGTTTCTGGTTAATACCTCTAGAAAGAAAAAGTAGACAGTATACAGGATTTCAGATAGATGGAGTAGTATATCAATTCAAAGTAGTACCATTTGGACTTCAATCATCTTGCAGTGCTCTATGTAGATGTCTTCATGATATTTTGGATCAATATGAACATTTTGTAATTCACTACATTGATGATATATTAATTTTTTCTAAAACGGCTGAAGATCATGAGAAACACCTAAAAATTATAATAAATAGATTAGACAAAGTTGGACTAAAAATAAATCAAGAAAAATGTACATTTTTTCAAAAAGAAGTCATATATCTAGGTTATAAACTTAACACTAAGGGAATCGAAATGGATCCAGAACGGACACAAGTCATTCAGGAATATAAAACACCACACAATTTAAGAACTTTAAGAGGATTTATTGGAATAATTAATTATTATAAAAGGATGATACCAGATCTAAGTATAAAAGAAATTCCATTACTTGAACTACTGAGAAAAGGTGTAAAATGGAGATGGGATCAGAGAAGAGAACTAGCATTCCAAGAAATTAAAAACATTTTTCTGTCAAATTTGAAAATATACTATCCTGACTACACACAGCCATTCATATTAAGAACAGATGCATCAATAGAGAGATTATCAGGGGTATTATTACAAATACATGATGGGGTCGAATACCCAATACAATTCATTTCAAGAATTACAAAGCCACATGAAAAGGGTTACTCAGTTTCAGAATTAGAACTAGCAAGTATAATACACTGTGTCACAAAATTAAGATTTTATTTGTTGGGTAATGAATTTACAATAGAAACAGATCACCAAGCTTTAACGTCTATATTAAATAACAAATATGGAAACAGTAGAATACATCGGTGGAGTCTAATATTGAGTGAATACTCATTTGAAATCAAATACATTTCTGGAAAATCCAATATAGTGGCAGATGCTTTATCAAGGTTAGAAAATACATCACAAAAAGGGCAGCGAACAATAAAAATTGGATTAAATCAATTAGTAGAAAGTACTGGATTATATTCTAAAGAAGAAATTATAAGAGATCAGATCAATTTGAGTGAAAAACAAAAAGTCCTTAGGAAAGATGGAGTATATTATAAAATAATAAATGGCATAGAAGTATATGTAATAACTAGAACTTTAGCAAAGAAAATATTGAAAAATTTACATAACAATTATATGCATATTGGTTCAAGAAAGCTATGGATGCTATTTAGGGACAATTATTTTGCAAAGAATGACATAAGTATAGCAAAGGAAATTACTACCCAATGCCCAATATGTCAACTAAACAAAGAAAAGAATTTCAAAAACCAGAACACATATAAATCTAATGTTGTATATGAAAAACTAAATACAGTTTCCATGGATTTTATTTCAAATTTAGTTCTCAGTCCAACAGGAAAAAAGCATATACTAGTGATAGTTGATTTATATACAAAATTTATTAAACTATATCCCTGCTCCAGAACAAATGTTAAAACATTAAAATTATATATTAATCAATTTTTCGAAGAAATAGGACCATTTAGAAATTGCATAATAGATAATGCTACATATTTTAACAACCAAAAATTTCGGGCATTTTGTGAGAAAAAGGGAATCAACATTCATTTTACAAGTATCAGACATCCTCAGGCAAATCCTGCAGAAAGATATATTAAAGAAGTTATAAAATATTTAAGGATACTGTGCCAAAATCAACACGAAACTTGGCAGCAACATATACCACAAGTAGAGTATTTTTTAAATAATACACATAATTTGAATACAGAGGAAGTACCAGAATATTTAATGTTTGGCCATATAGGAAACAGAAAGTGGATTAGTGAATATAATCAGGATATGTTAGAACAAGTAATGCAGAAAGTGAATAACCGAATTAGGAGGAAAGCTGAAAAATATATCAGAAGACAAAATCGAAATATAAAAAAACCAATCACATTTCAAAAAGGAGACCAAGTGTTAATTCGTTCACTTAGAAAAAGTAATGTTAAAGAAAACCGTTGTAAGAAATTACAACCAATGTTTGAAGGTCCATATACAATTGAAAATCAGAATGGACTAAATAGTTATGTGTTAATAGATGCAGAGAACAGACTAAGAGGCATATTTCATATCAACGACATTTTTCAATATCATGAAGAGGTTGAATAATATTTTCTATACCTTTAACACAAATATAATAACACTAATAACTTACTGATAGATCCATTTCATAGATAGATGGTAGATTTCTTTGTTGTGAATAAATTTGACATCATACTTGTTGAATTTTGTACATATGGAAATTGTTTGATACCCTAAAAATCATAATTTGGGGTTCGATACTATAATTGCTATAAAAATGTCTTTCTAATATAATAAAGTGGAAAAACTTACCAATTTATATTGATGAAAGTTATTTTGAATGGAAATAACTCCTAGATTTTGTCTATAAATAAACAGAACACAATATCCATTATATTTTTAATTAAGGTTATATTTTATTCTCTCCATTTGACATGACAGTTTGACCATAGAATAGCCGAACTGTGATCCGTTGTTCTCTGTTTTGACATAGACAGCGAACAGGGATGTATTTAACACATTTTAAATAAATAAAAAAAAATTTGATTTATTAAATTTAATAAGGTATGAGAAAATTAATATTTAAAAAAATAATAAGTAAATTATTTATTTTAAATATTATTTTTGGGGTATTGTGACGATTAGGGTTTATAGAAAATAATTTATAAGTTATATACTACATAATATTAGATATTTGGTTGTTTTAAATAATAATTGTAAAAAGTTGTATTTTAATATTGTAAATATATATAAGTGAGCCATGTGCTTAGGCAACCAAAAATACTCTCGGAGATTGACAGATATTTATACTCTGAAGTGACGTTTAAAAATATTTACGAATATAAAGTGGGTTATAATAATATATTGTTTGAAATGTGTATTTTATTAAATTAGAATGTTGAGTCACTAATTTAATTATATATTCTGATCTGAAAAGCCTAAATGTAAACAAAATTATTAATAGAAAAGAATGGAATTCTCTGGATCTCCGGAGATGGCCATGTTTGCGAAATGGTTTGTTCCAGAAAATTCATACAAGTATGAAATAGAACAAATTGGAACATGATCTCTTACGAGATGGTTCTAGAATGTCCAAAAGATATAAATACCCGTGATTTGGATTCAAGATGGGAGTTTTTGGAAGTTTTTAGTCAGAAGTCAGGCCAGTTTATTATGAAAGTTAGTAGAGTGAAGTAAATTGTTCAGAATTTTCAAGACAGTCAGTGAATCAGTTACAAATAGTCAAATTGTTTAATATAGTGAGTTAAATGAAGATTAAAAATTATGCATATATTTAATGCACATTTATAATTATACACAAATAATTATTGAAGATAAAAAAGGTATATTGGAAGAAATTAAATTATATTATGGTTGGAGATTAGTATAAATCAACTTATAATAATTGGATATTGGTATATTGAAAAGAAGAATAAATATAAATGCTGTTTGCTGGTTTGGTTGGTGGTGTATAAATGCTGGTGAAGAAAACTATATCTTAAATTGGTAGAAGCTGATAATTGAAAAAAGTAATTTCACAAAAAACAAGGATAACCGAAGTACGAAGACTTTCAGTGGTGATTAGAATATATATAGTGGAAAACAGTTCATTTAGGCATTCAGTGAAAGAAAGGTACAAAATTTTGTTAATATAATTTAGTTAGTGTCATAACAATTTCAATTTTGAAGATAGTTTGTTTAAATTTTAGATTGTCTATAGAATTTAATTAGTTTTATAAGAATATCAGTTTAAAGATAGTTTATTTTAAATTTACATTGACTAGGTTAGATATATATGTGTGTTTCATAATAGTTATAATAAAGATAATTTAAAAAAGTACTTACAAACTAATTCTTTGAGAACCGCGATAAAAACCCTATATATTATATTATTAAAAATACTCATTGCTCATCATTCAAACAAAAAACACATCATAACAATATATATATATATATATATATATATATATATATATATATATATATATATATATATATATATATATATATGAAAATTACTGAGTTCTCGGGAAGAACCGCGTTGAGAATTTAAAACTCGACGTTTCGGCACCCATTTTGGAGCCATTATCAAGAGTGATACGGTTCGGTTCGAGTTCGGGGTCTTAATCTGCCTACTCCCCTCACTCGAGACGTACCAGTATCGTGTTCTATATTGCAAGAACTGTCTCTCGGCACTGAGGTCTCAATCTGCCTACTCCTCAGTGTCGAGTGACAACCGGTCTTACCCTGTGTGGCTGCTTTTATACTCGCTGTATGCGCGGGAACGGTATGCGCTGACGTGGTTACCGTGCTGACGCATACTTTAATTTAGCTGATAGAGGGCGCCACATATGCCACATATGTGGCATACATTTGCACTTAACTTTTTTGCTTTTTAAGTTACCGGTGTTTGTGATAAAAAATATTAAAGATACATTATTTTACCAAAAAAGAGATATACTTGTTAATAACTTCAAAACTCAACAGTTTTCGAGATAATCGCTTTTTACAAATGAAGTTTGCGTAATGAAATCATTACGTAGTATACGTAATGCACTTTTCCGATTTAAATTTTAAAGTTCTGTGTGCTGTCATTTAAAAAAAAACAATCCAGTTTCATCAGCATTGAAAATGTCGTCTGACAATATCGTGCCTTCAGTCCAGGCCATTGTTCAGGTTTTTTAGCCTTGTAATTCTCATATATGTGTCAGTGATGTTTATCTGTATTAAACTCTGTTTGTTAAGTGAAAGTTTAAATTAATTGTTGTATCATAGATTATATTTATATTATATTTTACCTGAGTGCTCGCCACTGGGCAGCTTCCCACTATGTTATTGTACATAAATTATACATATTGCTTATTGTTTGTAATGAGACAGATTGCAATAAACATTGGATGTTAAATAAAAAAAAAGTCCAGGCCATACGTTTTCTAGCCAATCTCCGTTACCTTTTTGGTTAACATCGCGAGCCTCTACGATGATCTGCTGTAATTGATCTTGTGCCGCAACCCTCAGATGTCTTGAAATTCTGAATTACAAGCTCACTTGCAAAAAACTCAGCTTTTGTCCTGACCACAAGCCCAAAAAGTGGAATATGATTCATACGTTGTTATAAAGGCATGTCACCCAACCCTTGGATAACAATGAGTAGGAGGGGTAACAATATATATATATATATATATATATATATATATATATATATATATATATATATATATATATATATAATATATATATATATATATATATATATTGTATTGTTAGCCAAGTTAAAGATATAGGTGCCGGAGTTAGGCAACACGGATGACGGGGGTTAGACATGTCATGTGAAGGTTGCCGAAGCTCGGGCATGGATGTATGTTTTAGGGTTGAGAATAATAAACTGATGTTTATGTGAAGTAACGATTATTATTTGTAACCCCTCTTCGATAACACGACATTATATATATATATATATATATATATATATATATATATATATATATATATATATATATATATATATATATATATATTTAACGTGATTATTTCGACCAAAAAACAATTTATAAATATGTTGGAAATATCGGGTATGTGGTCTATTAAATAAAAAATCTTTGTTTTTTCTAAAGCTCAATATTTCGCCATTTATTTGATGGCTTCATCGGGAGTAACTGTAAAAAACTAAGTGTACGTCAGTGTTTTGAAATGTTTTTTTTTTACAGTTACTCCCGATGAAGCCATCAAATAAATGGCGAAATATTGAGCTTTAGAAAAAACAAAGATTTTTTATTTAATAGACCACATACCCGATATTTTCAACATATTTATATATATATATATATATATATATATATATATATATATATATATATATATATATATATATATATATTGTTACGAATATTTGTTATTTTTATACAATGTATTTAGTTAATTTTAAGTTCTATCATGTTACCCAAAATTTCCCGTTGCTACTGTTCTATAGACTATGTCAAATAGAATAAAAACGTCAGAAAATAAACGTGTCACCGATTAGGGAAAAATTTAAATAATTTTAGCAGACAGCAATAGAACAGAATTTGAGTTGGTTTTCGCAAATAAAAACAGTAAACTACAAATCCGTTAATTGCTGACTGTACAATAAAGATAAATTCCCAACAAGCTCAATTCCTTTCTCTAAATATAGATAAGCCCTATATCGACAAGCTCAAATTCTATTCATCACACGCGATTGCTGAATCACACAATCTTACAAGATCTACGAATATGGGTCCATCAGTTGTTGGACGAACCAAAATTGATCTATGTCCTGTGTGCGGCAAACCATATCGTGAAGAACGGATGGTAGAATGTACAGAATGTAAAAAATGGTGCTGTTTTGAATGCGTAAATGTACAGGATGATTCCGAAGTAATTGGTGATGACAGCTGGAAGTGCCCTCTTTGTGTAGACGCAGCCACTAAGAAATCTCACCCACAAGGTTCCAAAATCAAGAAATCTTGTTCTGCAACCTCCTTAAAAAGCTCCTCATCAACAAGCAGCAAAACAAAAATGAAGCTTCAACTTCTGCAGGAAGAACGAGATCTATTACGTCAAGAAAGAGAGTTAACCAAGGAGTCTAGGAGAATTATAGAAGAAGATGAGTGCTCGAATGCTAGTCAAGACATCGATGAAGAAGAAATAATTGAAACTAACCCTTTGGTCAATAAATTTCTTTCTCTAAATATAGATAAGCCCTTTATCGACAATATTGCCCCTTTAACACCAACACTTGGTAAGCCTCTGCCAACTTATAACGATAAAAGTTCAGGTATATTGTATAAAAGAAGGGATCCTGGAGATCTCCCTATTTTTAATGGTAATCCATATGACTGGCCCGTGTTTATTAGTAGTTTTGAAAGATCTACTGAGCTATGTCAAGTAGATAATCATGAGAATATATTAAGATTACAAAAATGTTTAAAAGGTCCAGCAAGAGTCAGTGTTTCAAGTTTTTTAATATTACCTCAATGTGTGCCCCAAATTATAGCTACATTAAAAGTTCTTTTTGGAAGACCTGAGCAAATTATTGAAGCTCATATAAATTCTATTCGTAGATTACCACCTCCTAAACCGGAAAAACTTGAAACTCTGGTAGAATTTGCTTTAGCAGTTAAAAATTTATGTGTTTTATTGGAAGCATCTAATTTAAAAGACTATCTTAATAACCCTACCCTTATGCATGAACTATTAGAGAAACTACCTTCAAAAATTAAAGTTAATTGGGCGATATATCGCAGTGCTTTTCAAAATTTTCAGGGATTAAGGGAACTTGCTGATTGGTTGTATAATCTGGCAACAAATGTTTGTTCTGCTCTACCTACACCAGCCCTTAATGACCAAAGTAATAAAAAAAGGCAATTTAATAATAATGTGCATGCTAATATACATGAACCAAATGCCTCCAGTGAAACACATAATTGTAAACTGTGTAATCAGAGAGATTGTAAAAAGATTGCAGGTTGTTCAGAATTTCAGAGATATTCATTATCTCAAAGATGGGAGGCTGTTAAAGCCTTAAATTTATGTAGGCTTTGCTTAAAGAAACACAGATTTCCCTGCAAGTATCCTGTAAAATGCAACAAAGAAGAATGCCAAAAGAAGCATCATCCTCTTCTTCATGAATTTTCAGAACAAGTATCCAATAAAAGTACAAAGCTTATCAAAAAGGAAAGCGGTATGCAAACAGTAGAATCGCACCTCTTATCTGCAGATGAAGAAAGTAATGCACATCAAGGAACACGCTTTCGAATACTTCCCGTTGTTTTAAGAAATGGAAGTAGGGAGGTCACTACATTTGCCTTTCTAGATGAAGGGTCTTCCGTTACTTTGTTAGAAGAAAGTGTCGCTAAAAAACTAAATATAATGGGAAACCCAGAACAACTTTGCTTAAAATGGACCGGAAACCAACAACGCTTAAAAGTTGCGTCAGAAAAAGTATTTTTTTCTATTGCTGGTGATTATAATGGGGCCAAAGAATTTGACCACCGACCAGCCAGAACGGTAAGAAAATTAGGCCTTCCAAAACAAACTCTCGATGAAAAGGCAATTAAAGAAAGCTTTCCCTATCTAAAAAACTTGCCTTTCAAATCATATAAGAACGCTGTTCCTCAGATCTTAATAGGCTTAGATAACTGGGACTTGGCGTTACCACTTCAAGTGAAGGAAGGTCTAGAACTTCAACCGATAGCTGCAAAGTCCAGGTTAGGTTGGACCATTTTTGCAATGTTTTCAAATAACGATGTGCAAATAAACTACTCGTACCGCATTTGCGAATGTAGTTTTGGAAGCATTACTAACCAAGAACTCTTTAATAGTGTAAAAGATTTCTTTTCCGTTGAAAGCCTTGGAGTTCAAAATATTAAACCGTCTGTTTCCAAAGAATTAGATAGGGCTATTCGTATACAAGAAAGTACCCTAGTTCAAATTGGTAACCAATATAAAATTGGATTACTCTGGAAATACGACAACTTGAAACTCCCTAATAGTAAACCCATGGCTATTCAAAGACAGGAGTGTATAGAGAGAAAAATTAAGAAAAATCCAGAACTAGGTACCAAAATTAATCAACAAATTCAAGATTTTTTAGAAAAGAAATATATTAGAAAACTGTCAGAACAAGAACTCTTAGAGTATCAAGAAAAAACATGGTATCTTCCCATATTTCCGGCCTTTAATCCTAATAAACCTGACAAATTCAGATTAGTTTGGGATGCAGCAGCAACCGTACAGAGAATATCCTTAAATTCTATGTTATTAAAAGGAGATGACCAACTTGCTTCTTTATTAGGCGTCCTCCTACGATTTCGTGAAAGAAAGATTGGCTTTTCTGGAGACATCAAGGAAATGTTTCTTCGTGTAGGTATAATAGAAGAAGATCAACATGCACAACGATTCTTTTGGCGCAATGGTAGCTCTGATAATCCTTTGGAAGTTTATGTCATGACTGTGATGACCTTCGGGGCTACCTGCTCACCCAGTTGTGCATAGTTTGTTAAAAACACTAATGAGAAGAAATTTAGCGTAGAATATCCTAGCGCTGTTGATTCCATAGTAAAGAATCATTATGTCGATGATCTCTTAGAATCAACAGACACTGAGGATGAAGCCATCCAATTAGCAAAAGAAATTGCCTTAATTCACGCCAGCGGAAATTTTGAAATAAGAAACTGGAGATCAAACTCTGAAAAATTAATAAAAATCATGAACACCACCCACGGAAATAACGAGGAAGTCAACCTAGATATAGGAAACAATAAGAGCATGGAAAAGGTTCTAGGAATGTGGTGCGATTTAAAGGGAGATAATTTTATTTTCAATTTAAAATGTAATAAAGGAAACAAAGATGTTTTAAGTGGATTAAGAAAGCCAACAAAGCGAGAAATTTTACAAATCTTAATGTCTGTATATGACCCTTTAGGTTTGTTAGCAAACTTTTTGATTTATGTGAAGATTCTTTTACTGGAAATATGGAGGAGTAACATTTCTTGGGATCAATCAATAACCAATGAACAGTTTCAAAAATGGCTTGTTTGGTTAAAACAGCTTCCAGAAATAGAGAAAGTTTCAATTCCAAGATATTTTCTTAATAAACTCGAAAACTGGAAGGATACCAATACGCAAATGCACATTTTTGTAGATGCCAGCGAACACGCAAGTGCTTGTGTGGCATATCTAAGAATAATGAAAAAAGATGTCATAGAGTGTACTTTGATTGGAGCGAAAACACATGTAGCACCATTAAAACCACAAACTATTCCTCGATTGGAACTTAATGGTGCGGTAATGGGTTCAAGGTTTGCTAAAAGCCTTTGTCAACATCTTTCCATAACTGTGCACAACATTGTTTATTGGACAGATTCTTCAACAGTTTTAAGCTGGTTAAGAAATGAAGACCCAAGAAAATTACCAAAGTATGTTGCTTACAGAGTGGCCGAAATTCAACAAAACTCAATGATATCACATTGGAGATATGTACCTACTACGAATAACATAGCCGACGAAGCTACTAAATGGACGAAACGTCCCAATTTGAAAAACACCAGGTGTTGGTTTAAAGGTCCTGATTTTCTGTATCAATTAGAAAACAGTTAGCCTCCAGACACCACCCTTAAAAAGGAAAAAGCTGATGAAATTTTAACCACTCATGAAGTAAAATTTAATAGTCCACGTTTAATAGATTTTGAAAGATTCAGTCAATTTAATAGAATTTTAAGAGCAACTGCATATATGTTTCGATTTTTAAGAATTGTTTATGCAAAATTGATGAAATCTGAAGAGCCTAAAGGAATATTAACTTCGGAAGAACTTTTAGGTGCTAGAAATATTTTAATAAAGCAAACTCAATGTGAATATTTCAAAAATGAAATAAAACAATTAAAAACTAATAATTCTGGTAGCTTACAGAAAACAGTTAATAAATCAAACAGTTTATATAAATTATCGCCATATCTGGATGAAGATGGTTTACTTCGTATAAGAGGAAGATTAGATGAAGCTAGAGATGTTATTTCAGAAACAAAAAGGCCAATAATTTTACCAAGAGGAAGTCGTTTAACTTTACTAATTATTGAAGACTATCACAAAAGATATCACCATAGAAATCATGAAATTGTAGTAAATGAGATAAGACAAAAATTTTATATACCAAAACTCAGACAACTAGTTAGTTAAAAAGATTAGGACCAATTGTCAAAATTGCAAGGTCAAATTTGGTAAGCCAAAACCACCAGAAATGTCACCTCTACCGCCATGTAGACTTGCAACATTTACTGCTCCGTTTACACATACTGGCATGGATTATTTTGGTCCAATAAATGTAACTGTTGGAAGACGGACGGAGAAAAGATGGGGAGCTTTATTTACGTTTTTCACGACTAGAGCAGTCCATCTCGAAGTAGCTTACAAACTAGATGTGGACAGTTTTATACTATGTTTGACAAATTTTATTAACAGAAGAGGACGACCAAGGCATATATATTGTGATCGAGGTACGAATTTCATTGCAGCTGAACGAGTATTGAGAGAAGAACTGCAAAAGGTTGACAGTAAATTAATAGCCAATTCACTGATTAGCCCAGAGCTAAAATTTCACTTCAACGCACCCCTTTCCCCACATATGGGTGGGGCCTGGGAGCGCCTAGTGAAAGCGGTTAAAATTTCATTATATGATTCTTTACCAAGCAGGAACCCTACTGACCAATTACTTTATAGTTGTCTCATAGCTGCAGAAAACATAGTAAACTCAAGACCACTTACTTATCTTCCAATAGAATCTGAAGAATCTGAATCTCTAACCCCAAATCATTTTCTAATTGGATCTTCAAACGGAGATAAACCAATTGGATTTTTAAACGAAGATGTTAAAGTATTTAAATTTAATTATTTGTACAGAGAGCAATTTGCAAATAAATGTTGGCGACGCTTTATTTCTAAGTTGTACCAATTAAACAGGGCGATATTGTAATTATATGTGATAAGGATTTACCAAGATGCAATTGGCCAAAGGGTAAGGTAATTGAAGTTAAAAAATCATCTGATGGGCAAGTGCGACGAGCAATAGTTCAAACAAAAAATGGAATATATGAACGTCCTGTTATAAAATTAGCAGTAATACCAATAAATGGAGACTAAAAAGATGATGAAAAATAAGTGGTACAGTTTCTCTTTTGCATAGAACTGTACCGGGTGGGAGTGTTACGAATATTTGTTATTTTTATACAATGTATTTAGTTAATTTTAAGTTCTATCATGTTACCCAAAATTTCCCGTTGCTACTGTTCTATAGACTATGTCAAATAGAATAAAAACGTCAGAAAATAAACGTGTCACCGATTAGGGAAAAATTTAAATAATTTTAGCAGACAGCAAGAGAACAGAATTTGAGTTGGTTTTCGCAAATAAAAACAGTAAACTACAAATCCGTCAATTGCTGGCTGTACAAGAAAGATAAATTCCCAACATATATATATATATATATATATATATATATATATATATATATATATATATATATATATATATATATATATATATATTTATAGCCAATATTAATAGTAAAAAAACTTAATAGTAAATAAAATAGAACTTTGCGAATTACCGACAATCAATATTTATTTATCTGCACCATATAATAAATAGTTATGTTAAATTATAATAACTAAAATATATTTTTTAAATATATACTACCCAAAATTTGATGGGTTTAGAATACACTTCCACTTTAGGATACACTTCCACTATTTAGAATAATTTTTTTTTAAGAAAGAAGTCTGCAATAGTAGGATACTTGAGCTATTAATACTGAGAAGTAGGAATTGTTGTGTTGTAGGTTTCCGACAATGAATCTGTCAAAATATGCCCGAGCTAAGCGAATGGAGTATATTTGTATTTCCAGTTTAATAGCATGTCAGAGCAATTATATTTAACACAAGAGCATCGCCCTATGTCGTGTAATGGCAAGTTTGCATCTTAGATGATATTCACTTTACACTATCAAAAATATTTGGACTATATTCACTACGGAAGTAATCCTAATCCATCATATGTATTTATCTATTTCTAGTAATGTCTGTAGCTTTCAGAAAATGTTCTTTTTTCTATCCTATATTTTAACTCAATACATTCCAAGTATAGTATGTTAATCCTGGAATAGAAAAATTAACCCTGTTTAATTTATTTACAGCAACCATAGATATAATACGCAATATTTTATGTCGTACTTTTAGTTGAAGAATAGATTAAATTATTTCAAATTTACTAAATTATTAACCTCTTAAAATTTAAATTACAGTTCTGTCGTAGCTTTTCACAAATTTCTCAATCCAAGCATGTATTTTCCATTTTAAATATGGCGATCGCGTGCTGACATACTTCAAAGGCGGCATCTGAGTGTGGGCTTTCTGATTGTTATTTATTCTGTGACGATGTGTAGCCAGTGTAGCCTGAAGAGGATCCAACGATCCTAAACGGATACTCACATCTTCATTCCTTTTCGTAACAAAAATTTCCCTAACCTATCCCGCAACATGAACATTGAGTCAGTCACTCAACGATGTAATACTATCCAAATGCGGATAGCGACGACAATGGTTATGACTGTGAATCTGGTTGATAATAGTTTTAGGAGAATAAAAGAATTCGTAATTCTGTTTTGTTTTTGTACTACTAATTGAATATTCTACTAAATAAATGTAATCACTACAATCGTATTTTAAAAATTGGGAGAATTTACTGTTGTAGATTTCAGCACATTGGACCATTTAAATCGACACTTTCATACCGACTCGAATTGAAAAAGGTAGAATATTCAGGAAGGAGTGTACTCCTTCATTTATATATATATATATATATATATATATATATATATATATATATATATATATATATATGTATATATATATATATATATATATATATATATATATATAATA
Source organism: Diabrotica undecimpunctata (assembly GCF_040954645.1). Lineage (NCBI taxonomy): Eukaryota > Metazoa > Arthropoda > Insecta > Coleoptera > Chrysomelidae > Diabrotica > Diabrotica undecimpunctata. The sequence goes on along the minus strand of NC_092811.1, from coordinate 76,340,924 downwards.
AATATATAATATATAATATACGTCCAATGACGTATAATAAAGTCCGGACATTTTTCACATTTAGTCCCAGTGAAGATAGCCTCAAATGTATTTGACAAAATGAAATATTGGTGTTTGGCAGTATTGAAATTTACATTACAAATAAAACATACGCAATCAAAAGCTATTATAAAAAGATATTATAAAAACTTAACTATTACCAAAAAAAAAAAGTAAATAGTAAAATGCTAGTATAAATAATAAAGTTAAAAAAACATCTGTTGCAATCTGGCAACTGGTGGTTTGAGGGTTCTGACTCTATTGCCAAATCTATCCGCTAAAGTCGACTTTACACTACATGATTTATCATATGACAATATCATATTAGATATTGAGATTTGTTATACTCCATTCGCTTAGCTCGGGCATATTTGGACAGATTCATTGTCGGAAACCTACAACACAACAATTCCTACTTCTCAGTATTAATAGCTCAAGTATCCTACTATTGCAGACTTCTTTCTTAAAAAAAAAGAAGAATTATTCTAAATAGTGGAAGTGTATACTAAACCCATAAAATTTTGGGTAGTATATATTTAAAAGATATATTTTAGTTGTTATAATTTAATATAACTATTTATTATATGGTGCAGATAAATAAATATTAATTATCGGTAATTCGCAAAGTTCTACTTTATTTACTATTTAGTTTGTTTACTATTAATATTGGCTATGAGTACGTGTGCTTGGTTGTATAGTAATTTCCAGCCACTTTTAGTCTGTCAAAAAGTAACTAACTTCGCAAAAAAATAATTACTAAATTCACTAGGCAGTTCGGACTGGGAATAGCGAACCGAGTTTATGATTCCTCGTTTCTATGATGTTTTAAAAAATCGTGTTTACACTGTATAATAAGTTATGACTTATGACACAGAATAAATAACAATTGTTTATTATTCGGTGTATTAGTATTGTTTATTATTCTGTGCTTATGATATGAGTAACAATGAGGTTTTGTTAATTTTTTATTTTTTTTATGATCAGAGATATTAGACACAGTATAGGTAACAACTATTAGATTTTTAAACTATTATAATGGACAATAAACCTTTGCTTACATTAGCTTTTAATAATAATACGCCGGCAACAACTGCGTCACAGAATAATAAACAATCAGAATGCCCACTTTGCTTGAAAAAATAAGTACGCGCATCTCGTTCGCGCAGACGGAATCAGCCATGTTTTAGTCGGAACCAGTGCTGTTTAGTGACATTTTATCTTGTGTGTATAGAAAAATTAACCAGGTTTAATTTATTTAGGGCAACTATAGACATACTATGCACTATTTTATTCGTACTTTTAGTTGAAGAATAGATTAAATTATTTCAAATGTACTAAATTATTAAAAATTTAAATTACAGTTCTGTCGTAGCTTGTTACAAATTTCTCAATTCGAGTCCACGGTTCGTAGACTTACTACGGTTGCCTCTTCCGACTGGGGTGGGGATGCTTGAGTTACGTCACCAGAGTACACAAGAATACAAAACCCATTTATTATCACAGTTTGTTCGTGGTAATTATCTTTCAGTTTATTATTTGCTTTATTATTTATCGTTTCTTAAATATCTCAGTTTACTTTATATTTTTGTATTTAAAATTTTGGTGTTGTTTTCTATAAAAACTTATTTTGAATTATCGAAGAAACGTTATTTATTGTAGTTGTACCAAGTACCTATTTTCTTCGTATCTTTTTATAAGGTAGGTTAAAACTTTAAAATTTCATTGTGTATTAACGTAATAATAATGTTAATGAATGTTTAGAATGCCAGGCACAGGTTGTAGTGTGTAGGAAAGATATTAAAAAAAATGGAAAAAAATAGTTATGTAATTCGGTAATTCATTCAATAGTTAATCAAGTATTAATGAAAATTCAGTATACGCGACAAATTTTCATTGTAAAATGGAGATTTAAGTCCTAGATTTACGTAAATCCTGCATTAACATTGGATAAACGTTAACAACCGGTTCTGATTAATTTTATGTAACAAACTGCCTATATATCAACAGTTTTCCATAATTAGGTATTATAATCCACTAGACATCTTTATTTCATAACTATCTTTACTATTTTCCACACATCAAAGACATAAAAACGACGATTAACAATGTTACGATTCAAATTACTGTACTATCGTGACGTAATTTCGGGCTTAATGTTCATTGGTTAGTCGCAAAAGGCAACCATAGTAAGTCTACAAACCGTGATTCGAGTCTATGTTTCCGTTTAAAATATGACGATCGCGTGCTGACAAACTTCAAAGGTGGCATCTGAGAGGGGGCATTCTGATTGTTTTATTTTGTGACTGCTTACACCTAATAGTAAGAAGCAAAAGATAAGACGCCTTTGGGCTCGCAGGTTGCTCTTACGAAGAAATAGTGGACGGGGTATATCAAATTTAGTGTTTATATTATACCAAATTAAAAATAATTAATAAAGAAACTAAACTAAAATTATGACTTAGAAGACTATAAAACACTAAACTAAGAATAAAATAAACTAAATAAATAATCAAAGAAAAATACACAATAGCACAGATTAGACAATATGCTCAATATCAATGCAACAAACAAAAAATAAATAAATAAAGGATGTTGTCTCTCGGTGAGGGAATGTCGCTGAATTGACAAGAATAAAGGCGGAGTCCCATGTATCCGATTTCCGACATACGAAAATCGTCTGTTTTCGTAGTTACTATTTGGAAGCTCACATGGTTGCGATTGTCGGATATGAAAATTCGTATAAACTGTCAACTCTCAATGATAAATTTTTTGTTTATTGTTTGGACGTTTGTCTCGTAATTGCCACATTTACCACTTTTGCGTGGTAAAACGTCAAAAGGGATTATTTCCGCATTGGAAATAATCCATTCTTCTGCTTTCAATTATTCATTTTATCATTTAGCTTCATTTCCTGCAATAGATTATTATTAAAAGTCCCTTGTGACTTTCTTTGCTTAAATATTTCACGAACCAAATATTTTCTTCGCCGAATTGTACGTTTTTTTTTGAGAATTAAAAGAAGTAGACATAATAATAGCGTTTTATTAACTTTACGAACATAGCTTCTTCGATTAAAATTCATGTCACAAATCACCTACCGGTATGTGATTCATGGTTCAATAAATTGAATGTACATATGTTAAACTATTGGAATACAATTAGGTTACAAAACATTCGTTTTATCGGAAAAAGTTAAAATAATTTCATCTTTATCCGATGTCCGAAGGTAGTTAAAAATTTCGGATAAAATTCGGCGCTAAAATATTCTGAATCGATTATGATCAATGAGAATACTTTCGGATCATCGTGTCGTCGGAAATCGGATACATGGGACTCCGCCTTAACGCGTGATATTTAAATATGTTGGTATTACAGGTATTATTACCGAAAATCCTATGATTTAATCATGCGGAATAGGTACCGTCCTATTCTCCTGATACAAACTATGACGAGCCGCATGACAATGCTTATGACAAATCACACAGTGTAAACATGTAAATTTCACTACATGACCAAATCATATGACAAATCACATGATAAATCATGTAGTGTAAAGTTGACTTACTCTATCAAAGGGCAATTGCCAAAAAAATTTTCTAATAATTGCAATTAATATCAAACGAAACAAATAATAATTAATTGCCCTATCAAAGGTCAATTGCCAAAAAAATTTTCTAATAATTGCAATTAATATCAAACGAAACAAATAATAATTAATTGATGTTTTCTATAAGGTATAAAATTGCAGAATCCATCAAATAATATAATAAAAATGTACATTTTAAATTTAAAATCTTTATCTCTCTGTATTTGAAGCATATAACATATACATTGTAAGGACATGGCAACACTGCCAACGCAATTATTCGTTCTGTGAACCTTAATTGACAGCTAATTTGAGGCTATCTTCACTGGGACCAAATGTGAAAAACGCCTCTTTAGGACACGGTTCGTACACTTACTACGGTTGCCTCTTCCGCCTAAACAATGAACATTAAGCCCAAAACTGTACTCTGGTGACGTAATTCTTCCCCTTCAACCAATCAACAATGCAATCGACCTGCCGTCTACATTCAGTTTCAACCGCGAATAAATGGGTTCTGTCGAGTTTTGTCAAGGTTAGTAGATGTTAAGTTACTAACATATCTACTAACCTTGGGGTTTTGTATTCTTGTGTACTCTGGTGACGTAACTCAAGCATCCCCACCCCAGTCGGAAGAGGCAACCGTAAAGTCTACGAACCGTGTCTCTAGGACCTATATCTTAAGCTTAAGATATAACACAAACAAATAAGTAAAAAGAAGAAGAGTGTAAGGTTAGACATAATCTTAAAAGCCCGGTAAACTAATGTAAACACGGCAAACAGTGTAATTTAATATTAATAAAAATACACAATCAACTTAAATTACTATAAAATGGCATTAACGAGAAGTGGTGCATCAGGAACTAAACAATCAGAGCAAAATGGTAAAAAATATACTAAAAACACTAAAACCAAAGTATCAAAAAGGAACGCTGATCAGGAAGTAAATGATGTTCCAAAAAAAAGGAAGGAAGCTGTCGATGAAAATGATGTTGCACCCGAATCAAAGAAACCTACAAAAGAAAAAGATGCAGGTAATGAAGAAGTAGAATCTGAGGATACCGATGGGAAAACGACAGGAACCATATACCAGTTTAAAGCAAATGATATTAAAGGAAAGGAAGTGTCTCTAGATAAGTACAAAGGCCATGTGTGCATTATTGTGAATGTTGCATCCAGGTGTGGACACACTAAGAGCAATTATGAGCAGTTTGTTGAAATTTTTGATAAACATTCTGAGGACAAAGGGTTAAGAATTCTGGCTTTCCCTTGTAATCAATTTGGTAAGCAAGAGCCTGGCAATAATGATAAGATATGTGAATTTGCTGAGAAGAAAAATGTAAAATTTGATTTATTTGAAAAAATTGATGTGAATGGTAAAAATGCACATCCCTTATGGAAATTTTTAACCAATAAGATAAGTGGACCAAAAGGCAGCAGTATAGCTTGGAATTTTACAAAATTTATAATTGATCAAAATGGAAATGTTGTGGAAAGACATGCTTCAGCTGTTAAACCTTTAACATTAGTAGAAAATCTTAAAAAATTTTGGTAATGTTTAGAATTATTCATGTACTTAGTATATATTTTATATTATTATTGTAATCACAAATATTTGGAATATTTTATGTTAAGCAAAATGTTTTGGTGTTTTCTATTTTGTGTATGTTTCTGCAGGTATTGAAATAAAGAAATAACTTTAAAGAATTTCCTTTTATTTGTTAACTTTTAGTCTGACTGATTTGAATTATTCAAAATAGCTATATAGAATAAAATTAATTAATTAAAATAAGTTATACATGGTGTTACTTGAAATAATCTGCTACAAATAAAATAATGAAAACATTTAGGTAATTTCTAAATATTTATAAACTTCAATTATTGTTTTGAAATATACACCAGATAGTTTAGTTATGATTAATGTTACATTTAACATTTGATGAATAGATGTATCAAGCAACAACCAAATTTATTTTTAATCTTCATATGATTTTTAAGCTACAAAAGTAGTGTATGGGAAGTAAATCATACAAGTAATGGTAACATATTGGGTATAATAAAATAATTTAATAAAGTTAAGTATGTGGGAATAGCTCATGTTGAGAGTATATACTTTTAGACACAAAATAATCAAAAACAAAAGAATTTGAAATAAATAATTAACAAACCCCAAAAGAAATTATTTATTTACGTTTATTGAAAATGGCAAATAGCTGAAACATTTAAGGAATAATTAAGTGTTTTTTATAAGACTGATAAATTCAGGAATTAAAAAATTTTCTAATTATATATATATATATATATATATATATATATATATATATATATATATATATATATATATATATATATATATATATATATATACAGTAGACTCTTTCTATAACGAGAACTGAAATAACAGACTAATTACCTCGTTATAAGCCGATCTCGTTATATCAGACAACAATAATAATCAGTGCATACATATGAATATGTAGTTTTTTAAAACAATATAAAACAATAACTTCCTATAGTGAAGCCATTCGGAGCAATATAAGATGCTAATAAATATTGTTTGAATGGCGTTTTTGAAAAACAGTTGTTTACTTTTATTGTCAATGATATACGTTAAAACAAAAAATCTGTATTCTGTAAATCTGTATAAAGCGTATTTTCAAGGATGACATAAATTATTGCTTCTGCAATTGGAAGAAGTCTGTCATTTTTGATTGCTTTAAATTGTCCAGTATCATTCTATCTATCATATTTTCTAAAGATGTGAATCAGTTGTATTTATTGTAAAGAAGTTTATTTCGGGTGGCAGTTAAGTTTATTGCGGTTCAGTTAAAAAGGGTATTTATTTATAACCACGGCCGGGTCAAAAACGTAAAAAAACACATTTCTCGATCTTATTTTCCCTCGTTATAACCAAATTTGACTCGCTATAGAGGGTTACAGTTCAATAGAAATTTCACGGGACATCTAATATACCTCGTTATAAGCGAAACCTCGTCATAACCGTGTTCGTTATAGAGGGAGTATACTGTATATATATATATATATATATATATATATATATATATATATATATATATATATATATATATATATATATATATATATATGTTTAATGCATTTTATTGAAAAATTTGAAAAATGTGTTCTAATGGAGCTAGAGGTTTTTAAGCATAGCACGCTTACATCAGTTTAGGTCATGAATCTTGATTTTTAAGTGATACCATTCTATATATTTGTGTAGTGGAATATATCTAATGATTTAGATAGTTTTTTAATTGCAGTGATAAGGAGGCTTGTTTAGGAGAATTATTGGACACTTTTATTCTTAACTGTTATGTCTTTCAAAATTTCATCATTTTAACACACCATCAAACATATTTTTTATAAAAATAGCTATGATCTTTTCTGATGTCCATATGAAAAATCAATTTGTTTTTTTCATGTATCAATACATGGTAAATTAAGTACAAAATTCATTTCTAATTGTGAAAGATGGGTATGAAAAATAAACAAAATAACAATTTTATTAATCTCAAAGTTATTGTGTGTATTTTCCATAGCCATCTTTCACAATTAGAAATGAATTTTTTAGCCAAAGCAAATGTCTACATTAATACATGATGAGTACAGATTGATTTTTCTCGAAAATGGTTCAGCATAGGAACTTCAATGTCTAATGTAGATATCTTGGAGAGGTTTCAATTAAAAGTCCTATGTGTCATTACAAATACACCATGATATGTACCTAATCAGTTTATTACATATTACATATTCAGTCCTAAAAATATGCTCTGAGGCCACTACCAAGTTGAAGACTAAAGTGACACACTCCCAGTGATCTTTCAAGAAGATTTCTAAACTGAGTTATTTTTATATTTTTGTGTAGATCTCATTTTACAAATAATTTTTATTGAAGTTAAAATATAAATAGGAAATTGTTATGGGACAACTTCTTGCATGTTACTTGTAAAATAATTACACAATTTACTTATTGTATTTATTACAAATTATAAATAAATGGCAAGTTAAAAAAAATGTTTAATGTCTGTGGGTCTTCTTGATATGGCATGTTATTAAGGGTTTTCTGTTATGTACTTCTTACAGTGTTCGTGTAATTTGTCGAGCCGTGGAGATTTGATTGATAGGGTTTTCTTACTGTTAACAAGTAACATTCAGTTTTTCTCGGAGTCAGGGTATTTGTTTGTTAGTAGATCCTTGTGGACAGGACAACCTTTGTAATTGGCAAGGTGGTTGCCCTAGCACAGGATAAATTTCACATTGTTTGATCTTTTCATCCTGGGGAACTGCTTAGTCCCATGTTCACCAGTACATTTAACACATCATGGTCTTAGATGGCAGTGGTTTTTGGTGTGTCCACATTTTTTATATCTAGCATACTAGTGTATTTCCCTTCTCGGTTTTGGCATTTCAATTTTGATTGAAATTGTTGATTTGGCGTTTCTGATTCAAAGAAATTCGATATCGTATGTTTTTGTTATTGTAGATCAGCTTTAAATCAATGAAAAACATGGTTGTTCCTTGAGCCTCTGGTATTGCGTAGCGTACGCCACTGGTGACGCCATAAAATTTCCAGGATGTACCATTATGTTGATTATCAGATTACTGTATGTCTGTTGGTTTGTCTATGATGAATGAATCATCGCCGTTGTATTAACGTCCATTATAATTTCCTTCCCCAATGTCATTTAATACTGTATTTAAAATACAATCACAATTAATTGTGGTTTAGTCAGCCAGAAAATAATATTTATTTCTTAAAATTCGGTGCACAAAGAGATAGACAAAAAGCCATTACTCTCATAATTCAATTTTTTTTCATTTTTGTAAGTTTTATGTGATTAAAAATAAGGATCAGCGCAAATTTAGCCCGCTACCCCCCTTCCACCAACCCTAACCCCATAAACGTCAATTTTTCGTTTTTATTTTTTTAAGTGGGTTGCAATTAATTTAAAAATTTCTAAAAATTCACACGCGTAGTTAAGGCTTTTACAAACCTTCCATATGGTGCGCCACCTTCAGAAATCCGAAAAACTGTTTTATTATGGGTTTTGGGGGATTTTCTCAATATAATAATACACAAAATAAAAAAATTGGGCCTACAGCCACCCTCAAAACAGTTATACACTTTTTTCGAAAAAAAAAATGCATTTTTAAATTATGTACACTCAATCTACGGGTCTATAAAAATCATACACATAAAATACAAATAGACTGATTGCTATTGCAATAAGTCTATTTGTATAACGCAAAGCAGTCGCTGCATCTCTTTCTAATTTACCAGGTTTATTCACTGTGTTGTTAGCCTAGTTTAAGATATAGGTGCCGGAGTTAAACAACACGGATGACGGGGGTTAGACATGTCATGTGAAGGATGCCGAAGCTCGGGCATAGATGTACGTTTTAGGGTTGAGAATAAACTGATGTTTATGTGAAGTAAGGATTATTATTTGTAACCCCTCTTCGATAACACGACATGGTGGCAGCTGGTGCTTTGTTTTGTTAACATTAAACAAGCAAAGAGTGATCAAACGTGACAGCAGTGCAAATCTTATGCATAACCTATAAATCAGAGGGGACCTAAAATCCTTAAAATGGATGCACCTATCCAAATAAATAAAGAAGTGTTTGCGAACATTGCGGCTCCAAGCGAATTTGATTTTACACAGCCCCAGACATGGCACCAATGGAAGAAAAGAGTAGAGAGATATATGTCTGTAAGTGGATTTGGACAAAAATCTGACAAGGATAAACTAGACCTTTTGTTGTATTTAATGGGAAATGAAGCAGAAGATATTTTACTTCAAAATCAACCAGGGGAGAATGCATCCTTTCAAGACGTAATACAGATTTTCGACAATCATTTTATTCCCCGAAGAAATACAATCTTTGAGAGATTTCAATTTAATTCAAGGGTACAAAGGCCAGGAGAACCTGTGGGAAACTTTATTTCAAGTCTACATACTCTTGCAGAGCACTGTAGCTATGGAGCTCTTAAAGATGAGTTAATTCGTGATAGGATTGTTATCGGAATAGCTGATAAAAAGGTGAGCGAAAGAATGCAACTAAATGATGGTTTGACACTAGAGAAGGCAATACAAATAGCACGTAAAGCTGAACTTCAAGATAGTCAAAATAGAATTGAGACAGGAGCAGTCAGTTAGTGCAGTTAAACAGCACTACAGGGAGCGTAGTGATAAAAGACATCAAGGTAAGAGTTTTGCTAAACAAGAAACAACTTATGAGAAAGTTAAGGAAGGTTACAGATGTGGATACTGTGGCATACCTACATGTAAAAATAGGGAAAAATGTCCAGCCAAGTTCTCTGAAGGCAGATCTTGTTCACGTAGAGGTCATTGGAGTGTGATGTGCAGGAAGAAAGCTGTCAGAGCTGTTAAGTGTTCAAGGTCCAACAGTAGCAGTAGTACAGACGACGAAGGAAGGGATTCAGTAAATCAAGTGGTACATACAGATTCCTTTATTGGCCAAGTGTACCTAGACAAGAAGGATCGTTGGTATGTCGACATCTTATTGGATGACAAATTTAAGGTACCTTTTTTGTGGATACAGGAGCAGATGTTAACTGTTTTCCCTATGAAAAATCACCTCCAGAATATATGGGTAAAATTGTGGCATGTGATGCAATTGGTGCAGCGGACGATCATAAATTGGACACAGTGGGTAAGCTACATATAAAATTTACTTATGACGGTTTTACAAATGATGAAACAATATATTGTATTAGGAAGTTGAGACAACCTATATTAAGCAGAGAGTCAATCATTAGGTTTAATGTTCTAAATTTTTCTAAATGTAAGCTTAAACAGGTAAATCAAATCAGTTGCAATGTTGTTCATTGTAATCAATCTAAGAGTACTAATATGTTTTCAAAATTTAATTTAGAGTCTGTTGCTAAAACATTTCCTGGTATTTTTAGTGATATAGGTGAATTTAAAATAGAAATGTCAATTAGAATTAAGCCAGATGCTAAACCTTATGTACAGAGCGTTCCCAGAACTGTTCCTTTACCTCTGTTACCAAAATTAAGAATTGAAGTTGATAGATTGCTAAAATTAGGGATAATTGAACCCATTGAAGATCCTACTTCTTGGGTCAGCCCAATTGTTTGTGTGGACAAGGGAGATTGTGTACGGCTTTGTGGTGACTATACTAAACTTAATGAAAACGTGTTACGGTCACATTTTCCTCTCGGGAAAATATCTCATACACTAGCACAGTTGAAAGGGTCTAAATTCTTCTCAAAATTGGATACCACAAGTGGGTTTTACCAAATAAAATTGAATAAGGAAAGTCAGTTGTTAACAACTTTTATAACACCTTTTGGCAGATTTTTCTTTAAAAGGCTTCCATTTGGTATATCTTGTGCCCCAGAGTATTTTACTATGAGATTTTCAAAAATCTTAACTGGCATTGAAGGCTGTTTTGTCTATATAGATGACATTCTTATTCATGCAAGGACAATAGAGGAACATGACAATATTTTGAACACAGTCCTAACAAAACTTCATAAGGAAGGTATTACACTAAATAAAAACAAATGCTCTATAGCAACAAAAACAGCCAAATACTTGGGTCATATGGTCTCTGAGCAAGGGATATTAATTGATCCAGATAGGGTTAAAGCTATCCGTGATTTTCCTGAACCAAAAAATAAGACCGAGCTGTCAAGATGGCTGGGTATGATTAATTTTGCTGCAAAATACATTCATAATAAATCTGAGATTCTTGAACCATTAACACATTTACTAAAAAAAATATATTAACTTTTTGTGGGGTCCAGCACAAGATAAAGCTTTCAGCACTTTAAAACAAAAGTTAGAGAGCCCTCCAAATCTAGCGTTTTTTGATGCTAATAAAACCATAATTGTTAGTGCAGACTCAAGTTGTTTTGGTATAGGTGCATGTCTATTTCAAGAAAATGTAGATCATACTCGGGAAATAGTGGCTTTTACATCTAGGCTTCTGAACTCAGCTGAAACACGATATGCTCAGATTGAGAAAGAAGCTCTTGCACTTACCTGGGCAGCAGAATATTTTTACGATTTTATTTCAGGAGTTCCTAACCTAATTTTTGAAACAGACCATAAACCTTTACTACAAATTCTGCAAACTAAAAATTTAGATGAGTTAACGCCACGTTTGCAAAGATTTCGAATGCGCTTAATGCGATACAAGTATACTGTAATCTACACGCCGGGAAAAAATTTAATTGTAGCAGATACTTTAAGTCGGGCCCCTTTACAAACAGATACGTTAGCTAATAAAGAACTAACTGCAGAAACTGCAGCATATGTGCAGACAAATATTCATAATTTACCAATTAAAGATTATTTTTTGAATTTAATAAAAACAGAACAAGAAAATGAATATATTTGTAAAAAACTAAAAGAATATTCTTTGTCTTCTTGGCCTGAAAGATCTAAATTGCCATTTGAATTGTTGCCATACTATCAATATAGATATGAAATTTCCTATTCGGAACAATTATTTTTAAAAGGGTCTCGCATAATCATTCCTAAGAGTCTTCAACTCAAGGTGTTGGAATTTATTCATACAGGCCATATGGGAATTGTAAAATGTCGAGATCGTGCCAAACAGAGTGTTTGGTGGCTGGGTTTGTCATCTCAGATTATTAACCTAGTCACACATTGTCCCCAATGTGTTGAACACAGAGTAAATCATAGAGAAACATTTCATAAAGACAATACTGTACAAAGGCCGTGGCAAAAACTGGGGGTTGATTTGTTTAAATGTTATGATAAGTGGTACTTGATTGCCACTGACTACTTTTCACATTGGTTTGAAATTTTTACTTTAACCAATATGACAAGATGCCATTATTCCTAAACTTAAAGATATTTTCTCTCGTTATGATATCCCAGAGGAAGTTAGATCCGACTGCGGTACTCAATTTTCATCAAAATTTATAAAGTTTTCAAAAGAATATAATTTTGTTCATAAGACGAGCAGTCCACACTGGCCACAGAGCAACGGTGGAGTGGAACGCACTGTACAAATTGCAAAAAGATTAATTCAGAAAAATAAAAAAGAGGACCTAAGTTTGGCATTGTTAGCATACAAATGTACACCCCTAGAATGTGGTGTTTCACCTTCTGAATTACTAATGAATAGAAAATTAAGATCTAACTTGCCCCAAACACTGAAAATAAAAAGAACGAAATAAAGGATAAACAAGTGAAAAACTACAATAAGCGACACAATGCCAAGGATTTAGATCCTCTTAAGGTTGGTGATTCTGTGTGGGTGGTTGATATCAGGAAATATGGGCAAGTTGTTGCGATCTGTCAGGAACCCAGGTCCTATATAATTGAAACTGAAACTGGGAAATTTAGAAGAAATAGATGGCATTTAATTCATGTACCCTACTGTTTCCCTGTATTGAGCACCCAACCAGAATCCTCAAATGATTATGTTCCGCCAATTTCTAGTAACACAAAGCTAATGCCTTGCTCTAATCAAAGCAATGGTGACATACAGGGTAAAATTATGGAGGAAAGTAGTAGGGGGGAACCCAGTGTATTTCCGGACAAAATCGAACAAAGTGGAAATCATGTTTTACCTCCATCGGGTCAGGATAAAAGTGATAGTGACACTGATAGTGTATCGGACTTTGAGTACGTAAAGCCTAGCAGGCCAAAAAGACTTGTGAAGAAACCGGTTCATTTAACAGATTATGTTTGTAGTAGTTTAAGTTAGTTTAGGTATAAGATCATCAATGACACGGATCTTTTATAAAAAAAAGGGAGATGTGTTGTTAGCCTAGTTTAAGATATAGGTGCCGGAGTTAGGCAACACGGATGACGGGGGTTAGACATGTCATGTGAAGGTTGCCGAAGCTCGGGCATAGATGTATGTTTTAGGGTTGAGAATAAACTGATGTTTATGTGAAGTAAGGATTATTATTTGTAACCCCTCTTTGATAACACGACATTCACCACGTGACGTAAGTGAACACACGAACACAGTGAATGATAAGGACACGTGGTCAATAAACCCGACACATTAAAAGAGATGCAGGGACTGCTTTGCGTCAATTTTCTCTGTCGCACTAGGGAACAAGGCTGTATTGGAACTATCAGTCTATCTTGTAAGATATGTCTATGATGAAAATAGACAAATTGCGTCTTATTTTTTAATCACATAAAAGTAAAAACATGAAACAAATTTATTCAGGTTGTGTCTATATCAACAAATGAAGGGGTCAGAAGCAAAACCGCCTAAGTAGCATAATACACATTTTGAGAAATAAAGCATCAAAGTTTTTGCTCCTTTAAAAATTCTGGATGTTCAAAATTAAAAATTTTAAAGTACTAAACAATTCAAAATAAGTATAAAATTTTAAAGATACTTCTGGTGAGAAATTTTAAAAATTTTTTTTGCCTCTTTCGACAAAAAAATGCACTTAGGTTGTTTTACCTTTAAGCAAAAATGGCTTTATAATACACAAAAAGAACTAAACAAAAGCTTAATTTTCAATTAATATTTATTTTTTCTTAAAAAAAAACGAAAATGTTACTCTTTTAGAACACTAGAGTTACTCATAATCTGAGAAAAAAATCTATGTAGTCGTCTTGTTCGTCGTTGGCATCTTCTTTGGAAGACTTAACAGCAGTGCTTCCTTTTTTCCTTGCTTTTCTGCTGCTTTGAATCATGCGGCAAATCATTATAAAATTGATGGTAAATGGGGTGTATGAACTCTAGCAGCTGTTGAAAATTTTCCCATTTTTGATACTTAACTTGTATCGTACTTCTTTTTTTCGTCTTCAGTTGATGATGAGATTAAGTTTATCAATCGATCGCATTTATTACAAGTTTATGAGTGAGGTATTTTAAATTTTATTGAAAATATGACGGTGATATAATTCCTCAACTGGGGGTTCATCGTTATCAGTGCAATTATTATCTTTGTAGAGTGGATGAAAGGTATTTCGTATTTGGATATTGATTATAAGAGTAATGACTCCTATAACGTAAAAATCATCTGATATATTCAATTACTCTTTTTCTTGCGTTCTCTGATACTTTGTTGGTTGGGACATATTTATCAGGCTCCACAAAATTGTCGGTGTCAACTTTTTTACACATAACCTTAAAGCGACTATCGCTGATATCAAAAGTTTTTAGGAAAAACTCTGCATACAGAGCGATCAAGAAGTTTAATTTCTGTACTGTAATCCTTTTTGCTATTAGCCAGTTTTTTTTAGGTTCAGTTTTTCTAATGTATGAAGCTAAAATAGCTATTTGCAGGTAGCTAAACTGTACAACTTAGAGAAGAGTCGTTGTCTTTCAACCTCGTTAAATATTCCACATTGGTACCTACACGTATGCACATACGCCTGAACACATTTCGTTCTCTTCATTTTTCTCTGCTTTCATATTCCCTTCCAGCGAACCTCTTATTTGTGATTTTATTCCTCTTCCATGCATGTATGTTACGCTTCCTTTTTCGGGTAGTTCTAGGAGTTACTGAAAAGAGGAAATATGTTAACCCCTTAAGTTGAACTTAACTTCGAAATTTCTAAAAGTATATAACTAAATTTACCGGTATCTACAAGTTTAATATTTACATATTAAAATAATTTTTGCTAGGGATATCACGCTTAAATTAAAACTAACAAGCTAAAACACACACTTTTACTACTCAAATATTATACTCCACATGTGTGCTTGTAGTTGCTTCCTCGGCAGATATTATGGAATTATCGCTGTCGTTATCTTCTTCATATTCACTCGGAATAAAATCAGATTCTCCATCTGTAGCGTATGGATCACTATCTGACTCTAAAAATAATATAAAATTAAAATTATTTAACTAATAGATTCTTATTTTTTTTTTCCAAAAATAATTATAACTTACCTAACTCAAAAGACATGATCGAAATATTATAATGAGAAAATATATAATTTCTGCCAACAATAGTATTACTTAAAACACTGCTATTAATCCAATAAAGAAGTATAACCTTCACACCATAAACAAATCCAAACCGTTGAGTGAAACCCAAATAACATAAGTAATAAAAATATATTTATTTCCAGTCGCTTGTTTGGAAGTAAAACAGCCTAGGTGCGCTAAGGCGATTTCTGCTCTTAACGGTTGGTGAATTTCATTTTGGTTGTTTTTTCTATTCATCAAAAGATGGCGATAAAGTAGGGTTAGAGCGTAGTCGATTTTACTACCAAACAATATAAGATATTCAGAACGTGAAACATCACTAAAGTTGTTTTGGTGAAAATTGGACTTAGGCGGTTTTACTTCTAACCCCTTCAAATATGTTTAACCCCGAAAACCCGTAAAAATCGTGAAAAACAGTTTTTTCCAAAAAAATGCATTTTTAGGCTGTGTGCACTCAACCTATTGGTCTTTAAAAAATATTTTTGTATAATCCTCAACACCTTTTTTTTTGTTTTTGTAAAAAATTGACGTTTTTGGAATTAGGGGGTGGAGGCCTTATTTTTTAATCGCATATAACGTAAAAAATGAAAACCATTGAATTCTGGGAGTGAGCGCATTTTGTCTATCTTAACAGGGATTACCCTTCGGTAAGAGAAATTAATCTCCCCATATACTCCCCGATATTGTAATTATTATAGTTTGGAGTTTAGAACAATGTATCAAAATTTGCTGCATTCCCCTATAATTAAGGTAATTAAATATTTTTCAGTAAGTTTTTATATATTTTCATATGTATATGAATGTTGATTGAAATATAATGTATCAAAATCAAATTTAAAATTCATGTACATACATAATTTCAAGATAACGAAAATTTGGTTGCATATATATTAGTATCACTTAGTATCCTGTATCCTATTCTGATATTATGCGTTTTGCTAGATTTAACTGTCACTTGTCACAGTCACAGACTGCACTGCATGACTTGACGCATGACTGCCTGGCCACCTGGCCTGCATTTTGCATTAACATGAAGAACATCATGAGAGCTATATGATGGAATAATAATTTATCAATTTGAAGTTTAAATAGTCGCGTATTGTAAATATTGCATTCAAAAAGGAATAAACTCCCAAAAATGTAAGTTATAACTGCAATTGTATGTAAATAAAACTGACTATAATGTCTGATATCATATTTTTAATATTTGTTAATATCTATTAAGATAAACATTAAGTACGATAATAAAATACTTTCACGATATTTATATATGTTATCAATTACTTATTATAAACAACTTTTAAAAAATAATTAGTTATATTTTACTCTTTATCTTTAAAATAAGAAATCCGCACAGTGAGGCTTAGCAGTGGCAACACAGCAGTATAGGTCAGCTGATTAATGATATAAAAATAAAAATGTTGAACAAAGAAAGATAAATACATAAATTATTCCGTATAACCCCTATTTAGGGCATAACCTATAATTTCAATACGAATTACTCTCGGGAATCATAATCATTACATCAATATTTAATAAGAAATACAAATGTTACTTCTCAGTTATAGAACCTTCTGCAAAGCAGCTGTAGCTTGTCGTACTTTGGCTCTTGTATCAAACAATTCAAAGATGTCGAATCCCGAGAATTACAAAGAAGCCTCCTCCATTTATGAATTCAGTGCAAAAGATATCAAAGGTGAAATTGTGTCTTTAGAAAAGTACAAAGGTCATGTCTGCATAATAGTGAATGTGGCTTCACAATGTGGTTACACAAAAAACAATTATGCAGAATTAAATGATTTGTTTGATGAATACGGTGAATCCAAAGGACTGAAGATCCTTGCATTTCCGTGTAATCAGTTTGCAAATGAAGAACCAGGAGATAATGCCACAATCTGCCAGTTTGTGCAAAGCAAAAACGTAAAATTTGATGTATTTCAAAAAATCAATGTTAATGGAGATGATGCCCATCCTCTATGGAATTATCTAAAATTCAAACAAGGAGGTACCCTTGGAGACTTTATTAAGTGGAATTTTACCAAGTTCATTGTTGACAAAAATGGGCAACCAGTTGAGAGACATGGACCAAGTACAAATCCTAAAGATTTAGTGAAGTCACTTGAAAAATATTGGTAAATAATGTCACACTGTATTTGTATCAAGTCATGTAAGGTTAAAAATGTTTACAAATGATACCTACTGTTTTATTTCTTTCAATAATTTTATATATATATATATATATATATATATATATATATATACATAAATAAATATATATATATATATATATATATATATATATATATATATATATATATATATATATATATATATATATGTTCAATATGTTTATGTAACTTGCAACCATATGGAAAAAATTTTTATTCTTATTTTTACAAAAAGTTATTCTTCATAAAAAGCTCTGCATGGTCTAAAGCCTTAAATGAACCAGGAGATATCTTCTATCAATATTATAGCAGGTGTCTCAAAAAATATGAATTTATTTAAGACATGTAAGTACCTTTATATTACACAATATCAAAAATTGTTATGTTGTTATGAATAGTTGTTTCTAATTAAAAACTATGTTTTATTAGGCTATGCTAATAATATTCATCCTTCTAATTGATTCTGATAAAAATGGTAAGCAAATTTTCACTAGAGTAAATACATAAAAAATCTAAGGAATAGTGAAGAGTTAATATTTTTTCTGTTGGAACAGAAGAATTATCATATTTGTAATAAATAAAAATTATGTTTGGTATTACTTAGTAATTTGAGAAAAATTTGTCAAAACTTCTTTTTTAGTTAGAAGGATGTAATTTCATATTAAAACATAGTTTTTAATTCCAAACAACTTTTTTAAATAATAATTTTCAATATTGTGAACTATAAAGGTACTTTACTCCTGAGACAAATTCAGATTTTTTACAATTTGATATCTGATGGTTGCATCTTAGATTTTGAAGAACTTTTTTTCTTAAAATTATTAAAAAAGTTTCCCATATGGGTCCAAATTACACATCAATATACACACACACATATATATATATATATATATATATATATATATATATATATATATATATATATATATATATATATATATATAATCTTTTTTTATTTATTTCATTTAAAACATTTTTTATGCTTGACATGTTTTTAAAATTCTGTAGGTCTAGCTTTTACAGTATTTGCTTTGTGTTTTTTTTATTTCTTATATTTTGCACCAATAAAGGTATTTTTTGTCTTTATTATATTTTATTTCAATACCTATAAGAACTACAAGATACTCATTTTACACAACAAAACACATTTAACAACTAGTAATAGTATGGTTAAATGCTATATATCTGTGTTCTTTTTCTTGTTTTTAACAATTAAGTAACAAATTTATTATATATATATATATATATATATATATATATATATATATATATATATATATATATATATATATATATATATATTTCGACCGTACTGTTTTAAATATTGATTTATAGTATCAGCAATCGGTCAGGAAATAAAACTCTATTTGTTCAGTCTCAATATTTCGTCACGATTTTGTGACTTCTTCAGGAGAAAACTGTAAATTTATTAGAATAATTAATTATTATGTGTAAACAAAGTGAATATTTTAATACTTACAACTATAAGAATAAAAATTTAAATTTTTTTAGCATATCTAAATAAATGACATATTTGTTTGATTTTATTTAGGAGTTGTGGTAACCGCAATATTTTATCGATTGAATTCCCATTGTACAATTTTTAGTGAGTAGGTTAAAATAAACAATTACTATGACACTATTATCCATATTATAAAGTGGAAAGATGGAATTAATAGTACAGAATTGAGAAAGAATCAGGAACATGATAAATTGATCTATAAAATGTAATTGATGGTATGTTGTCAGTTATTACAATACTGATATTTAGGAATGTAATAAAATTATAGGTATAGTTACTAGAGAATTACTAAGTTTGTGTTTAAATGTTAAGATCTATCATATTATATATTGTTTAGTATGTTGCAGTAGATATTACTTAAATGATTGGTGTCTGTCTTATAATTGATAGATTCAGGAGTTTTATTAATGTGTACCATTTCAAGGAAGAGCCGATTTTTATAATTATCAACTTGTTCCAAGATATTGAGACTGAACAAATAGAGTTTTATTTCCTGACCGATTGCTGATACTATAAATCAATATATATATATATATATATATATATATATATATATATATATATATATATATATATATATATATATGAAAATTACTAAGTTCTCAGGGAGAACTACATTGAGAATTTAAAACTCGACATTTTGGTACCCATTTTGAAGGCATTATCAAGAGGGATATGGTTCCGTTTGAGTTCGGGGTCTCAATCTGCTTACTCCCTCACTGTGATGTACCAGTAACTTGTTCTGTAGAAATACAAGAACCGTCAAACGGCACTGAGGTCTCAATCTGCCTACTCCTCAGTGTTGAGTGACAAATATTATATATATATATATATATATATATATATATATATATATATATATACATATATACAACAAACAGTTTATTAGGGTTGCAGTCATAAAATTGGCCGGGATGTTAATGCGTTTTTTAATGTTTATGTGTCAGAGTTAAAACACACCAGTAAAAGATGCCATAAACTAAGTTTTACTATCTGTACCTAAATTTTAAAAATGTTAGAATGTATTTTGTCCATTATTTTATATGTGTGTTATTAATGTTAAGTGTCAATGTGCCTAATAAACTGTTGTTTGTTTATATCGACAGTCACTAATATATATATATATATATATATATATATATATATATATATATATATATATATATATATATATAAGAAATAGGTACTGGATATTAGTGACTGTCGATATAAACAAACAACAGTTTATTAGGCACATTGACACTTAACATTAATAACACACATATAAAATAATGGACAAAATACATTCTAACATTTTTAAAATTTAGGTACAGATAGTAAAACTTAGTTTATGGCATCTTTTACTGGTGTGTGTTTATATATATATATATATATATATATATATATATATATATATATATATATATATATATAGGGTGGTCCTTAAGTAATTGTACAAAAAGAAACCGTAGATTCTGCACTTTAAAATTACGATTTAAGCAAACTTGCTCTAATAAAATGTTGATATTAAGAAAGATACAGGGTGGTAAAGTGGAAATTTAAAATTTTATTTTTCGCTATAACTTTTACGTTGGTAAATATTTTTGGACAAAAATTTACATTTGGATGCTTTTGAGTAGGATAAATTATAATTTTATACATACTTTAATGTAACTAATAGAGGGCGCCACATGTGTGGCATAAATTTGCGCCTAACTTTTTTGCTCTTTAAGTTAGTTTTATTTGTGTTAAAACATATTAAAGATACATTATTTTTACAAAGAAAAGGTATACTTGTTAGTAACCTGAAAATTCAACCGTTTTCGAGATACATGCATTTTATAAGTCAGCTGCACAAGAATTCTTAGTTTGATATTTGTGCGGTAAAGCACTAAATACCTGTAAATAAGCATAATTCATAATTTATTCTTATTAAAACAACTCAAAGATGATAATGTAACATCACAAAATGCTTTGTTATGGGTGATAAATGTCTTATTGGAGAAAAGATATTTCAACTTCTTCTTTAGGTGCCGTGTCCGTATTCAGACGTTGGCCGTCATCATGTTTACAATTTCCCTTTGCTATCGCTTCTTAAGTTTCTATAATGGCGTTGTATTTTTCTCATTTGTTCGAGATGTAATTATAGGTACTCGTAAGCTGTAACGTAATCATATAAATAAGTAATGTCATCGATAGGTTATCCCGTGTCTATATAAGTAACCAATAAACGAGATACATCACAGTTTAATACATTATTTAACTTCTGCGACAAATAAGATGTAGTTCCATAATATAGCATAAGATTTGGATATGTATCAAAAAGAATATATTCATCCATTATACATTATAGCCACCACGTAGCCCCGAATTTAATCCGCTTGATTTTGGTGTATGGGGCGCATTATAACAACGATTCTATAAGAATCCCATAAAAATTCGCAACCAACTATGGGAAGAAATAAATACTGCAGCAGTTTCTTTAGAAGCAATGATGCTATTTAATATGAGACGATCTTTTATGGAATATATTGACAAATGAATTAAAGAAAAAGGTGGACATATCGAACACTTACTTTGACAATAAGTTATGTTATTTAGTTTAACTATTTCTTAATTTGGTTTGTAAACAAAATGTTTTGATTATGACTTTAATTTAACATAAAACGTAAAATGTTTGATGTAAAATCCTAGTATTCTGTTATTTTGTCAAATCCTATTATTAATTATCCTGCTGATATATTTAATATTTCGTTTACTATTAACTTTAGTTAAAGGTATTTTATACCAAAATTCAGAAGTATTAATGTTTTTGTCTATTTTTTCTTCGTTGCCTGGAGTAATTGCCTTAAATCAGAATTATGCAGCTGATTTTTAAAATGCGATTATCTCGAAAACTGTTGAGTTCTGAAGTTGTTAACAAGTTTACCTTTTTTTTGTTAAAATAATGTATATTTAATATTTTTTTCCCAAATACAGGTAACTTAAAGAGCAGAAAAGTTTAGTGCAAATTTATACCACATATGTGGCATACGTGGCGCCCTCTATCAGTTACATCAAAGTGTGCATCAAATTATAATTTCTCATATTTAAAAGTACCCAGCTGTAAATTTTTATACATAAATATTCAGAAACATGAAAGTTATAGCGCAAAATAAAATTTTAATTTTGCACTTTAACACCCTGTATCTTTCTTAATATCAACATTTTATTAAAGCAATTTGGCTTAAATCGTAATATTTTAAAGTGCAGAATCTACTGTTTATTTTTGTACAATTACTTAAGGATCACCCTGTATATATATATATATATATATATATATATATATATATATATATATATATATATATATATATATATATATATATATATATATATATATATATATATATATATATATATATATATATATATATATATATATATATATATATATATATATATATATTTCTAAAGTATTCAACTAGTGAATTCAGAGGTTTAATCGGTCATTCAGGTTGGCAAATAAAAAAAGAAGTCAACTACTTCATAAGTTTATCGAAGACGTTTCGCTTTATATTTCTAAAGCTTCATCAGTTTTCTAAAATATAACAAATGACATAGAGTTTATAAGAAATACAGATGTTTATAGTTCATAACTTACAACTCAATATGTAGTATATTATCGATGTTATCATATATCTACTGTACACTTTACTCAATATTTAAAACTAACTTAATCAAAAAAGAAAAAACAAAAAACAACACACAAACTTTGCCGAAAATAATGTTCATATTCGTAGATATGAATATTTAAAAAATTTTAAACGAACATTTGGCTTCATTTAGATGGTTCTCCGCTGAAGACCAACAAAGTTCTGATTTATTGCAATCTAGCAAACAACTTGACGCGATACCGAAAATTTTTTTATTTAAGGGCCATGTGTCACCAAATTCCAAGGTTTGAGACAATTATGAACTTATACAGGGGACATTGCATAATTAGTTGGACGGGTGGAATTTGTATGGCGGAAATATTTTGATATATTATTTTTAATT
Organism: Diabrotica undecimpunctata; assembly: GCF_040954645.1. Taxonomy (NCBI): domain Eukaryota; kingdom Metazoa; phylum Arthropoda; class Insecta; order Coleoptera; family Chrysomelidae; genus Diabrotica; species Diabrotica undecimpunctata. Next base: position 76,317,639 of record NC_092811.1, on the reverse strand, counting down.
TATGTTTTAATGAAACTTGGAAATAGGGGATGATTTTGTTATTATTTTGAATGGAAAATACGCCAACTTTTAACTGAAGAATAATTGGTATCATTTATTTCGTAAGATGAGAGAGTGGTAAACCTGGCTCAAATTGTCGATGTCGGTTCTTTTGTTTATTGCGAAATTTGTTTATTTTGTTTATTTGTATCTTACGAAATAAATGATACCAATTATTCTTCAGTTAAAAGTTGGCGTATTTTCCATTCAAAATAATAACAAAATCATCCCCTATTTCCAAGTTTCATTAAAACATAAATTAAAAATAATATATCAAAATATTTCCGCCATACAAATTCCACCCGTCCAACTAATTATGCCATGTCCCCTGTATAAGTTCATAATTGTCTCAAACCTTGGAATTTGGTGACACATGGCCCTTAAATAAAAAAATTTTCGGTATCGCGTCAAGTTGTTTGCTAGATTGCAATAAATCAGAACTTTGTTGGTCTTCAGCGGAGAACCATCTAAATGAAGCCAAATGTTCGTTTAAAATTTTTTAAATATTCATATCTACGAATATGAACATTATTTTCGGCAAAGTTTGTGTGTTGTTTTTTGTTTTTTGTTTTTTCTTTTTTGATTAAGTTAGTTTTAAATATTGAGTAAAGTGTACAGTAGATATATGATAACATCGATAATATACTACATATTGAGTTGTAAGTTATGAACTATAAACATCTGTATTTCTTATAAACTCTATGTCATTTGTTATATATTAGAGAACTGATGAAGCTTTAGAAATATAAAGCGAAACGTCTTCGATAAACTTATGAAGTAGTTGACTTCTTTTTTTATTTGCCAACCTGAATGACCGATTAAACCTCTGAATTCACTAGTTGAATACTTTAGAAATATAAATTGACGGTCGTAGTTTTTACAATATATATATATATATATATATATATATATATATATATATATATATATATATATATATATATATATATATATATATATGGAAAATGGAAAGGATAATGCGAGTGAATAATAAAAGTAAAATGTAATGGCATGTCTCACAAAACAGAAAACCAAAAAAAGTATATCGATGGAATGCAACTGTATATATATGTATTTTTGACTATCGGTCGTCTTCATTACGGTGCAGCCAAGTTAAAAAAAGTCAATCTTTTACAAAAATTAGGTGTTGAGGATTTTACAAAAATATTTTTTAAAGAAGACTAGTAGGTTGAGTGTACATAGCCTAAAAATGCAGTTTTTTGGAAAAAATATAACTGTTTTTCACGGCTTTTACGGATTTTCGGGGTTAAACATATTTGTTGATATATACACAACCTGAATAAAGTTTCCCATGTTTTTCTCTAGAAAATATATCTTCTGTCTCTCTCTTACCTATATCTTAGACATGTAATGATTTTGCCGATTCACTCCCGTACAAATTTCCAACGTCGAACGCGCGTATAGAAGTATAATTAACTTCAAAAATTATACCTTCTAAATGAAAATTATTTGATGATAATACAAAACAGTCATCAACAAAAATTACAATTCTGTCTGATAATTTATTATCAAATATTACTTCACACTTCGAAAATCGTAATTCGGCATCGAAATATTCTTTCGCGCGCTCTGAAAATACAAACTTGGTATTAAACATTCCATCACATTTTAAAAATTTAGAAACAGAAAGTTTCTACAGCTGTGTGTTATCTACGTGTACTAAATACCTATTAGAGTATAAGGAAGAAATGTGTCTTAGAACATACGTAACTTGCGTAACTAGATTCTACACAGATCAAGTATATGTTTGCGAATCTTGTCAGAATAAAAAATAAAAGTTTACTTAGACATGCTGATTTTTTTTGTATTCACACTCATTACAAAATTCTTGCTTACCCAAATAGGTACCTACCTATCTACCTAACTATCTTAAATTACGAGTTAAGTGGTAAAATATCACTTTAAAAAATGATGGCCAATCACTAATACATATCGTTGGTGTGGTGTGTGTGGCCAATATCTGGTACGTTTGCACATTTTCAAAAGAACACATGTAAAATACTTTCAGACAAGAAATAATAACATAATAAAATTGCGCAACATGCAGAAATAATATTAATTCCATGATGTCATAAATTGTCATAATAGCCCACAGTGTCACATTTCATAGATATACCAACGTGCTCCTCTTAAGAGGCCAATAATTGGTGCCTTTATTGCTTTTACCAAAGAATATAATAAGCGTCTATATTCTTTGCTTTTACCCTATACCTATACCACCGACCACACGGTGATTTGTGCTATATACCAAGTTGTAGTAGGTATTTGACAGAAAACTATTGCAACAAATCTGGGAAATGACACGGAAGTTAGTGATCAACTGGCGGAAACTTTAGGTAACAAAAACATCTTGGATAATAGTTATAAGTGTTTAAAAGGGAAAAGTGATAAAGGATCAGACTCTGAGAAAAAAGTAGTTAAGAAAGCAGAAGTAAATTCATCATGACGGTATTCAAATTCCCTCAGAGACTGAACCTCTAATCGTAAGAAGGGGGGCATGGTTAGGCAACTTATACTACTGCTAGTATTGTAAGATTTGGAAAATGGAAAAAGAGAAGGAAAAATAAAGATGACTAGTTTGAGATAGGTTAGAAAATAGTGTTTTATTTAATACAAATCTGGACAATTAAATTAAATAAGTGTTTATATAACATATAGGTATAATAACTTCACATATACGATATAATATGTCTTGCATATACGACTATGTATATTTTTATAAGTACCTAATCTGAAATGACGCCATCTTAAGTTAAATGGAAACGACGTGTTATAATTTTATGATTTATTAAATGTATATAACTAATTACAATGTCATAGTTACTTGATATAAACCTTATATTTTTATAAAAAAAATAATTAGCTGGTATCTTTAATCGTCTCATTAGACCTCAAAATTAATCAAGTAATCAAATAAATTATTCACGTAAAATTGAAATAACATGTAAGTTATTTTGTAAGTGTTTTTTCATTTAAATACTTTATAAAATTTAACTTTTTTTGAGCCACCCGATATGGGAAACTTTTAATAATTATTTATAAGTGGGTCGTCTGACGTGTTCCGATTAATTACAATCGAGAACGTTCATAAATTCAACACGTAAACTCGAATCGATACATGCGCAGATTTATTCTGACAGTTTTAGTGAAAATCATGTTTACTTGTAGCACCGGTATAGGTGTAACCACTATAACCTTATTATTAGTATTAGTTGCATGTGTAATAGTAGATGCCGAACTAGAAGAACAGTTTTGTTCCAGTGACAATCTTGACAGTGTCGAAGCGTCGTGTTCGCATTCCACAAATACCATGTCCAGTCCTGACAGTTATAAAAGTGCTAATTCTATTTACGAATTCACGGCAAACGATATCAAAGGAGAGCCAGTATCTTTGGAGAAATACCGAGGTCATGTATGTATCATAGTCAACGTAGCGTCGCAGTGTGGATATACAAAAAATAATTATGCAGAATTGGTGGAATTGTACGATGAGTATGCAGAATCGAAAGGCCTCAGAATTCTTGCTTTCCCATGTAATCAATTTGCAGGCCAAGAACCGGGAAGTAATGCAGAAATTTGCCAATTCATGCAGAGCAAGAACGTCAAATTTGATATGTTTGAAAAAGTTAATGTGAATGGTAATGATGCTCATCCATTATGGAAATATTTGAAGCACAAGCAAGGTGGTACTCTTGGTGATTTTATTAAATGGAATTTTACTAAATTTATTATCGATAAAAATGGACAACCAGCTGAAAGACATGGACCTAATACCAATCCCAAAGATTTGGTTAAGTTTTTAGAAAAATATTGGTAAATGTCTATTTTTATTAAGACTTCATGAAGTTAATATTTTTATAATAATTGTTTTACCGCACCAAAATAAAATTTTGTTTTAGTTATTCTGGATTTTATTTTTCAGGGAAGAATAAGATAGTTTGCAGGTCCTCCAAATGAAATATTACATTTTTAATAAAAGCAAAACAATTATGTATTTAACTGCTGTTTTTTAATTTAATCTAGTGATCAAAGTCCGCGGTTCGTTGGCAAAATAAAAAGTTGTTACCATGACATCTAAATTAGGGATAAGATAAAAATGAATTGAAAAGTTTATTTTTGATACATAGGTATTTTATTTACAAAAATTTCAATTATTAAAATAATTAAATTTTTGAAAAACAAAACTATTTTGATCAATAATTAGGTACATTCCAATTTTTACGAAAAGTAAATGTTTATTACCACAAAATAGGTACTTTTTACGGTTTTTTAATATTTTGAAGCTATTTTGTGTGGAATTTTAAAGTAATTACTATTTAAATGGGAATAAGCCACAATTAAAGCTTAAAGTAAGTTTATTTACGTTGAACGATTTCCGAAGTGAAAATTGAAACATCAATAAACTTACTTGAACCTTTAATTGTGGCCTATTCCCATTTAAATAGTACCTAATTACTTTTTACGATTTGATATTTTAAAGTTTTGTGCTCTTCTCTTTGTGTTTGGTCAGGTCTCTTAAGAATGTTGGAATTCTAACTGGATAGTTCTTGCATTATGTCTTACTTCATGTATCCACTCGATTACCTATTTTTTTATTTCAAAAATTGTGTAATTTTTGTTTTACTTTTTTTCTTGAACTTGATTGAGCTCTATAATTTACACATCTTCTTTGTTTAATTATGGTAGCAATAAAAGGCCACTTTTCTAAAAGACTTACATTTTAAGTTCTTGGACTTTTCATACATAAAGAATAAATTTAAATGGGAGTTGTGTGTTTTGTCATATGTACCCAATATAAAAATGAAATTTTGTGACCATGCCTTATTGTTTACCTTGCCTTAATATTTTATTGTAGATTTGCAGGAAATCAGGCAACAAATTCTTCAATTATTGTACTAAACTTAATATGATCAAAGTGAGTTAAGCAATATTCAAAGCAGCATGATAGCTTAAAGTTTATGCAAAGAATTTTTTCATATTGAATTTAAAATCCAATGAAATAAAAAATACTCTACCTGGACATTATCCAGAATACGCTGCAGTGAAAATAGCTACTTATTATGTATGCCATGACAGAAAGAAATATTGGTGAAATTGTAAGACATTGGTGACAGTAAGAAAAGCAATTAGATATTTAAAAATGAATTGTTTAGAATTATCAAAAAAGAAAAAGTAAATAGTTTTAAAACAGTAAATAGGTAGTAACATGTTAGTATAAATAATAAAGTTAAAAAGACATAAATAAATCTATCAAAGGACAATTACAAAAAAAATTCTAATAATTTACTGCAATTAATACCGAAAGAAACAAATATTTTTATTCGTTCTTGTTTTATATGAATTTAAAAAATTGCAGAATCCATAAAATAATATAAAAATGTACTTTTTCAAAGTTTTCTCTCTGTACACTTAAAGCATACAGCTATACATTATGTCAACACTGCCAGACGAAAATACTTCGTTCTATAGAGGTTCTTTTTAGCTATCTTCACCACAGCATTGTATCATGTCCCCCTCTCTCAATGACTCTAGTGAGTGTATTACAATAACCAAAACCATAAATATTGAAACCATTGTAAAAGCAGGTTTTGGTATTTGGTTGAATATCTGTGAATATAGGATACACATAACCATACAATATGCGAAACAAGACCAGGACGTTGAAAGTATATTACACTTTTATAATTACCAGTTTATTGTACTTTATGGTAGGTACCTACTCTTTTACAAACAGAAAAGTTAGATATTAGTACTATATTCTATATTATAGTGTAAATATCTATAAAGTTTCTTATAAATATACAAATTACATACATACAATACAACATACATGTTCGGATAAATTTCCGCGGTCAAATGAATGAAAATTACTTAGTTCTCGGGAAGAACCGCGTTGAGAATTTATTACTCGACGTTTCGGCACCCATTTTGGAGCCATTATCAAGAGTGATACGATTCGGTTCGAGTTCGGGGTCTCAATCTGCCTACTCCCCTCACTCGAGACGTACCAGTATCGTGTTCTATATTGCAAGAACTGTCTCTCGGCACTGAGGTCTCAATCTGCCTACTCCTCAGCTCAGTGTCGAGTGACACTCGACACTAAGTAGTAGGTAGGACATATATATATATATATATATATATATATATATATATATATATATATATATATATATATATATACAGTAGACTCCCTCTATAACGAGAACTGAAATGACAGACTAATTACCTCATTATAAGCCGATCTCGTTATATCAGACAATAATAATACTGTGCATAAATATGAATCTGTAGTTTTCTAAACCATTAACTTCCTATAGTGAAGCCATTCGGAGCAATATAATATGCTAATAAATATTGTTTGAATGGCGTTTTTGAAAAAAAGTTATTTACTTTTACTGTCAATGAAATATATTAAAACATAAAAGAGTTGTTTACTTTTATTATCAATGATATACGTTAAAACAAAAAATCTGTACTTATATTTTTTTCCAACTACATAATGTATAAAGCGTATTTTCAAGGATAACATAAATTATTGCTTCTGCAATTTTAAGAACTCTGTCATTTTTAACTGCTTTAAATGGCCCAGTATCATTCTATCATATATTTTCTAAAGATGTGAAACAGTTGTATTTATTCATTGTAAAGAAGTTTATTGCGGGCTGCAGTTAAGTTTATTGAGGGGCTGTTTGAAAAGGTATTTATTTATGGCCACGACCGGACCAAAAACATAAAAAACACGTTTTTGGATCTTATTTTCTCTCGTTATAACCAAATTTGCCTCGCTATAGACGGTTATAGTTCAATAGAAATTTCACGGGACATCTAATGTATCTCGTTATAAGCGAAACCTCGTAATAACCGTGTTCGTTATAGAGGGAGTATACTGTATATATATATATATATATATATATATATATATATATATATATATATATATATATATATATATATATATTAAATTATTTTCAATGGTTGAATAGCAGAGGTTTTATCGGTCAATAATTGGCAAATAAAAGTCGTCAACTGTGATCGTGACACACCCGCTGTACAAAGAATAATCTCTCAATCTACTGAAGTCCATTCTCATAGATAACTCCTATCCGGCATCCTTTATCAATAAATTTCTATATTCCAAAAGCTATGGACAATCCATTACGGAAACACCCAACGGGCTAACATTAGCGTCCATATCTAATAAAATACAGATGAATAAGTCCCCACTCACTCCTGAACAAACCACAAAATATGCTTCGCTCCCATACTTCCCACAAATCACTAACAAGCTGAACAAACTTTTCAAAAACTTACCTGTCAAAATAGCCTTAAAAAATACCAGAAGCTTAGGCAAGTTATTTTCTAAGACAAAAACTCCATTGGCCCCTCTAGAACAAACTAATGTCGTCTATCATGTACCCTGTGCAGAGTGCAACTCCTGCTACATTGGCCAGACCAGCCGCTCTCTTCAAGGTCGACTAACGTCCCACAAAAGCCACATTAGGATTTCTAAACCATCTTGTGCCCTTGCACAGCATGCCATTTCAACCAAACACAGTATCGACTTCACGAATACCAAAATACTGTGCAAACAAAAAAATTATCATAAGCGATCCATCCTTGAAATGTATCAAATTCTAAAACATCCATCGTCCCTAAATAAGAGAACCGACATCGACAACTTGAGCCAGATATATCACTCTCTCATCATACAAAACAAATAAAAAAAACCCCTTACAAGACAGTAACTTCATTCCCATTCTTCTTTCCATTTTTTGTTTGTTTTTTTTTTAAGAAAAAGGAATAAATGAATCCTTTTTTAAAAAAGGTCTGTCTCTATTCCGCCCGCTAATTCCCTCAAGAATCGTGCCTGCTTGCTACATTCCAGAGAAACACATGTACGTCAATAAGCCACATGTGAAAATTATGACATCCTAGAGCTGATAGAAAAAATCGAAAAGATTAGTGTGGTTTGACCCTCGAAAGAGCTTAAACCAACATTCAAATGAAGCCATTGGTTAAAATCAAATGAACTAGTGTTCTTACAGTTTTTCTTGTATTTATCGTATTATATATCTCGTATTTATATTCCGTTACCAGCTGAAGTCCGTTTGAAGAGGGAGGTCTGTATATGTCTCTCTGGTGGTCTGTATTACAATAGGTATCAATATCAGATTACCAGTAGGTCGGTTTTTAAAATTTCGCATAGATCTTGTCCCTCACTATACTTATTTACTTTCTTGTATTTATTTGTATTGTTATTAAGGCTAAAAAATATCCAAAAAATTAGTTTTAGAGCATTATTTTTGTCTGAAATCATATCTGGACAATTTAAAAGATCACTACAATTAAGTATTATAATTCAAGTCGATAATCAGGCCTAATGCACATTTTCAGGTGGATGTGTGCTCACGTGAGGTATGGTACTGAGAAAACATATAGGATATTATAGACTGAGAAAACCTGAGTAATATAATGGGTAGATCAGGAGAAAGTAATATCATAAATGAAATGAGGGATACCATATTGATGATGACTTCTGATCATATGGTACTCAGATACAGACCGAAAGTCTCCATCTAGGTGTATATCCGCTCATGAGAAGGAAGGGACGTAAGAAAAACAACCCAGATTACATAGTTATAACTGGTACACAGATGGGTCTAACACTGCAGATATATACACTAGTGGTGGAAATGTAAACATTCCTATTCTGATAGGATAATATATGTCTATATTATAGGTAGAGATAGGAGCCCTAAGGGAGACTCTAAGCTAGTGTGGAATGCGAAAAAGAATTCAATAGACTGGTAGAACATAATGGTGTTACACTGATATAAGTGGCGGCAGTACATGACAATGAGCGAGCTGATGAACTTGCCAGAAGAGAACACGACAATAACTCTCACTGGGAAAGTATATCTGGTCCAGCATATGGCAAAATGTATATTGGATAGATAGATGATAGGGCTAAAATAGTGAGAAAAAAAAAAGGAATCAGCTCAGAATCATAACATCCTTCCGTACTAGATATGTGGAACCGTATACAGTGGGATCTGTAGTATAGAACCTGAAATAGTCAACCATATCTTGCATGAACTACAAGGCACCATCAGGTAAGCAGTAAATACTTTTTAGAGACTACCAAGTAATTCCAAAAACATAAGATACTTATCCATTAGACAAGCTGTTAAAAGGTTAATTATTCTGGAATGAGAATTATGAATAAACAGAAAATGAATAATAAGCTAATTATGTGCAGTACGAACCGTATATAAAAGAGGGCTTAAAAAAGATACTTCTGAAAATTATAGTTTCTTAGTTTTTTAATAAAGAAGTCATGATAAACTATCAAATTTATATCCGAATAGGTGTAGATATTATTACATGAAAAAAAAACAATTTTTTGAAAAATAATATCATTCATTCAAAAAGGACTTAAAACTTATGTAAATTACCATTTCATATTTGAAGATATTTGATAAAAAAATATATTTAGAACTCATAGAGAACGATTTATCTACTTACGTGTTTTCGTTTTTAATAAAATTAAGAGTTTCGATTTTTTTAAATTTAACATTGATATTAACATATTTTGACATTCAATGTGCGAATTTTTTTCCATGGAAGCCCTCTATTGTAAACCGGTCGTACTGCAGCCAGTTGACCTACTTTACATCTTCCATTCACTCATGATATCCATTCCTTATATCTTTCATTGGTGTTTATACGTCCCCAGGTCATTCACATCACAGCCGATTACCAATTGCAGTTCATTTTCCTGCAATCTTCCATTAGCTGTTCTAATTGCCTTGGTGGTAGGTTTTCAGGATCATCATATGGGAGAAATGCTCATCTTAAATTTATCTCCTTCATACTACCTCCCTCTATGGTCTTCATTTGACCGTAGTTTAATTCCACGAACAAAGATTCATCGAAAGCAGTGTTTTGATATGTAGATTGACTATTTTATAGGTTTTTGAAACTTCAACAGTTGGGCTATAATTAAGCTCTCCAAGAACTCTTATTTTGCCCTTTTAAACCCAGTGTTTATGTATAAAAGTTACATTGGCCCTTTTTTGTAGCAACAGTAAGTTCAGCAGCATCAACCTCTTTCTCAAGAATACGGTTGAGCACCATGGGACAATCGGCAATATTAGTGGGATCGACTACATTTAAGTTTACTCCCTCCCACAGGCCCATCATAGTCTCCACCACCTCAGTAGTCTATTTTTTTGTGAACTCGTTAGCTGAGGTACCAGAGAGTTTTTGCGCTAAACAATGTTGCATGGAACTACAGAAGTTCATTCTGACTGCCGATAGAAGGAATGTTAAAGATCAGGTCTGCTTGATACTGATCTAGTTGAGTACCCGGATGGTATCTGTGTGCCAGTCGGGAAAGTTTGTTATATTGCTGTATGACCTAGTCTGCTCATTAGAGTTCTTTGATTTTTTTTTATTGTTTAGCGTCGGGTTTTGCCAGTACTCCCGCATTCGTTTTATGCGGATTTACTGTGATCCATATCCGAGCAGCCATTTTTGCTTTTTTCTTCATTCTCTTTTATTGACTTTCTGACTGAGTATTTAAGGCAGAGACAGAATCCGAGACTGAAGTCGTCCCTCTGATTATCCTATTTATACATAGGACAGGTTTCCGCAATTTTTAGAGTATTTATGGTTCTGATAGTTGTAATAAAGCACCTGCATCGAGGTCTATTCGAAGGATATTCATGATAACGAATATTGCCTCAAAGAGTGTCATCTGCCAGACAGAGCAAAAAATGTTACAGATATTTCGAACGGATATGGCTTTTCAATAAAATTTAAAATAATAAAAATATGAGTATAAAAACAAGATTATCCACAAAATTTTAGTGCATATTTTGTTAACAATTAAAGCAAAACCTGCTTTTTGCGTATTTACCGTATGCAGAAACTTCTATTACACACGAAAAATGCTCTGCGAGTGTCTTAAATCAAAATTTAAGTTGATATATTGCCATATTAATTAAAGAGAAAAAGATTAAAAGTAACTCGAGATAAACGAAAGTCTAAAACATTATACCAATTAATCTTAGTGATAAAAACGCTTTAAATAAAGTTAAGACGTAAATTAATATTTAACTTCGGTAATTGAAGGTTTATTAACTTTTATAAATGTAGAAATAAAAAACACGAAAATCATTAAATTATTAAAAAAGATAACACAAAATTTTATCAGAAGATGATCTCGGTTGGAAGATGGTTGCCCAGGTTATAACTTCAATAAAAACCTTCAAGAGCGTTAATAAAGAGGGACCACCTCATACCTCATGTTTTATCTACATTATATAAAAAAATTGAGTTGTGTGTATTGTCTGTCTCCCACGAAATGCGTCTACACGTATTGGATCGAAGACCGCCCTAACCGGTCCTAGAAGCGACGGTTAGGTGGGAAATAAAATACTTTCCGCGAACCAAAACAGACTAAGGTATGGCAACCTTAACAGAAGAGTCCTTGGTCCTCCAGGTTGGGAGTTGGGCTAAGTGACAGTCGCTAGCACCTATTTTGAACAAAAGAATATACACAAGGTAACCTGGACCTCTCATGATGAAACAACAACGAGTCAGATTGATCACAACAGACTAAGGAATCAAAATGAAAATGAAGAAGGCGAGAAAGATATAGACTCCTACTGGAACAGAATAAAGGAAAATATTGAAGCAGTAGCAAAAGATGAAATAGGGACAGAAACTTGTGCCCCTAACAATAATTAATTTGATGATGAATGCAAGAATGCAAAAATATGAAGCCCACAGAAAAATACTGACCCGACGAACTAGAACAGCTGCTGAAAATTGCCAGAGAAAAAAAAGGGCAGAAAAGAGGATACACAAAAGACAAAATGAAACAAAGTAAATAAGGAACTTAAATATATAGAAAACCTTAACAGAGAGAACGAATTCAGAGCATTCTATAAGGAAGTTAACATCAAGAGAAAAGAATTCCCGGCAACTATAAATCAATGCAGAAGTCCGACTGATGATCTATTAACAACAAGGAAAGAAGTATAGAGACGATGGATGGAATACTTTAAACGGGCACTTAATATGGAGGAAGATGAAGAAAACCTGGAAGACGAAAGAGAAGAGGTTAGAGGAACAGACGAGAGGTAAGAGGAACCACTAACAATTCTTGAAGTTAAAGATGCAGTTGAAAAACTAGCCAAAAACAAATTACTCGAGATAGATGGTTTCCCAGCTAAACTATATAAAAAGGTGGCCACGATACTATCATGGCACTACAGCAGCTCATGAATTGGAATACTTTGCACCATACACAAAAAAGGCGATTCTCTAACCACAGAGGAATTAAGCTTCTAATAAAATATTATCTACTATACTATGCAATCCTAGGACACCATATGCAGAACAAATAATAGAAAACTACCAGGCAGCTGTCAAGAGGTGGTAAATTTAACAAAAGTAACTCTTGAAACATTACTATCTCAACACCATCTCAACTTTGAAGAAGCATTACTATCTCAAAGTGAAGGAATAATAATTAACGAAAGATCTATTAACAACATAATATATGCAGATGACACCGTGATTATGGCAAGCTCTGCTGAACAACTCCAGTTACTGCTAAACAAAAACAAACAGTTTCTGTGAACATATGGACTAAAAATAAATATAAAAAAGAGTAAATACATGATAATAACAAAGAAAACAAATATACCAACAATCATACATTTGGGAAAGGTACCGATAGAAAGGGTTGATAAATACAAATACCTAGGAACCTGGATTTCAGACAATAATGATCAAACAACCGAAATAAGAGCAAGGATAGAAATAGCAAGAAATGCGTTTGTAAAAATGAAAACAATTCTCTACAACAAAAACCTTAGATTAGAACTGAGAGTAAGAGCACTGAGATGCTACGTGTAGCTGGACTGTAAGACTGTGATTGCAGACTGTGTACTGCAATATGGACTTGAAAGCTGGACATTAAAGCAAGAACACATAAATAAATTACAGTCCTTTAAAATGTGGTATTACAGGAGGATGCTTAGAATAGCATGGACACAGAAGAAAACTAACACGGAAGTATTGCGAGAAATGGACAAAGAATTCGAAATAATAAACACAATAAAAATAAGAAAATTACAATATCTGGGACACGTATTGAGGAGACAGCGATATGAACTGCTAAGGCTGATAATACAGGGACAGATAAGAGGAGGAAGGAGTATAGGAAGTAGAAGAGTGTCATGGTTGAAGAATTTAAGGGACTAAGACTAAGAATTTAAGACAGAGCAGCAGTAGATAGAGTAAATGATATCCAGTAGATGATATCCAACCTCCGATCGGGAGACGGCACTTAAAGAAGAAGAAGAAGAACTCTTGAAAAAGTTGAATTGAAAGTATGAATTCAGGGGAAACTATCTGAACGTTTTAGAACAAATAACGGGCTGCGCCAGGGAGACCCTCTCTTCTAGCACTGAAAAAAGTAATACGTATGTCACAAATCACAACCAGCGGCTTAATAACAAATCAGTGCAAATTCTTGCCTATGCCGATGATATTAATATTGTTGGGGGAACGGAAAACGCTGTACGAGAGGCACTGAAAGAATCGGTTACAAAAATGGTTTGAAAAATAAACATCAACAAATCGAAGTACATGGAAATAAGCACGCAACCACAAATCCTACTGCCACTTGGTATAGAAAGCAGTTTTTTGTATACCTACGAGTGCACGTCAACACTGAAAATAATACTACCGCAGAGATAAACTGCAGAATTTACATAGCCAGAATGTGCTATTTTGGGCTTAATATCCTTCTTATATAATTAAATATATTGAGAAATACAAAGGTAAAATTCTACAAAACAATAATATGCCCAGCCCTGAGATATATTTCACAGACCTGGACTCTAACAAAAAGTCATGAACATGTGGATATTGTGAAAGAAAAGTACTGAGGCGAATCTATCGAGTGGTGAATGACAATGAAATGTGAAGAAGACGACATAACTTCGAACTTTATAAAATATACCAGGAACCAGATATCGTAAAATACATATATTAAGATAGGACGTCTGAGGTAGGTAGGGTATGTAATGCAGATGAAACAAAATGACCTAGCCAGAAAAACGGTCTTTGATAGACCCATTGGTCAGAAAAGAAGATAAAGACCCAGAACAAGCCTTGATAACATCGATAAAGACATGAGAATTATAGGAATACGTGCTTGTCGGAGGAAGTCGATGGATAGGGACGACCGAAGAGAAATTTTTGAGGAGGCTGGGACACATACAAGGTTGTAAAGCCAAAATGATGATAATTATGAAAAATATTACCCTAGTTAAACTAAGATAAACACTTACAATCCCACACCAAAAAGTCGGTCTATCTCAAGGATTTTGTTCAAGGCAAACATTAGATAAAAATAATCATAATACGAGCCCTAACAACTAAATGTTCGGTCAAACGAAAATTTATTTAAAACATTATCTTCACAACTTTGCTTATTAAACCAAAAAACGAGATCAACAATACATTAAACACAATCATTAATAACAAAATATTAAAATGGTTCGGTCTCTATAAACTTTAAATTGCAGCGTTGCTGGCAAAATAAACGAAAATGTTGCATAACATCTTGACAACTAAATGTTCGAAAAATTCAAGAAATTACTAATAATATGGGGTTATATCGTCACGCGCCTTTACAATCGCGGCAATTCTGTCTGGCATTGTCCGTACTAAGTATTTACACAAGTCAGGGTTGAAACTATCCCATAATTCTCTCAATTTACTATTCAAATCGACTGAGGTTCTCTGGGGATCATTACGCAATTTCTGTTTGATCTTAAGTCACAATGTCTCAATAACATTAAGGTTTGGACCATTCGAAAGCCATGAGAGGACTTTAATGTTATTATCTTCAAACCATTTTTTAGTTGTTTTAGCTGTATGGCATTCAGCACTGTTATGCTGGAATGTAAAATTCAAGTCCTGGTGGAGATCGTGAGCACTTGATACAAGATTATTTTTCAAAATTTCTTGCTACTTTACTGCTTTAATTGTACCTTCCATCACCTCATATCTTCCTAGACCTGCTAATGACATGCAGCTCCAAAGCATAATTCCTTTGGGAACCTTCATAGTTCTTTTGAAGCAATCTTTATGGAATTCTTCATTTTTACTTCTGAATCAAATCAAATTTCGATTCGTTACTGAATATCACTTTGAACCAGTCATCAATGGTCCATGAAAACTTTAAGCAACCGCTTCAATTGGGCAGTATTGCAAGATTTCATAGACCGTTGATAACTGGTCTAGAGTCATATTCAATGAAGAATCGAAATTTGATGTTTGCGTGGGAGACACTCGAAAACGGGTTATCAGAATTAAAAATGAAGCATTCCATAAAGATTTTCTCAAAAGAACTCTGAAGTTTGCCAAAGGAATTATGATTTGGAAGTGTGTGTCATCAGCTGGTTAGATTCGATTCGTCATTGAATACGGCTCATTTTTTTAATAGCCTGTCTTTAGGTTCTGTGTTCTGTCCATGACACGCATAGAATTCTTTTATACACTCACATTTCGAAGGCTTCGATCTTATTTCTATCGATTTTTTGAAAGTTTTTGTTTGTAAACCTGAGATTAGTATTCCTTGTTATTGTTCGATCTTTCCAAATTTTAATTAATTTAGCTGTTGCGGTTCGGGCCAATGATAGTCTCTGCTTGATTTCTAAGGAGTTATCGCCATTGTTGGTTATTAGGAAGCCCAAGTACACAAATCTATCTACTACTTTGAAATTCGCTATTTGGTGTATGTGTGGTAGATTATTTTTTGTCCTGTCTTGGATCATTATTTTTGCTTTTCGGTGTTAATCTAAAGTCCAAATTCTTTGTTTATCCGAGTGAGCCATTTGTCTAGTACTATTCTCATTATATATTTAGAATATATTTATGTTTTATAATAATGGTCAGAGTATGCTGCAACCCTGTCTAGTTTCTTTTTTTGTTTTCAACGCATTTGAATATATGTCGAGTTCATTAACTCTTGAATTTTTATTATACAGATTTCTTATTAGGTTAACTAGATGGTTAGGCACTCTCATATTTCCCGGTATACTAAAGAGGGGATCTCATTTGATTAAATTGAAAGCCTCTGTGTAATCTACGAAACGGCAGCATTGGTAAATTGTGTTCCCTCACTTTTCCTAGTATGTGTCTGGTGTTCAATATCTGCTCATGTGTTCATTTCCCTGGTACAAATCCATATTGTTCTTTGGCTATCTCTGCAAGTAGAAAGTTCTTTAGCTGTTCATTGATTATATGTAGCAGGATTCTGCTTGCATGAGGAATAAGGCAATGGTACTGTAATTGCTGCGTACAGTTGGTGATCCTTTCTTATGGATAAAGGTTGATTCTCACCACTCATCAGGTATTTCACCTGTGATCCATATCATGTTAAAGATATCCAGGATTATATCTATGCCACTCTAGCCTATTGCTTTTAGACTCTCCGCAGGTATACCCTCTATCCCTGGGTTTTTTGGTTCTTTGTTGGTTGAGAGCCTTCCCTGCTTATGCTCGTAAAATGGATGCTTCTGTGATGGAATGGAAGTGTCTTTGTACATTTCTAAGCAGTAATTCTTTCATGTCTCTGCAATGCTCTGTATTTCGGTTTATATTTCTCTATTATGGTCTTAAATCGCTTGAAGATATAGCTTAAACTTTAGTGAAAATATTTAACTTTTTTAAATAGTACATAGCTTTCATGGTGGTTTGAATGTTGCTCCAATTCTTTACACACGTTATTTAGATGGTTGTTTTTATCTCTGCTGCACATACATTTTATTTTCCTGCTTAGCTTCGGTACTTCTTGAGTGTTGTTTCCTGTTTTTTATAATACGTTGTAGCATAAGTCCTCTTTGTTTCATTGAGTCTAAAGTTTATCCTTGCATCGAACATATCCAGCTTTTTGTTTCTATCCATGTTTTATTTGTGTCTTTTATTATTTGTATTTTTCCTGTTTATCAGTTTTATCTGAAATTATTTCGCAGTATTTAACCTTAGCTGTTTGGATGATGTATTTTTCCAGTTGTGTGTAGTTTGAGACTGTAGTTAATTTTGGGCAGCTAATAATCTGATTCACAGTACGCACAGCTTTTACGTTTATTACTGAGGTTAATAATATTGTTTTCTGCGATTTCTGTAGTCTATTTTGATTTTTGTGTTTTTATTTGGGCTAGTCCATGTTAATAGCCTTCTTGTGTGATGTTTATAAAGTATATTTCTTATTGCTAGATAGTTTTTACTAAAAACTGTAAAAAACCTTCTTCTGTGTCGTTTTTAATGCCCAAGTCAAATGACCTGATAATATCTCCCAAATGTGGTTCATAAAGTCTCCAATAATATATACTGGCTCCTTTTGTGCAATTTTCTTCAAGATCTTTTTTATGTCGTTATGCATGCCAATGTCTTCATCTGAGGCATCTGTTGTATGGATATAATATACCTGAATGATTAAGACATTTTCTGTTTTAACTTCCAAAGTTATTTTAATGAGTCTAAAGTTGATTGTATCATATTGTATGATATTTTAATATTCTACTGTATATTAGTACGACTTCTCCATTATGTCCTGTGTTTTCAGATCCTCATGTATAGATCGTAGTGTTTTGTTTTAAAATGTCCTTAAGAGAAGGCCTCTGACGTTCAATGTCCCCATATTTATTGATTTTCTGTTTTAAAGCTTCTGTATTTCGCTTTCACTTCCATTCGCCCATTTACCACGAGGGGCCAGGTTGCTCGCGCGAATTATTATACATTAACCCCGATTGTCGATTGCGGTATTGCACTTCAATAGTCCAGCCGTTCAGCAGTTTCAACACATATTTCAGACAGGTCGTCATCAATTAATTTCTTATAAATACTATAAATTTTTATTTTAAAGTCAGTTGTAATTATATTAAATAAAATGCTGTTACTCTGTTAGTTGTACCTTTAAAAGGGCCTTTTTAAAAAGTACCTTCGGGAGTGACAACCCTTAAGTGGCGCATTCAGTGGATTAGTGGGAGAGTCTCCAGAAGATCATCGTCGTTTTCAAACGTTTCAAACAGGGAAAACTGCAGCTGTTTAACCTACGGATTCCAGAAAAATTGGCACAGAAATATATTTATGAAGAATTCTGAAAAGAAACTTAAAGAAGAAAAGAAACTTGTACCAAAAAGGAATGCATCCAAGCATCATCCCATTACTGTAAGCAAATTTCATCTTATTTCTAATTCTAATATAATTTCACAAGTATCATCTTTTAGAATAAGCGATTCTCTTTCAACAATTTTTTAATCTAATATAGAATCTAGTGAAAATATTAAACCAGATTTACATTTAGTTGACAATAATCATATTTTTAAGTCCACAAATTTGTTTGAAATACCTTCTATAATTATTACACCAGCATTCATTTCAAATAATTCTAATATGTCACCCATTTTTGATGTTAATAAAGGCCTTTCTATCGTACCAAAGTACGACGGCAATCCAAATAAACTCCACAATTTTATTAATGTTATTTCCATGTTTCTAAACCATTTCTAGGATCATACAAACCCCGAAAATTTTCAAAATCTCATGCTTACCCGAGGAATTATGAACAAAATTAAAGGAAGAGCCAGATAAATTATTTCTGTATACGGCTGTAAAGACTGGCCTTCAATAAAATAAATTCTTGTCCAAAATTTTGCAGACCAACGTAACGAAAACTCATTAACTAGAGATTTAGTTAATCTTCGTCAAGCTCCAAACGAAAACCCTCATCAATTTCACGAAAAAAGTATGAGCCTTTTAAATACTATTTCAAATCATATTGAATTACACACAGAAAACGAGGAAGTTAAAAGAAGTAAAAAAGAATTTTTCCAACAACAAGCTCTAACCACATTTTTGGCAGGCCTAAGAGAACCCCTAGGATCAACAATTCGATCCATGAGACCACCGAATCTCGCTCTTGCTATTCAATATATTCAGGAAGAAAATAACATTAGATATCTCCAAAAAACTCATAATTATTCCTTATCATCTTCTAATAAACCATCTGCGACTTCACAAACACAGAGACCCAATTTAACTCATACACCCGCTCCTACACGAAGGCAGCCTGAGGTGCTCAAGCCTCAATGGCCACAGCCATTCTTTAGATTAAATCAAATGCCCTTGCAACAACAACCATCTAACAATAGTCCAAGACATTTCAACCCTCTAGATTTCAACAAAATCATCAAATCACTTCATATGCACAAAATTCTAGGGCTAATCAACCCAATTTTCATAAACCAGTTCCATCTCAATTATATAAGCCAACACCTATGAGCGTATCTACACGCCAAACCGGCTTTAATAGATCCCAATCTCACAAAAACTTCCGCTTTCAACAAACAGCCAGCCCCCGATTCACCGTAGAAGAACTCTTTAATATCGAACAAGAGGAAAACAATTACGATGAAGGTATAGACAACGACACATACCCAGATTACCCTTATTATGAACAAGAAAGCCAAGAATATGAGGAAAATGTACATTTTCAAACGTTTCAAGACGAAAAAGAAGTGACGTAGGGGAATTGCATTCCTCTACTGACAAAAGAAAGCTTCCTTACATTAAAATTCAAAATCCCCCTCTTAAACTTCTTATTATTGATACAGGAGCCACTAAATATTTCCTTAATCCTGATATAGCCAGTAAATTCTACAAGAATAATATTAAATATGAACCATTTATTGTTACATCAATTTTTCAGAATCATTCACAAGATTATTGTGTAGAAATTCCAATTTTTCCCGAATTTAACTCCGATATTAACCTAAAATGTTATGTTTTCAAATTTCATTTCAAAGACATTTGACGGTCTTATCGGCCTCGATAATCTTTAACTTCTAAAAGCAAATCTCGATTTTATCCAAGCTACTCTTACTACAGAGCATTCTATTCTTCCTATTAATTACTATGTCACAAACAAAGCCCAATTCTATACAGTCCAACTAGAGCCCCAATCAATTACCCAAGTCCGATTGGCAGTAAAGGAAACATCAGGTACAATCGTCATCCCAAGACAAGAAGTCAAAGGTGCCATCCTAAGAGAAAATCTAACCGTTGCCTGTAATCAACTCGCCTGGACCGAGCTAGTCAATAAAACCGACGAATACATCCAAGTAGCATTAACTGATCCCATCAAAAGTCAACCCATAAATCTTGAGGAATATCATATATATATATATATATATATATATATATATATATATATATATATATATATATATATATATATATATATATATATATATATATACGTCAGATATCATACCTACTGAAGACAGTAATCTAAGAGATGTCGATCCTCTCCTTAGAACCGATCATCTTAATACAGAAGAAGAATCTCACCTAAGACGACTGTGCAGGAAGTTTGCAGAGATATTTCATACATTATTCAACTTTCAATATTCATTCAACCAAATAAAGCACCATATACGAACCAAAAACGAAGTTCCAGTTTATACCAAGTCATATCGGTATCCACACATCCATAAAGAAAAAGTACGTAAACAGATTACTTCGATGCTTGATCAAGGAATTATCAGACCGAGTCAATCACCCTGGTCATGTCCAATCTAAGTCGTTCCAAAGAAACCAGATGCCCCAGGAAAAATTAAATGGAGAATAGTTGTCGACTACCGGAAGGTGAACGAGAAAACCATCGATGACCGATATCCAATTCCAAATATAACATTCTGGACAAACTAGGACGCTGCCAATACTTCCCAACCCTAGATCTAGCCAGTCGATTCCATCAAATTGAAATGGCCGAAGAAGATATCCAGAAGACTGCATTTAACGTTGAAAATGGCCACTATAAATACATGAGAATGCCATTCGGACTCAAAAATCACCCTCAACATTCCAGAGAGTAATGGAGAACGTACTAAAAGGACTAATAGGAGAAATATGTCTGGTCTACATGGACGACATTATTTTATTTTCAACCTCTCTTCAAGAACACACGGTATATCTTAAGAAAATTTTTGAAAGATTAAGAGAAACAAGATTTAAGATACAAGTTGACAAATGTGAATTCCTTAAGAAAGAAGTCGATTTTCTATGCCACGTCGTAACCTGCGAGGGAATTAAACCAAACCCGACTAAGATTAGAGCCATCATAGACTATCCTGTACCAAAAACAGCAAAATAAATTCGAGGACTTTTAGGATTACTTGGTTACTATAGAAAATTCATAAAGGACTTTGCCAAAATTACACAACCACTTACCATATGTCTTAAAAAGGATGCAAAAATTGAACACACCGAAGAATTCTTAAACTGTATCCTGTAAATCCTAAAACCTGTAAAAGTTTATTGATTAATGAACCACTTCTGCAATATCCAGACTTCACTAAACCCTTCAACCTTACGATTGATGCAGGCACCTTCGCTATAGGAGCCATCCTATCACAAGGTCCAATAAGAAACGATAAACCCATCGCCTATGCATCCAGAACTTTAAATGAAACTGAACTGAAATATTCGACTATCGAAAAGGAGATGTTAGCAATTGTATGGGCTACTAAATACTTCCGCCCATACCTTTTCGGACGAAAATTCAAAATTTTATCCAACCATCGACCACTACAATGGCTATTTTCACTTAAAGACCCAAACTCAAAGCTTGTCAGATGGAGATTAAAGCTGGAGGAATTTGATTACGAAGTAATATATAAAAAAGGCAAATCCAACACCAATGCAGATGCTTTATCCCGTGTCGAAATTCACACGAAAGAATTAAACAGTGTAGATGAGAATATGAAAGAAATAATGAAACTCCTCTCAAAAGATGACGATGATATCTCTATGATTAATCACCCCAGTTTCTTATCCGATCTAGAAGAATTTCTAACCGACCAAGCCGAAGAGTCTCAACAAATTTTGAATCCGTCAACCCCTTTAGGCAACTTAGACAAAATCAACCAAAAAAATCAAACTGCAACGTTAACTTCCGAAGAAATAAAGATAATAGACGAAATCTTACACGAAGACAGCAAACAGCAAAAATCTGAACCTCAGTTATCAAACTCCCAATACTTACAAGAAGATAACAATATAGATGTGACCAAACATTCCACGGCAGAAAATCCAATAATGGGAATTCCAATTAGCGAGAAACCACTAAATTGTTACAATAATCAAATAATTTTCGAGATAGTAAATTACAGCCCGGTGAAAACAATCATAGAGCAGTGTTTTGTAACAAAGAAGAGAATGTATGTCCAATTGGGAAAAAATGATCTTCACAACGACATTTTCCAGTTTTTCAAGAACTATATAGATCCGAAAAAGAAATACGCCATTCTGTTCGAGAATGATGAACTCTACAAATCCCTATGCAATATTCTACGAGACACTTTTAAAAATTCCGCATTCGATCTTGTCAAATGCATATATGCAATACGTGCCAAGCTAACAAGTATCACAGAAATCCAATTAAGCCGAAATTTATGTTAACACCAACTCCAACGAAACCGTTAGAAATCATTCATATGGACACATTCCAAGCTAACGGACAAAAATATCTTACAATAATTGATGCATTCTCGAAATATGACTAAGCATATCCCATAGAAGAATCCAACGCAATAAATGTAGTTAATGCCTTCATGCGCTTTATAAGTGTGCTTTCATAACAAGGCGCCGACTCTCGATCGGGCCATAGGATGGTATTATATTATCATCGCCACGTAAAATAAATATAATATTTTAAATGCGAGCGTTCACTGTCAGTGCTATGCTCTAGGCGAGGATACCATGCCATGGTCTCCGTAATGAACGCACCTTAACCCACCATGAACTCCCACACATGATAATTGCAGATAGTGGAACCGAATTTAAGAACGGCCTTGTTCAGGAATTTGTCGATACACACAAAATTTCGATTCACTACACAACACCAGATAATGCACAATCGAACGGAATGATAGAACGTTTTCACTCTACAATTTTTAAACACCTACGAATACTTAGAGAAAAAAGGAAGACTCTGGGTACTAAAGAACATATGTTATATGCTATTTTAGGATACAACAATTCCATTCATTCATTAACTAAACAGAGGAACAAGGGAAGCCCTGTTCGCTGTGAATGTACTTGTGCAAAAGCCTTCGATAAGGTCAGACATAACCGTCTTATCGAATTTCTTGAAAAGAAAAACTTCGATATGAGAGACATCAGGATCATTAGCGCTATCTATTATAATCAGATCGCTGTGGTAAAAGAGAACAACGTCTTTTCAAATGAAATACAGATTGAGAGGGGCGTCAGGCAGGGTTGTGTCCTGTCTCCTACTTTGTTTAATTTGTATTCAGAGGAAATAATCCAGGAAGCACTAGAAGAACTTACTATGGGAATAAAAGTAAATGGCCGACCAATCAATAATATACGGTTTGCCGACGACACTATTTTATTAGCGGAATGTCTTGAGGATTTACAACAAATGGTTGAAAGAGTGGTAGAAGTCAGTGAAGAAAACGGAATGTCCCTAAACACAAAAAAGACACAATTTATGGTAATTACAAAAACCCAACAGCGCCAAGAAAACAACAATACATGAAGAACAAATTAAAAAAGATGAAAAATATAAATATCTGGGTACAATAATTAACGAAAATAATGAGTACACAGAAGAGATTAAGGCAAGAATAGGACAGGCAAGAAATTCTTTCAACAAACTAAAAAAAGTACTATGCAGCAGGGACATTTCAATTTCTTTAAAGATAAGACTTCTGAGATGCTACGTGTTCTCCGTATTATATATGGGTTAGAGGCTTGGACTTTAAAGAAAGATGTTTAGGACAGATTGAAAGGATTCGAGTTATGGGCCTACAGAAGGATATTAAGAATAAGTTGGGTAGATAGAGTCACGAATGTCGAGGTGTTGAGAAGAATGGGAAAAGATAAAGAGGTTTTAAATACAACTAAAGTCAGAAAATTGCAATATCTGGGACATGTCATGAGGGGCGAGCGTTATAACGTGTTGCATTTAATAATGCGAGGAAGAATACAGGGTAGAAGGAGTCGCGGAAGAAGATGCATCTCCTGGTTAAATAATTTGAGAGCTTGGTTTAACTGCACTTCTGCTGACCTCTTTAGAGCAGCGGCGTGCGAATCGAAATGCCATGATGGTTGCCAACCTTCTTAGAGGAGATGACACGTGAAGAAGAAAAAGATCAACTAAACAAAAGCCAATCGAAATTCTCAATGGCCATATCGATCCTCAGGATCCATTTGACATCGATATTAACAGAACCATAATAAATAACTATACACACAGCCACGCCATAGATTAAAGAAAAAGGAAATTTACAGTAAAATAAACAGAAAGCTATAAGAAACCAAACAGAAAAATATTGAAAAAATAAATCAAAAAAGACAAACACCAATAACTTATAAACCATTGTGAAAAATAACAATCCTGTAGCAATAGACACGCAAGATACGTCTATACACAAAAAGAACATCAAACACCAGCCAAAGACTAACGATAAAACTGCTTCACAGATGTACCTCAGTAGCAGCCCAATAAGTTCAAATTCAAAACCTGAAGGACAATCCAGGAATCCTCCCAGTTAAACTTGGACAAGCGAGGATACAGACCAGCACTCATGACTTCATTCACTATTTCCATCTAGAACCCATCGCAAAAGAGATTGAATCCATGGAATCTCAGTATATCACCACCAACAGAGCAATAGAAAATGGACTTAGTCAACCTTATTTTGACAGTCTACAAAACTTTGATAAAACTGTACAGTACCTCCTCCAAACAGCAAAAGAAAAACTCGACACAATATGTCCAAAATCCAGAAGCAAAAGAGGACTTATAAACGGATTGCGAAGTGTAATAAAATCTATTTCTGGTAATCTAGATCAAGAAGATGCTAAAAGATACAACGCTGCCATTAAATCACTTGAAAATAACCAACAGAACATTATTACCAAAATCAATAGCCAACTCAGTCTCAATAAAAGAATAATGACAAATTTTAACAAAACAGTTTCATTACTTACACACAACCAAGAAATCATAGCTGAAGAGACAAACAAAATTAGCTTAGAGATGAACCAATTCGTTTTCGATTTTAATGATTATATGCAAGTTCGAAATATCCTTGACCAGATAAATCTAAATTTACAAACAATTATACAAATACTGGATGATCTACAAACACCAATTACATTTGCAAGAATTAAAACTTTACACAACGGTCTCATCAAACCTGAAGAAATAAAATGGACCGTGCAAAAGATGCTTAAACACCACCCTGCATCACAGATTCTCTATATTCAAGAAGAAGACTTAACCAAATACTATGAAATCATAGACATTGATAGTTATTACACGAATCACACCCTTGTTTTCATTTTACATTTTCCTATCCTTCATTCCAAGTCGTTCACATACTTCCATTTATACTCACTCTCAACTAATAATCACACAATAATCATTCCACCTGGTCCATACCTAGTCCACAACTCAGACCTTTTTCAATACATGGATGTACCATCCAAAAAAGGCGAATCCAAATCATTCATCTGTCCTGAGAAATTTCCACAAGAGAATGACCAGAATAATGACTGCATCGTCCAAATTCTCCAGTTAATTATTGATGCTGCCCAATGCCAAAGTGTTCTCGTCACTGTCACTACAACGATCATTTAAAAAGTATCCGATACACACTACATTGCCGTTTTTTCAAAGGCTACGAAAGTATCTACCCATTGCACCACCACTGAAATAGAAGTACTCTAAGAGACCTATCTAATTAAGTTACCGCCAGGATGTGAACTACGAGCCAATAATGAAGTTTACACGAATTCCAAAACAACAATTAAAGAAGAAGCACTAACATTACCAAAAGTCAAGACCACCACTATTCTGAAGAACCACCCAATAGTCAAACCCCTAAAATTGGACAGAATTCCTTTAGACGAACTACACTAGTTATCACAGGAAGAAGAAAGGATCCAATCTATCCTCCCAATACAAATGGACCGCAGCTACATATTGGACACCACCCATATATATCCTGGTAGCAATCCTTTTAAGTTTTGGTTTTCTCAAGCTAAGCAAACTAAAAAAAGAAGAGATGAGCAGAATCCATCCACAGCAGAAGACATCCCTGACCAAAGCCAAGAGTCCTCAGAAACAGTTCACAGAGTTTTGTTCATCCCTCACAAAACTTCCCCAGAGGATGGAAAAATTACGATACATTAACCCCGATTGTCAGCGGTATTGCAGTTCGATAGTCCAGCCGATCAGAAGTTTCGACACATATTGCAGACAGGTCGTCATTAATTAATTTCTTATAAATACTGTAAATTTTTTATTTTAAAGTCAGTTGTAATTATATTAAATAAAGTGCTGTTATTATGTTAGTTGTACCTTTAAAAGGGCCTTTTTAAAAAGTACCTTCGTTAGCAAGTAACTGCTTTGATCCTCATCTACAATTTACATGTGAATTTGGGGTTGATAACAGTATCCTGTTTTTAGATATGCGAATCATTCGCACACCGGATAACAGATTAGTCACTACCTGGTACAGAAAAGAAATGGCTAGCAACCTTTTCTTAAATTACCATTCGACACACCCAATCAGATATAAACTTAACCTGGTACAAGCCCTCAGCCTTAGAGTACACATGTTGACACACCCGCTTTCAAAGAAGAATCTCTCAATCTACCGAAGTCTATTCTCATGGATAACTCCTATCCGGCATCCATTATCAATAAATTTCTATATTCCAAAAGCTATGGGCAGTCCATTACTGAAACACCCAACGGGCTAACATTAGAGTCCATATCTAATAAAATACAGATAAGTAAGTCCCCTCTCACTCCGGAACAAACCACAAAATATGCTTTGTTCCCGTAGTTCCCACAAATCACTAACAAGCTTAACAAACTTTTTAAAAACTTACCTGTCAAAATAGCCTTAAAAAATACCAGAACCTTAGAAAAGTTATTTTCTAAGACAAAAACTCCATTGGCCCATCTAGAACAAACTAATGTCGTCTATCAGGTACCCTGTGCAGAGTGCAATTCCTGCTACATGCTACCTGCTACATGCTACGGTCTGCTACGGCTAGACCAGCCGCTCTCTTCAAGGCTGATTTATAAACCTTACGTTGGCGTTGGCGCTGGCGTTCGCCGTTGACCTTGGCGCTGGCTATAATATACTGCATTTATAAACTTTCGGTTGGCGTTGGCGTTAAAGATCATTTCTAACCTTACATTTTTGATTTGGTAATATTAATTTTTGCTTAAAAATTAACACAATGGAAAATGAAAATGCTCAGACTTTGTTAGGTGCAGTGGCACTTATATACGATACTTTGTATTCGAGCAGCAGCCTTCGAAATAAAAGACAACGTTAATAGAAAAGGAGGCCCATTAACCAGAACAGAAAGACAAGAGATAATTTTAATTATTATAAAAATATAAAAAACTGGGATACGTAGCAGTTTTTTAAATATACCAGGCTGTAGGTTGCAATATTTGAAAAATTAAAACAAATGGTAAAACAAAAATAAATGTAAACTATCACTCTGATGAAATTTCTAATGTATAGGGAATATAAATTAAATTATCTAAACTATTTCACTTTATAAATACAAACATAAACAAATAATTTAGTTTGATTTGTTTGACAAACCTTGTCACTTTTTCGGTATTGCTATTGGCTGCGATGACAAAGATACAGTTTTTTTTTATGTTCTGTGAATGTGACTACAACCACAGAAGAGTTGGTGTATTCTATGCTACAACGGCGAACGGCAAAAGATGAAGTTGGTTCATCTTGAACGGAACCGAACGCCAACGCCAGCGGCGAACGATGTTTATAAATAGACATACGAGTTTCCCATTTGACCATGTTGTAACGCGAACGTCAGCGCCAGCGCCAACGCCAACGTAAAGTTTATAAATCAGCCTTCAAGGTCGACTAACGTCCCACAAAAGCGACATTAGGATTTCCAAACCATCTTGTGCCTTTGCACAGCATGCCATTTCAACCAAACACAGTATCGACTTCACGAATACCAAAATACTGTGCACACAAAAAAATTATCATAAGCGATCCATCCTTGAAATGTATCAAATTCTAAAACATCCATCGTCCCTAAATAAGAGAACCGACATCGACAACTTGAGCCAGATATATCACTCTCTCATCATACAAAATAAATAAATTAAAAAAAAAACCCTTACAAGACAGTAACTTCATTCCATTTTTTTTTTGTTTATTTGTTTTTTAAAGAAAAAGAAAAAATGAATCCTTTTTAAAAAAGGTCATTCCCCGTTCCGCTCGCTAATCCCCTTAAGAATCGTGCCTCTTCCCTGCATCCCAAAGAAACACATGTACAACAAGAAGCCACATGTGAAAATTATGACATCCTAGAGCTGATAGAAAACAATCGAAAAAATTAGTGTGGTTTGACCCTCGAAAGAGCTTAAACCAACATTCAAATGAAGCCATCGGTTAAAATTAAATGAACTAGTGTTCTTACAGTTTTTCTTGTATTTTTTGTTTCGTTTCTCTCGTTAAGTTGTTAATTTTTAATGTTAAGTTATCGTAGAGTTTTTATATCATCTATAAAAAAAAACCCTACAAATTGTTTTTGTAAGTATGAACCCTACTGGTTGTTTCCTTATATTCTAAAATCATTTTTATTTGTAGTGAACTGATGATGCTTTTAAAAATAAAAGCGAAACGTATTCGAATAAATCAATAAAGTCGTTGACAACTTTCATTTGCCAATTATTGACCGATAAAAACCTCTGCTATTCAACCATTGAATATATTTTAAATATACAGTGATGAGTGCCTTAAGAACCGGCAAAATAACGCAAAAGATAGAAAACATAATACGTTGTGAAATAAAAAGGGATGAAAGTAGTAGAGTTGGGAAATTATCGATAGAAACCTCTAATTTACATTACATTATATTAGGACTATCGATAGTTTTCCACCTTTAGACGTTAGCTTATGAGCTAGTTGACTTCAGTCATAATATTACAAGTATGACGTCGAACATTAACATTTTTTAAATTTCGCATAAAGTGAAAACTGATTGAAGGCAATAAAGCAAATGTAAATAAACAGTTTAATTAGTAGTAATTTGATAATTAATTCTGTGTTGACGAATACAGAATAACAAGCTATGATAATTCTGTATTGAGAATAGTTTAATTCCTACTTAAACTGTTTTTACTTACATTACGTAATACGTATTACTATGACTGAAGTCAACCAGCTCATAAGCTAACGTCTAAAGGTGGGAAATTTTCGATAATTCTAATGTAATGTAAAGTAAATTATAGGTTTATATCGATAATTTCTCACCTCTACTACTTTCATCTCTTTTTATTTCACAACGTATTAGGTTTTCTATCTTTTGCGTTATTTTGCCGGTTCTTAAGGCACTTATCCCTGTATATATATATATATATATATATATATATATATATATATATATATATATATATATATATATATATATATATATATATATATATATATATATATATATATATATATATATATATATATATATATATATATATATATATATATATATATATATATATATATATATATATATATATATATATATATATATATATATATATATACAGGGTGGTCCTTAAGTAATTGTACAAACGAAAACCGTAAATTCTACACTTTAAAATATTACGATTTAAGCCAACTTGCTTTAATAAAATGTTGATATTAAGAAAGATACAGGGTGTTAAATTGGAAATTTAAAATTCTATTTTTCGCTATAACTTTTACGTTTGTAAATATTTTTGGACAAAAATTTATAATTGGATGCTTTAAAGAAGGATAAATTATAATTTTATACAAACTTTAATGTAACTGATAGAGGGCGCCACATGTGTGACATAGATTTGCGCTTAACTTTTTTGCTCTTAAAGTTAGCTCTATTTGTCTTAAAAAATATTAAAGATACATTATTTTTACAAGGAAAAGGTATACTTGTTGATAACCTCAAAATTTAACCGTTTTCGAGATATTCGCATTTTATAAGCCAGCTGCATAATAATTCATAGTTGTAATATTTGTGCGGTGAAGCACTGAATACCTGTAGATAAGCATAATTCACAGTTTATTCTTATTACAACAGCTCAAAGATGATAATGTAACATTACAAAATTTTTGTTATGTCTACTAAATGTCTTATGAAAATATTCTTCATCTTCTTCTTTAGGTGCCGTGTCCGTATTCAGACGTTGGCCGTCATCATGTTTACAATTTCCTTTTTATATCGCTTCTTAAGTTTCTATACCTACTGGAGTTGTATTACTTTTTCCCTATAGTAAAATGCTGAAAACCCAAAATATGTGGTTTATGTAAGATGGTACACCACCACATTCTAGAGAGAAGGCAGTGAGAACATACTTAAATATAACTGTTCTGAACGTTGGATTTATCGTGGCAGTCATATTCCTTTACAATGTGGTGAGATATTGATATAATTATTTATAATTATAATATATAATTATTTAATTTATAAAAAATCTTAAAAGAATACTTATCATTCATTATATAAATTATTTAAACATTTTTATTAGGACAATTAGAAACTAAAGCCCAGGTATTGAATAACACATATGTGTCTTGTTTCATAATACTTTTGCTACCAATCTAACCTTAAAGATCCAGCATTTTTACAAAAACATCATCGTTGGCCTAATAACCGATATTTTTATAAATATAGTAAACACACAGGTAATTTAGTTCAGCATAATATTAGTTCGTTAGTTAATCATAATAGACCATTTGTTCGAGATGTAATTATAGTTACTCGTAAGCTGTAACGTAATCATATAAATAAGTAATGACATCTATAGGTTATTCCGTGTTTATACAAGTAACCAATGAATCAAATGCATCACAGTTTAACCTCTGCCACAAATAAGATGTAGTTCCATAATATACCATAAGGTTTGGATATGTATCCAAAAGAATATATTCATCCATTATACATTATAGCCACCACGTAGCCCAGAATTTAATCCGCTTGATTTTGGTGTATGGGGCGTATTAAAACAACGTGTCTATAAGAATTCCATAAACATTCGCAACCAACTATGGGAAGAAATAAATACTGCAGCAGTTTCTTTACAACCAATGATGCTATTTAACATGAGACGATCTTTTATGTAATATATTGACAAATGAATTAAAGAAAATGGTGGACATATCGAACACTTACGTTGACAAAAACTTATGTTATTTAGTTTAACTATTTCTTAATTTGTTTGTAAACAAAATGTTTTGATTATGACTTTAATTTAATATAAAACGTAAAATGTTTGATGTAAAATCCCTATTATTCTGTTTTTGTCAAATCCTATTATTAATTATCCTGCTGATATATTTATTTTATTTAATATTTTGTTAATTATTGGCTTTAGTTAAAGGTATTTTATACCAAAATTTAGATTTATTAATGTTTTTGTCTATTTTTCCTTCGTTGCTTGGAGTAATTGCCTTAAATCAGAATTATGCAGCTGATTTGTAAAATGCGATTATCACGAAAACTGTTAAGTTTTGAAGTTATTAAGAAGTATACCTTTTTTTTGTTAAAATAATGTATCTTTAATATTTTTTATCAAAAATACAGGTAACTCAAACAGCAAAAAAGTTAAGCGCAAATTTATGCCACATATGTGGCATATGTGGCGCCCTCTATCAGCTACATCAAAGTGTGCATCAAATTATAATTTTTTATATTTAAAAGTACCCAGTTGTAAATTTTTTGCATAAATCTTTACAAACATGAAAGTTATAGCGAAAAATAGA
Source organism: Diabrotica undecimpunctata (assembly GCF_040954645.1). Taxonomy (NCBI): domain Eukaryota; kingdom Metazoa; phylum Arthropoda; class Insecta; order Coleoptera; family Chrysomelidae; genus Diabrotica; species Diabrotica undecimpunctata. The sequence continues at coordinate 76,285,648 of NC_092811.1, read as the reverse complement.
ATTTTAAATTTGCACTTTAACACCCTGTATCTTTCTTAATATCAACCCTGTATCTTTCTTAATATCAACATTTTATTAAAGCAATTCGGCTTAAATCGTAATATTTTAAAGTGTAGAATTTACAGTTTTCGTTTGTACAATTACTTAAGGACCACCCTGTATATATATATATATATATATATATATATATATATATATATATATATATATATATATATATACAGTAAAACCTCCGTTAACCGAAATAATTGGGGGGAGGCCGTTTCGGATAACAAGAATTTCGGTTAAAAATAACATTGTTTTTTATAATATGAGTTGATTTCGTAATGTTTTCTAATAAGTAAATCCAAAATAGAGTAATAAAATTAAGGAAAATGAACAAGTTTAACATGCTTTTTTAAAGAAATCTTCTAGTTTTTTTTGCGTTTTCGTTTGACAAAGATGTTTCTCTCTCCCTCCATCGTTAATTTGCAGAACGTCATGATTTTGCCTCATTCGATTGTTCGCCGAAACGTAAAGCAATCTGAAAAGGATAAAACTTTATGCAATAACAACAAAAATTAAGAACCTAGTCGTGTCTTGTGCTGCCTGTTGCCTCTTGGGTCGTCATCTTCGTCTGATATGCTCAGGTTGTCTTGATAAAGAACCATATCAATGATGTCCTGATCGATGAATTCACGTTCTGAGTCATCAGCTGCTAACCACTTACGTATCTCTTCTTAGTTAATTTCGTCATTTCCCGGCAAATTTTCTTCAGGATCATCAATCAAAATCTTATTAAAAAGTTTGTTCCAGCATTTTTCCAAAGTTGAAGATTTGATCTTGGCTCACGACTCAGCTCACCAATAAACATGTTTCATTTTTAAAGATTCGAGAATTTTGGGAACACTTTTGGATTAATTCGTCTCCTTTAATAACAGATGTCTTAAGAATGCTCCTCTATAATGTCTCTTGAATGTCTCTATAACTCGCTGGTCTAACGGCTGAATTAAACTTGTGACATTCGGTGGCAAAAATCTGACAATTGTCACCACTTTGTAGATTTTGAGGGTAAGGGCGCATTGCCAACTAGCAACAATGCTTTGATGGGAAGGTTTTTTAATTTTAAAAAGGATTTTATACCTGAGACGAATTCATTTTCGAACCATTCTAAAAATAAAGTGGTCGACATCCATGAACTTTTTTGGCTTCTATAACTTAAAATGCCTTTTAGGAAATATCTTTTAGAGCTCTTGGTTTTTGTTTTCCCAACACACATAGACTCCCAATCGGTGAGTGAAATTAACGGAATTGTTTACGTTTTGCGAAATTGTATTGACGAAATTATTGAAACTGTCAGCCGTTTCGGTTAAACGATGTTTCGGTTAAAAAGGTTTCGGTTAAGGAAGGTTTTACTGTGTATATATATATATATATATATATATATATATATATATATATATATATATATATGTTATATGCATGGTACCAACGAATGTTGCTGACCACGATGATTCCCATGGTATAAGGTTTCTACTTCCAAGTACCAGAGCCGATAAGGATCCGTACACATGCAGAGTCAGCGGGACCCAAGGTTTTTACACGTTCCCACTGAGTCAGCAGTTTCTAATATTATAAAAGCACTTGTCGCTCTTTATATTCGTTCATTACATTTTAGTCTTAAGTTCAGTATAATCAAAATTGTAAACTTTGCAGTAATCTACGGAAGGAACACCAAGTGAAGCCCCTGGTAGAACAGCTGTCGGGAACAAGACGACTTGATGTTTTTGGAACTAATGTAAGTCTAAAATTGAATCATCTCACATATAATTTTGTTTTATACCTTATATATATATATATATATATATATATATATATATATATATATATATATATATATATATATATATATATATATAGATATATATAGTCCACCTGATCCAAATGTTTTGACTGATAAAGATTCGGCTAATGAGTATAATGGTGGATTTGTGGATAACCTGTCCCGAAGACAATTATTAGCAGAAACCGAGCTGGATTATTTTGATGATGTACTAGAAGAGACTAATGTTTTTAATGAGATGGAAGACGAGCAAACACCACTTAATTCACCACTTCATACAGAACCTAATACTAGTTTTTTGAAATTACTAAAGGGAAAAAAGTATAGATTTTAGGAGATTTTGTAAAAACATCCAACTTTCCCAAAGCAGACTACTCACAATTTAAAAATATAAGCCCTACAGATCGATTTGAGTTGTTTTTCGATAACGAAATGCTAGGCCATATTTTAGACGAAACCAGAAAATACGCTCTTTTTATGAATTGTCCTGATCCGAATATTACCTTGGATGAGCTCAAATGTTTTTTGAGTATTTGGATTGTGTCTGGATACAATTGTCTTACTGGATAAAGGTTTTGCTGGGACAATGAAGCAGACGTTTCCAATAAAATGGTGAATATAATTATACATACTGATTAATTCCATAATTTTTATTTATGTACAAAGTTTATAACAATTAATTTGTGTACAATATATTTTTAACGTTTTCGAGAAAAAGTAAATGTAAAAATAATAATTATTATTTCAATACTGACAAGCACCAAACTGACAAAAATACCTTTGCAAACCCTCATTTTAAAGGGTATCTACGATGTTTTAGTAAAATTGTGCCTTAGTATTTAAAATCAAATAGCGATCTTACATTGTTTATTAGTAAAAACTGATGTTTATACTTTTCACCAAATTTTTTAAAAGCTGTTTTTTGATACCTGTATCAAAAAATGTCGCGGGAAAATCCCTAGTTCTCTGGTCTACTACGCATTTGGTATTGTTAACTGGAGTAAAACGGATGTGTGGAAACGCTGCATGAAGTATCGCAATGAAGTGATCTCAATGAGTGTTACCACCAACAAGAAGCGAAACGAAGGGCTTTGTCGCAATCCAAATTTCTTTGCGCATGTGCGAATCCGACATGTTCTAATTAGTTTAGTTGTCAATCTCAAAATTGAAGTTTGTTTACCCATTGAGAAGTGTTGTGTGATGTTTGTTTTTTAATAGTTAGTATAATTAATTTAGTTAATTATTTTAAGTTAGTTATTTAGTTAGTTAGTTAATTTAATATATTTGAATAATATATAACTTATTGGGAATGCTGCACGAAAGGGAGGATTTTATTGTGTTGTCCATGAGTGCCCATCGAAATCTGGTGAAGTTATTCTCTTTTCAATACCGACTGATCTTAGCAGATAAACAAATTAAATTTGAAATTAAAACGTGTTACAAATGTTACCCGAATGTTTATATTTTAGTTAAATACACTTTTTTTAGAGCTGAATTAATGCTGAAAGCAGCCAACAGGGAAGATCTGCTTTCCAATGCTGCTGAATTGCATAGTAATTATAAAGTATGCGAGAAACATTTTGAACCGGTGTACATGTCCAAAGGAAACAAAAGGAAGACCTTATTTGGACAAGCACATCCCACGATTTTCTCGCACAGCCAATATTCAAAACACACAGACGTATTGTTAAAGAAAGTAATAAGGCTGGAAGGTAGATACTTTTTATTTATTCACAATTATAGTGCTTTATTATAAAAGTCATATAAAAATCAGTATCTACTTATATAAGTTGTTTGTTGTTTTTCATAATATAAACAGGATCTGGAATTGTGAAATTTAATGATCTTTTATCAGCCTTATTAAGAACATATCTTATGGTTACATACTGAGTAATATTTATGTTGTGGTTTTAGGTAATAACGTTTGTATGTTATTTGGTCATTAAATATATTTTTATATTTCAGATATACCTCCAAAAAGTAGGAGGTATTCTGATGAATATAAACAATTTGCATTAACACTATATTTTTTGGGTTCAAGAGCCTATGCTTTTATGGAAAGAATATTGTATTTACCCTCAAAACGAAGTCTTTAAAAAATTACTGAAAATTTGGTCTGTAAACCTGGTGTGAATAATGAAAAAAGATAAAACATTATTATTAGTATTAATTACAATAAATTTCTATTATTATTGTGTTTTATTACAACTTTTTACCATTCTCTACCACAAATGTGATATATCCAGGCGAATTAAATGTAGTACTGTACAACCAGAAGTTTCAGAGACCCCAGATGCACAGAAAGAGAAATCGAAGGGGTATACATGTATATTAATTACAATAAATTTCTATTATTGTGTTTTCTTACAACTTTTTACCCTTTCCTACCATAAATTTGATATGTCCTGGCGAATTGAATTTAGTACAGTACAACCAGAAGTTTCAGAGACCCCAGATGCACAGAAAGATATCGAAGGGGTATACAGTTATTCTAGTCACAGCTGCAGAGTTTCTACGCGCAGCGAAAATATCGTGGTGTTGGAGGTTAATAGATATTAACATTCAAAGAAATTCCTCAAAAGGAAACAAAAAAAGTCAGCAACTTAAGACATAGTTAATAGAAATTTCAAAAGTATAATTCTGTATTGACAAGTAAAAAGTCTTGAGTCAAATATATAGATTTTGAGTGATGAAGTTTTTTATTAACCTTAAAAAACGATAAAAAGTAATAGAAATCGACTGCTTTTCATCTCTATCTTGAAATTAACTTTCAAATTCAATCGCTTTTTATTCGTTCTTTAACGTACTTACCTACTAAAATACTTTTAGTACGTTAATTTGTTTGTTAAAAAAAAACCAATCGATATTTTTGACTTAGGACCTTTTTAATTAATTATATCAGTACAAAATTGATATATAAGTTATATTAAATTTTACAGACAAAATACAATTCATACAAAACAGATTCTACTTTAAAATGAGTACTTCGTTTCTCAGTGTAACTATAATTTGACTACAGTTTTGAACGACTTCCTTTATACTTTTCTTTGTGTACTAAGTAGTTTAACTGTAACTGTCACTCAGAAATTTCTGTCTGCCCAACATCAAAGGTTCCGACAAAGCTTTCGCTTCTTGTTGTGGTGGTGTATTCTGTATTGTTACCCTGAGTGTATTATTACGATTTATTGTAATTAACGAATTTTGTACTATATAAATAATCATTCTTATATTTTATATCACACTAAATATTAAGTATGAAATGATATCAACAATGACTAAAACCTTATCTAGGTAAATATTCGATTAGATTAGATTTTATCATTTAAAAAATTATAAATATTGTTTGTGATCTATCAACAATGATTCTATTAAACAAATTTTATAAATATCTCAGAATATATTATTAAGTGATTGATTCACTTCGATTAGATTGAACTTATTTATGATAAAATTTTATTCAACATAAAAAAAAATTGCTACTCAAGTGCTTCTTGCTAGAAAACTAAAAAAACAAGTTTTAAGCCACTACAAACTACCAGTACCGACATAAAAATAAGTAGGGAAAAAAGTCTCTTATCGTCTTGAAAAACCATTACTGTTTCTTTCAAAGTTCCAGTAAAAGTCGCAAAACTAAAGAGATCAGAATATATGAATTTACACTGCAATCGTAGTTTAGAATATTTTATTGGCTAAAATGGATTATTTATTAAAAATTATAAATAATAATAATAATAATTGAGTTTATTTATAACAAAAAATGTGTTACAATATAAATTTACATATGTTATATAATAAATAAACCCAGTTTCTCACAGAAGTTGTGTGTCACATGGACTACAACTTGTACGTGAGGGTTGAATTTTTTTAACATATTCGCACAAATTACAATTATATAAATTGTATATATATTGTATATATATTACAATATATTTTAAGGTAGTAACATACAAACTGTTGACAAATTACAATTGGGAAAACATAAAATTTAAAAATATAACATTTATTTGAAATTGAAGCTCATTAATAACTGTTCATTAATTCATGCAATTTATATCTATTACCATGGATCCATTGTTTTAATTTTTTTATATTTTTTATAGTTGTGTATTATTTTGATGGTAGATGGTAAGCAGTTAAACATTTTTGGTCCCAAAAAATCAATGCAACGTTGGCCAATGGTTTTTTCCTTTTTTTTGGTACTAATATCGTTAAATTTCTATTTCTAGTTTGATATGAGCCGTTGAAAACCAGAGTGGTCTAAGTCAAGAATTTTATGTTTCGCGTTTTCTCGGTATATAATTCTGTTTAACAGTGTTCTATTTTGCTACAAAATTTGAAAAATATTAGTGCATCCGTTCACTCACAGATGACACTACTCTAATATATGTCAAATGCTATGAAGGTTGCCGTTTTAAGGCAAAATGGTCTAAGTCTGACTTGGACCATTCTGCTAGAAATTCTGTCTCGAATTTTTTATAAGTGTCACGTTTGCTTGTAGTAAAATGAGTTCTAGTGAATCTGTAAATGAACCGTTTAGTGCTAGTGATAGCGAGTACGAGCCAGAAAACAATGACGATTCAACAGAATCTGATTTTGATAGCGGTAAGTTTATTTTTTTTATTTCCTTTTATAACCTCAAATGTGTGAATAGCAGTATTTTATTTGCACGTTTGTTTCAGCTGACAAACGTTCGAAGTTAAAATTGGGCGAGTACAAGCCAGAAAACAATGACGATTCAACAGAATCTGATTCTGATAGAGGTAAGTTTATTTTGTTATTTCTTTTCATAACCTCAAATGTGTGAATAGCAGTATTTTATTTGCACGTTTGTTTCAGTTGACGAAAGTTCGAAGTTAAAATTGGGATCAACTACCAAGCACGTCGGCAGAAAACGAAATAGAGAGCCAAGTAAACACATCAAGAATGTTCGAAAAGAAAAAAGAAACTGTGGGGAACAATATGTGTCTACATCTAATAAGGTGGTAAAAGCGAAAGAGTTTCATAACAGGGAGTGTACGTGCAAGGGCAAATGCATTCAAAAAATTTCTCAGGAAGAAAGGAAAGCTATCTTTACAAATTTCTGGAACATAGCTAATTTTTCAGCACAAAATGCTTTTCTAGTTGGTATTGTAAAATTGTCTAAACCAGCCACTCACCGTCCAAGAAATGGTACAAGGCAGAAAAAAGCAGTATCCTACACTTATGTCCTAAATACCCCGAAAGAGTCTCATAAAGTGTGCAAAATGTACTTTTTGGAAACCTTTGCAATAAGTAATGGTAGGTTAATGCGTGCATTAAAAAAGGGGGAGATATCATTTCCTGGTGAAGATTTACGGGGCAAACACGCACCTAGCAATAAAACTCCTGAAGGAAATATACAGTTAGTACGCGATCACATAAACAGCTTTCCTTCTTATGAATCTCATTATATACGAGCTCATAATCCTAATAGAAAGTTTTTAGATCCAGAGCTCAATGTACGTACAATGTATACCCTGTACAAAGAGAAATGTGTAGAAGATCCTGTGTCAGAAAGTTTATACAGACAAATTTTCCATCGCGATTTCAATCTTCACTTTCACGTACCATTAAAAGATACATGTGTTAAGTGTGACAAATACAAAAATCAGATGACCCAGGAAAAGGACGAGAATACGAAGAAAGTGCTTCAATCACAACACGAGCTGCATTTACGGCGCAGTGAAAAGGCCAGAGCTGCTTTGAAAGACGCTAAAATTACAAGCATACGTGAAAAAGGGAGAGTGTGTGCATTCACGTTTGATTTAGAAAAGGCCTTACCGTTTCCAACTTTGACTTGCTCTGTAGTCTACTATAAAAGAAACATGTATGTGTACAATTTGGGTATTCACGAGTTTAGCGACGAAGACAAGGTATTCCTGTATGCCTGGGATGAAACTATAGCCTCTCGAGGAGCACAAGAAATAGGATCTTGTATTCGAAAGCATGTTCTAGAAAATGCAAAGGACGCAAGACACATCATTGCATTTAGTGATGCCTGTGGGGGGCAGAATAGGAACTTTAAACAGTGTTTGTTTTGGTTGAAACTCATTGCAGATTCCGATAATTTGGAAATGGTAGACCATAAGTTTATGGTATCCGGACATTCCTTTCTCCCGAATGATCGTGATTTTGGTGTAATCGAACAATACGCAAAGAATAGAGTGAAGTATGTGCCGGACGACTGGTACAATGTGTTTGAGAAGTGCCGCACAAAGAAACCGTATCGTGTTTGCAAGATGAACGGAAATAATTTTGTATCGTCACAAAACCTGGAAGCATCTGTTACCAGAAGAAAGAAAAATGAAGATAACGCGCCAGTATCGTGGCTTAAAATTCAATGGCTACAATTTAGAAAGAGTGATCCCTATAAAATATTTTATAAAGAAACATTAGATGAGGAGTTTCCTTTTGATGTCATAAACTTGCAACCTGTACGAAAAGGACGTATCGCCAATTTTCAAAATATTGAATTTTCAAAACTGTATGAAGCTCCAATACCAGTTAAGATTAAGAAAAAAAAAAAGGATATGGAAGATCTTTTGGCGTTTATACCGCCCATTCATCACGACTTTTTCAAAAATTTATCCGTAAATGGAAACAACACTGCAGAAGTAGGTCCACTGGAAGATATTTTGGTGGCGAATGGAGACGACGATGTTTTTTATGAATAAAAATTTAATTTGTAATAATATAATACACAAAAATACACGATCGTTTGTAAGTCTAACTTTTTTGCTTTACTCCAAAATAATGAACCTATTGAAAGCCAGAGTGGTCTAAGTCAAAATATTAACAAAAAATATAAAAATTTCGACTGCTGGCTGATTGTTCCGCTGGAATTACTTAAGTTTAAGCTTTTTTTATTGAAAATCATTCTAATCAAAGTCAGTTTTTATGTTCCCATTTAACGCCAACATGTTAACTTTAAGTCGTTGTTTCTCGAATTTCAAGATTTCTGACTTAGACCACTCTGGTTTTCAACGGCTCATATGCATGGTGGGTACAATTCAGAAATGATTTCTCACTATGTAGATATAATAATGATTTGTAGCAGTACAAGTGGTTTAAATCCATGAAATGACTGTCTATAAATAATTGGTACACTGAAGATCTTATACCCCTTCTATATATTATTCTAATTATCCAATTTTGTATAACGTTTAGATTTTTAAGGTGAGCATTGTAGGCTCCACCCCATCCAATAATCCCATAGGTTAATTGTGATTGTACCAGAGAATAGTATAAAATCTTCAAGTAGTGAACATCTAAGAAGTCGCGAAGATATTTTAATTTTGGGAGTAAACCTCTTATTTTTTGGACTATATATTTGATATGATGATTCCATTTTAGGTGTTTGTTTGTTACAATACCAAGGTACTTAATGTTTTCTGCTTCTGGAATTGTTGTATCGTTGCCAATTTCAAGTTTGTTGAAGTTTGGTAACTCAGTGGTGTATGACGAAAATGGCAAGTATTTAGTTTTTTCAATATTTAATGTTAACTGGTTATGTTGAAACCATTTTTTTATTTTCACAAAGTCCATTTCGACATTTTCCTTTAACTTTTTCCAAATATTATTGCTATCAAAAATGGCTGTGTCGTCAGCGAAACTTATGATTTGGCCTGAAGTCTGTAATGTAAGTAATGTGTTTATATAAATAGTAAATAAAAGCGGTCCCAACACCGTTCCTTGCGGGACTCCGTAAGTCACAGTTCTGGTCATGCTGATTTCACCAGCTACAGTTAACTTTTGCTGTCTGTCACTCAAGTAGCTCTCTAACAATTTGAAGGGCACACCTCTGATGCCGTAATTTTTTAGTTTATGTAACAGTATTTTGTGGTTTACACTATCAAACGCTTTAGAGGGATCTACAAATTTACATAAAGAAGCTTTTTTATTATCTAAAGAATTCTAAATATGTTTTTATAAATTTACCAATTACATCGTCTGTAGACCTTCCCTCTCTAAAGCCATATTGACTTTCATATAATATATTATGTTTGTTTAAAAAATTATTTAGACGAGATTTTATAATTTTTTCGATTACTTTACTGATATTCGAAGTCAAGCTTATTGGTCTATAGTATGTTCACTACAATCTTCACCTTTAAAAAGCGGTTTAATGATACCGGTTTTTAATACATCGGGAAATATACCTAATCTGAAACAGTTATTGATTATATAAGTCAATGGTTTAGCAATTTGTTCTTTTAACAATTCTGATATGAGGGTATCTATACCTGGCGATTTTTTATTTTTTAGTGTATGTATAGTTTTAATGACTTTATCTTCATTCGTTGGAAATAAATATATGCTATTTTTTACATACTCAATCTCTTCAACATAATTGAGAGGTGTATCAATTTTCTCAGCATATTTTTTTCCCAAATCGCTTTCGCTTTATATTTTTAAAGCTTTATCAGTTCTCTAAAATACAACAGATGACGTAGAGTTTATAAGAAATACAGGTGTTAATACTTCATAACTTACAACTCAATATGTAGTATATTATCGATGTTATTATAATGTGTACTGTAAACTTTACTCAACATTTAAAACTAACTTAACAAAAAAAAAAACAAAAAACACAAACTCTGCAGATAATAATGTTCATATTCGAAAATATGCAGATTTAAAAAATTTTCAAAGGGATATTTGGCTTCATTTAGAGACGGTTCTCCAATGAAGACAAACAAAGCATTGATTTATTGCAATCCATTGCAAATTGCAATCTATGCAAAACGACGTGAAGCAATACCGAAAATTTAAGGGCCATATGTCAGTTTGAAAAATTGTTAAATCTTCGTATTTTCGAATATGAACATTATTATCTGTAGAGTTTGTGTGTTTCTTGTTTTTTTTTTGTTAAGTGAGTTTTAAATGTTGAGTAAAGTTTACAGTACATATTATAATACCATCGATAATATACTACATATTGAGTTGTAAGTTATAAACTATTACCACCTGTATTTCTTATAAACTCTATGTCATCTGTTGTATTTTAGAGAACTAATGAAGCTTTAGAAATATAAAGCGAAACGTCTTCGATAAACTAATGAAGTAGTTGACTTCTTTATTTATTTGCCAATCTGAATGACCGAGTAAACCTCTGAATTCACTAGTTGAATACTTTTAATATATATATATATATATATATATATATATATATATATATATATATATATATATGTATATATATATATATATATTTATATATATATATATATATATATTAATGTGATATCAAGAATTTTAATTTTAAAACTTTACAAAAATTATATATAAAACATTATTTAAATTTTTGATTTATATCACACCTTTCAATTTTGTTATCTCAGGTTTTACTCGTGCTTCAATATCTATACTTTACAGCTGATGGGTTAGGTCCAAAGAATAACGGAATAAAACAACATAATATGATATGAAAATAATGTAATAAAATAAACTGATTAAAATACCTCCAAAGATTATTAGCATACAATGTTTATCAAACAAAATTCGTTATACGTACGTGAACCTTCAATAATGCATGGATAATATAATACAATTACAATCTAAAATCCAGCTTATTATTCTAAATAAACAAATCAAATAATATTCAGTGTCCTTCCTAAAGCAATTTTGATATATCGATTGTACCAAGAAAAATTTGTATGAATTATCAAATTCTCTCCACAGCTCCGTGTCCCCTCTCAGAACGAATTTGCTCTCCTTCGACTATCGACAACTTATTCACACGTTACTAATATGATATAATATTGTTTTACCCAAAATTCTCAAATTGAATATATTATGAATGTTTCTCCCGTTGAAACGCTTCCTCTGCCTTGAGTTGTCCAATTCCCCGTTCTATGCAAAATGAACTATCAGTTCTTAGCAGCCTCTTATGTAATTGGCAATATTAATCAAGATATTGCAATTTAGTGTTTTCAATGCTCTCCTTCGAATGCACGTACCTTTCCAATGATACCAGCCTCTTTTCCTCTCGCCAAACTTAATCTCTCGTTCCGAAATAAACAGCGATACGTAGAATACAAGTAGGAAAAGTTTACTAACAAATTTGTATCAGATCAGCTACCGTCGGACACACTTACTTCACCAACTCACAACTTATTCTTTATCACTTACTACCCCTGGAAAACCAACCATTCACTTTAAGAAACTGGAACTAACTAACTGTCTCATCTCATCTCTCCATCCATCCAACCTTTCATAATACACACCCATCACCACTTTCCAAATTCTCGGCCAATCAGAAATTTGCATACCACTTCTCACATAAAATCAGAAATACCTACAAACTTTCCTAATTCATATTTTTTTTACAAGGACACTTAATTTATTTCTACTGGGTATTTACATATTCCGAAAAATCATTTACTTATTAACTATTTTTATAGTCCTGTTCATGGCGCAAACCCGGATTACGAAACACTTTATGGCTTATGGGGAAAAACCATCGTTAACTTCTATTCATTGTACCCGCACTATTCATCTGTTATATTTATACAAAAGATTATTTATTACTAAGATTACCTTTGGTTAATTCTAGGCAGCTCGGAGTATTTTTATTTTCTCTAATTATTTATATATATTTTAATCTCTGAAATATTCATTTCATCTTACATTTAATATTTTTATACTTCAATTTTGCATACCACAACTCCCCGCCATTTGATTCGCCGAAAAACTCTTTATCATTTTTTTTTATAAAATGACAAAAGTTTTTCAAGGGTCAAATTATTACAATATGTTATTGAAATCTACTCATGATATCGTGAAATCTACTCATAATGTAGTGAATGTTTCAAATTCTACCGCCAAATTCGCAACAACACTTTGATCCCATTTTAGGATCGTACATCAAACTGATCTGATCTAAGTTCTCTTTAGTTTCATTCGCTACCGAATCCAGTTTAGCTGATCCTGAAAAAGCTTTCCTGTATGTTTTTTGTGAGTTTTTGTACCCGATATTTTTTTCGATATGCACAGATGAAACAGGTATTTGAGATCATTGTTTCTACATGAAAGCTTGATCTTAAATTCTAAAAAACAAATTTACTGGCTATAACATAAGATTCTAATTCCACAATTTTTCGTTTTTGTTCTCCTAAAAGTTTTAACAATCTGTCAATTTTCATGTTTAAACTTTCTTCTATAAATGTAAATTTATTTAGGCGATCCATAAGTCTTTTTTGTCATCAGTTTTCATTTCCAGCAACATCTGCAAATTTTTCTTTTCAAATTTTACAGCTTCCAACTCGAAAATTTTCCGTTTTCTCCATTACGCATACTTCTTCTTCAAACACCTCCGTTTCAATCATATCTTTTCCCTTTTCTTTTATCAAACCTGATTTTTCTTTTTCTTCTTCGGCTGAGCTCGTCTCTCTCTTCTTTTGCGGAATTCCCTATTCCTTTTTTTAATTTTGTTTTCTGCTTTTTCTTCTTTCTCTGTGCTTGCTTCGTTGTCAAATTCATTTCCACCGTTTGTTCTTTGTCTAAATCATCATTTTTCCGATTCTCATCTTCCTTGTCCTTTTCCATGTTTTTTCCACATTTTATTTTTCTTTTATCCTCATTTTGTTCACATGTGTTAACGGTCCATAGTATTTCTTCACAAAATTCTAGATTTTCATCCATAATGGCCTTCTCTTCCCTGTCCTCCTTCAGTTCTTCTTCTGTTTCTTTTCTATTTTCAATTTCCAATTGGTATTCCGAGCACCACGTTTCTACTCTTTTCATTTCTCTTATAATAACTTCTTTTTCTTCCGGTTTCTTTTCTATTTTGTTGTCAGTTGCCGACAATTCTTCTGTACCTTTTCTTTTCTGGTTCTCTCTTGTCTCAACCTTTTTTTTTCTTCTTTTTCTTTTTCTCTTCTAATTGATTTATTACCTGCATTTCCAGTTTGTTCTCTACTATTGTATTGATTTCTTTATGGTTTCCCTGTTCATTTGTCCTTTCAACAATTTTCGTCATATCTGTTTCTTGTACCTCTTCTTTGTGGTCTGGTTCTGCTCTGATTTCCAATTTATTTTTAGAAAAATTAATCGTAATGTGTTTTTCGCTCAACTCATCTATTTCCGCTATCATATCATGATTTAAATCGTCGATCACCACACATTGCATAATATAGAAATTTTCTCTCACTCTGATCCGTACTCCCAAACCTTCGTTTACTGTCGTCAATTTTTATTGTTCGCACCCACTAAAGCAACCCTAGGAATCTTATACACAAATCTCTCCAAATTCAATTCTTTTACTAAATTTCTATTAATTAATGATATTTCCGATCCAGAATCAATCAAAATTTCAATCGCTTTATTTTTTATAAATGCATCTAAAAATATTAAATTTGAATTAGAGTTTTGTCTTTCGTTCCCCGCCAACTGTATAAACTCTATCGGATGACAAAATATACCAGAGAGTTTTTTATGTTTCTTTAGTGGATGCTTTCTTGAAAATCTTGTCTGGATTCATTGCATACATCTTCTTCCTCGTTTTCTATTGCTACATGATTCATCTCCCTTCTATTTTGTCGTTGGAAGCTCTGATTATTTCTACCGTTCCTTTGTTCGTTCGTATTCCTATTCGGAGGATTTTGTGCAGCTCTGTCCCTATTGTTCCTTTCATATGTTCTGTTTTGTGTGCCGTTTCTGTTATCGTAACTTTGTTGTCTATTGTAATTGTTGTAATTTCTCGGCCTATATTCGTTTGTTGTTTTGGGATATCGGTTTCTCTGGTCATAATTTGCTTGGTATCTTCTTTCCGGTCTATGATATTGGTCATTCTGTCTTCTATTTCTTATTTGCCTTCTTTTCGCTTCTTTTAACTGTAAAAATTGGCATAAACTATCAATGTCTTGATAGTTTCTTAAGATCGCGTGATCCTCCAAAGTTTTCTCAAAATGTCTGCTGATCATTTCTACACGCTGTTCGGTAGAATATTTGTATTCGAGATATTTTGAATTATTGTATATCTGTAATGCATACCTTTCTTCAGATATCCCCATTTCCTCAGTATACTTTTCATTTTGTAGTTTTTGATTAATTTCCCTTTGTTTATTTTCCCCCCAGAAATAGTTGAGGAATTTGTTTTCCAAATCTGTCCAATTTTCAAATTCATCCTCTTTGCTTTCGTACCATAACGCTGCTCCTTCTTTCAGATGGTTCCTAATTGTTTCTTTGCCATCATCAAAACATCCAATATGTTGCAATTTGGTTTTTAAATTTTTAACAAATGGTACTGGGTGTGTCGTTCTAATGTCCCCGCCAAATTATACTTTCGCCTCGCTTGTGCTATGGACGATAATTTCTTTGGGGAAAAACCATCGTTAACTTCTATTCATTGTACCCACACTATTCATTTGTTATATTTATACAAATGATTATTTATGACTAAGATTACCTTTGGGTAATTCCAGGCAGCTCGGAGTATTTTTATTTCCTATAATCTCTGAAATATTGATTTCATCGTACATTTAATATTTTTACTCTTCAATTTTGAATACCACAATATATATATATATATATATATATATATATATATATATATATATATATATATATATAATATATATATATATATATATATGTATAGATATATATATATATATATATATATATATATATATATATATATATATATATATAATATGAAAATTACTTAGTTCTCGGGAAGAACCGCGTTGAGAATTTATTAACATTATTAATAAATTCTCAACGTGGTTCTTCCCGAGAACTAAGTAATTTTCATTCATCTGACCGCGGAAATTTATCCGAACATATATATATATATATATATATATATATATATATATATATATATATATATATATATATATATATATATATCGAGAAAAGTAGTACGACCGTCAATCCAATATAAATTAAGGTACACTCGAAGAGTGGTGGGTTTACGGTCAAAGTGGAGAAATAAAAGACAAAGAAGGAGGCTACTGCATCTATTTATTGAAGACGTTTCGCTTTCTAATCAGAAAGCATCAATAGTTCATCTAAAAAGAACAATATGAAAAACCAAACATCCATAGAAAAGTTGTTATAAGTCTGTTACCTTAAAAATATATGTAGCAGTCAATGATATTAAATATGTAAAGGATCTTATGAAAATGGACATTATAAGATTATGTTGTATAAACAATTAATTGAAACTAAATACAGTTTACAAATTCACTCAAACTTAGCACAGCAAAATAACATGTGGTAATTGTACATGTATATAAAAAATATGTAAAAAACTTAAGTAACGTGAAAATTAATATGAAAATTAATGTTTTTTACTTAAGTTTTTTACATATTTTTTATATGCATGTACAATTACATGTTCTTTTGCTGTGCTAAGTTTGACTGAATTTGTAAACTGTATTTAGTTTTAATTAATTATTTATACAACAAAATCTTATAATGTACATTTTCATAAGCTTCTTTACATATTTAATATCATCGACTGCTACATATCTTTGTAAGGTAATACACTTATAACAACTTTTCTATGGATGTTTGGTTTTTCATATTGTCCTTTTTAGATGAACTGATGACGCTTTCTCATTAGAAAGCGAAACGTCTTCAGTAAATAGATGAACTAGCCACCTTCTTTGCCTTTTATTTCTCCACTTTGACCGAAAAACCCACCACTCTTCGAGTGTACCTTAATTAATATTATATATATATATATATATATATATATATATATATATATATATATATATATATATATATATATATATATATATATATGTAAAAGATAAAATCTTTTAGCGAAAGCCGCTATCGCTTTATTAAATTAAATGGCCAAAAATATGGCCTAGGAGGACAAATTCGTTAAACATCCCGTGCTCTAATCGGTATCAATAAAGTGTTATGATCATTTCGGCCTATCCCAGCCTCATCAGACACTTGGGCTGATACAAATTCAAACTCGGAAAGTCCAACGAATGTCTCCCAAAACTTCACTACAACAGTAGGTAGCCTACAAAGGCGCCACCTGCTTTGGAGGCCGTGAACGAAAACGATATAATAATATCGTTTCCTGTATCCTTTGCGCTATGCGAAATGTGTAAAAGATAAAATCTTTTAGCGAAAGCCTCTATCGCTTTATTAAATTAAATGGCCAAAAATATGGCCTAGGAGGACAAATTCGTTAAACTTCCCGTGCTCGAATCGGTATCAATAAAGTGTTTTGATCATTTCGGCCTATCCCAGCCTCATCAGACACTTGGGCTAATACAAATTCAAAGTCGGAAAGTCCAACGAATGTCTCCCAAAACTTCACTACAACAGTAGGTAGCCTACAAAGGCGCCACCTGCTTTGGAGGCCGTGAACGAAAACGATATAATAATATCGTTTCCTGTATCCTTTGCGCTATGCGAAATGTGTAAAAGATAAAATCTTTTAGCGAAAGCCTCTATCGCTTTATTAAATTAAATGGCCAAAAATATGGCCTAGGAGGACAAATTCGTTAAACTTCCCGTGCTCGAATCGGTATCAATAAAGTGTTTTGATCATTTCGGCCTATCCCAGCCTCATCAGACACTTGGGCTAATACAAATTCAAAGTCGGAAAGTCCAACGAATGTCTCCCAAAACTTCACTACAACAGTAGTTAGCTTACAAAGGCGCCACCTGCTTTGGCGGCCGTGAACGAAAACGATATAATAATATCGTTTCCTGTATCCTTTGCGCTATGAGAAATGTGTAAAAGATAAAATTTTTTTAGCGAAAGCCGCTATCGCTTTATTAAATTAAATGGCCAAAAATATGGCATAGGAGGACAAATTCGTTAAACTTCCCGTGCTCGAATCGGTATCAATAAAGTGTTATTATCATTTCGGCCTATCCCAGCCTCATCAGACACTTGGGCTAATACAAATTCAAACTCGGAAAGTCCAACGAATGTCTCCCAAAACTTCACTACAACAGTAGTTAGCTTACAAAGGCGCCACCTGCTTTGGTGGCCGTGAACGAAAACGATATAATAATATCGTTTCCTGTATCCTTTGCGCTATGCGAAATGTGTAAAGGATAAAATTTTTTAGCGAAAGCCACTATCGCTTTATTAAATTAAATGGCCAAAAATATGGCCTAGGAGGACAAATTCGATAAAATTCCCGTGCTCGAATCGGTATCAATAAAGTGTTTTATTGATGTGATCAGTGATCATTTCGGCCTATCCCAGCCTCATCAAACACTTGGGCTGATACATATATTATATCGTTTTCGTTCACGGCCGCCAAAGCAGGTGGCGCCTTTGTAAGCTAACTACTGTTGTAGTGAAGTTTTGGGAGACATTCGTTGGACTTTCCGAGTTTGAATTTGTATCAGCCCAAGTGTCTGATGAGGCTGGGATAGGCCGAAATGATCATAACACTTTATTGATACCGATTCGAGCACGGGAAGTTTAACGAATTTGTCCTCCTAGGCCATATTTTTGGCCATTTAATTTAATAAAGCGATAGCGGCTTTCGCTAAAAGATTTTATCTTTAGTACCAGTAGTTAAATAATTAGAAGAGATTGGCTGAAAGGTGGAACGAGAGATAGATCCAAGCTGAGAAGTCGAATACCTCCTGGATTCTATAAAGTCTAAGTGAAAGATCGTTCGTATATGAAAGAGAGGAGAGAATTTTGGAGTTTGTTGAACAAGTACTATTAAAAGAGGCCTGCTCGTGTTTTTGGAGAAAGAGTTTGCTGGTATCCTGACAGGTGGACACTTAGAACGGGGAAGGCTTGGTAGAAGGAGATTGGTAGCCTAACATAATCAACAAGGGGGAGCTGTTCTGGTCGAAAGAAGACATCGTCGTGTGTGAGTTAAAAGGTCAGTCAAAAATTTTTATGACATATTTTTTTTTGTATGTTTCAAATAAAAGACCCTATACTATCAGAAGAACAAGAATTATTGCTATTTAAGATACTATCAAGTTTATAAAAGTTTTTTTACTTCAAAGGATAATTATAAATATTGCGTAATAAATTTAAAAGGTTTTTTTTTATAATATTCAGAATTATTTGTACAAAAACATTTGAACCAAAATTGAAAAATTTAAAAATTTTCATATTATTTCTTTTGATAATAAAAGATATTTGTATTTGTATATTTATGTTATTTCTAATTATTTCTTTTCCTTATTTTATCCCGAGAAGGAACAATTAAGAGATACTTGAAGCCACGAGAAAATATAAGTATAACCTAAGCTGATTTATTATTTTTATAAAATGGCACCCTGAGATTGTTTTGTTTTTAATATGAAAAGCAGATCATAATAAAATGGCGAACCAACGTGTGGCATGAAAGTATCTCTAGTTGTGAATTTGAAAGGATATGAAACAGAAAAACAGGTAATTGAAAATTTATTTGCCCGTCGGAAAAAGTTGATATATTTGAAAGTTTACGAAATATTTTTTTTTATTATTTATTTTTCTCTATGTACAATTTTCACATATTTATTTTATTTTTGATTGATTTTAATTTTGACAATTATTTATATTTGGGTGAACTGAAATTTTTTTCTTTTTGCAACAAATAGAGTAAATTAAAGGTTTCGTATTTGGCGAGGATAGTATTTCAAGAGAAAAACAAATGTCTACGACGAGAAGCAAAAGTGTGAAAAGTAAAAAACAAAACGCAAACTTAGAAACAACAACCATGGAGACCGAAAAACAGGAATTATCAGGAATAGATAAATTATTACAGCTAATGCAAATACAAACACAAAAATGGATGAAACAAAACAAATAATGAAAGAAAATCAAAAAGAGACAAAACAAGCCTTAGAAGAAAACAACAGAGATACTTAGACAATTAGATAATTAATTAAATAATTAATTAAAGTAATTAAATAAATAAAGAGTTAAATAAAAAGTAAGAAAAGGCAGATATATATATATATATATATATATATATATATATATATATATATATATATATATATATATATATATATATATATATTGTTATGATTCATTTTATCAGCCAAAGATAAAATTAAAATTACCAAATAGACCATCTAAATAAATTTTCAAGATATCCTGGAGAGTTTTTATGCTATGTAAAAATAGAAAATAATATTGGTTTGCTCTTAATATATTTCAAAGTATAAAATATAATAATTCAAAATAGTTCAACTGATAAACTATAAAAGATATTTCGAAGAAATGAAAGTCCATTATCTTTGGATTACCTGTAGTAAACAAAATTTAAAGATATGCATAAATTATTTTCTTTGTAAAATATATTTGAGTGAACGTAGTGAAATGAACAATGCAACCGGGTTTTCCAAATGGACTTGTACAGTGAATAACACAATAGGGTAGAATTTAGAAATTATATTTCTCCGTTAGTTCTTAAGAATTTGTAGAAACCGATTAGCATGTTAATAGTTTTTAGGAAATTTATAATTGTAGGTAAAATTGTTGTTTGTCATCTAAATGGTAGATGGAAATAAGTGTGACGAACTCTGATTGGAGGAGATTACAAAAAGTGGGATATTTGTATAGGAATGAGAGTTTAGCGCGATTTTGGAGGGAGAAAAGAGAATCAGTTGTTTTCCAAGGGTGCAAGGCGAGCAGTCGTTGTTCTTTTGCGGTTCCCAAGTGATAGTAAGCATTAGAAGTGAATGTTTGTGAGTTTTCGTGGACTAAGTGTATCCAGACGGAAGCTGATCCAGTAAAATATTTTAAGTTATACTTTTCTACTTATATATATTCCAAGAGTCACTGTTCAGACCGGAACGAGAGATTCAGTTTATCGAGAGGAGAAGAGGCTAGCATCTTTTGAACGATACGTGCATCTGAACGAGATCATTGAAGACGAGAGGCTCGCAATAATTTGTTGTAAGATTGCTGATTACCTAGGGAACTGCTAAGAATAGATAGTGTAGGCAACAAGGAACAAGGATTTGGACAACTCATCATCAGAGAGATAGTTTTTTTTTACCATTCGTCAGTTTTTCTTTATCAACAAAGTTTTTTTTTAATTGCTTCAGAAAAAAAAGAAATATTTATCAGGAGATATAGAACAACAATTTTGATTTGAAATTTTAATTTATATAGTGTATAACATTAAATTTTGAAGGTTCACGTACGTAGAACAAAATTTTGATAATCCTTATATGACATATTTTTTGTTTAAGATATTTGAGTGTGAATTTTATTTCAATATATAATTTTGTATCATATATGACTAATATTCCGATATTCCTAAGACCTTACCTATCATATGTAAAGCATAGATATTGAAGCACGAATATAACCCTGAGATAAGAGAATTAAATAGTGTGATAAAATCATAATTGCATCATTTAGAATAAGTTTAATTAATTAATTAATTAGCTAATTAATTGGTTGGCGCACCTCTGACTTTTAATATCACATTATATATATATATATATATATATATATATATATATATATATATATATATATATATATATATATAATAAACCTAGAGCTAAGATAAATACTATTATAAAAATTAATTCTAAACTCACCAGTCTTCTGGGTTGAACCGCGTTGATTTCCATTGCGCCGAGCTTTCGACATCCTCTCTGATGTCTTCTTCGGGACTTTCGAGGTCTCAGTCTCCTGAGCCTCCAGACACTACTGCACTGATCACTATTCACTTCACTACTTTTACTACTTCACTACTAGTGAAGTGAATAGTGAGCAGTGCAGTAGTGTCTGGGGGCTCGGGAGACTAAGACCTCGGAAGCCCTGAAGAAGAAGATCCAGAGAGGATGTTGATTCTATCAATGAAATTTAATTATAAATTGTAATGTTTAAAGTTTAATAAAGTGCTTATTGAAAATGGCAAATTTTCCGAAACGTTTAAGCAAGATTTAAATAGTTTTATTTACATCAGACCGACAAACACAGGAAATAAAAAAGTTTCTATTTAAATATTCACGGTCAGGAAATAACAAACTATATATATATATATATATATATATATATATATATATATTTAAACTTAGAGCTAAGATTAATATTATTATAAAAATTAATATTAAACTCACCAGTCTTCCGGGTTGAACCGCGTCGATATCCATTTTGCCGAGCTTTCGACATCCTCTCTGATGTCTTCTTCAGGGCTTCCGAGGTCTCAGTCTCCCGAGCCCCCAGACACTACTACACTCACTAGTCACTTCTAGTTCACTCACTAGTTCACTACTACGACTGGGACCAGGGGACGGTTCATTTATACCGTCGATGGTGACGTGGCCTAGGTGGGGGTTAGGGTGGAGATTGGCGCGAGAGTTGGCGCGAACATTTCCGACAGTGGGATTTTGATTCGAAGATGGAGGGGGCGATATTTTGTTTATGAGAGGTCTCCATGTAGAAGGTAACCGTATGGCGTCATCTCTTTTATTAAGGCAATTTGGTCTTTTTTCTATTTCTATGGCTTCTCGGATAATTCTTGGTTTATAAAAGCGGATGGGGGCTATGGTTCTGGAGTTTTCGAAATCAATTTTGTGACCTGTATGAAGATGGTGTTGACCGAGAGCTGAAATTGAATCGGAATTGCGAACAGAAATGGAATGTTCATAAATCCTATTTTGAATTCTACGATTTGTTTGGCCTATATAGGATCGGGGACAGTCTGCACAAGGAATTTCATAAACTCCGTGCTGTTCGTTTGGAATATTGTCTTTGATTGATCGAACAAGAGATGAAAGTTTTTGTTGGGGGGTAAATATTGTTTTTATTCCTCTTGGTTTAAGAATTTTGTCGATTTTGTCAGTGACACCTTTGATGTAAGGAAGAAACGCTTTCGTATGATAAGGGTCTGAGTCTTTGGATTGAGATTGAGTGGGAGATTGATGTCTGTGGATGCTCCTATTGATGTGATTTTCGCGGTAGCCATTTTGGATGAGGGCTTGTTTTAAACAAGAAAGCTCAGCGGATCTACTTGCATCATCGGAAAGGCGTATTGATCTGGATACAAGAGTATTAATGACTGAATTAATTTGTGAAGGTGCGTGGTGAGAGTTGGCATGCAAGTAACGATTGGTATGTGTGGGTTTTCGATAGACAGAGTAATGAAAACCTTGGGATTGGTGTTTCTTTATGAAAACATCGAGAAACGGCAGGGATGAATCAGTTTCTACCTCCATCGTGAACTGGATACTAGGATGTATACCATTCAGATGGGTTTGGAAAGACACCAAAGCATCCCTGCCATGGGGCCAAATGACGAATGTATCGTCAACATATCGTAGCCAACATGTGGGTTTGAGCATTGATGTGGATAGTGCTCGGGTCTCGAAGTCTTCCATAAAGATATTGGCAATCACTGGAGATAGAGGGGAGCCCATTGGGGCACCATTTATTTGTCTGTAGAATTGATTTTGGAAGATGAAATAGGTGTTGGACATACAATGTTTAATGAGAGATAAGTGGTCTTGTTGGATACTGTACTTAGTTTTCAGAATGTTTAGAGTTTCATCTATAGGAATGTTTGTAAAAAGTGAGACAATATCGAAACTTACTAGAATGTCTGACGGTGATATAGGGTATTGTTTAAGAAGTTCGATGAAATGAAAAGAGTTTTTGACGAAGGATGAAGCATTTTCGGCGAAAGGTTGTAGAGTTTTGGCCAAATACTTGGCCAATGGTTGTGTAGGGCAGTTGTATGCACTGACAATGGGACGTAGAGGAATATCGGGTTTGTGAATTTTGGGGAGGCCATATATTCGAGGTGTTCTTGAAGACTTTTCACGAGGAATTAGAGATTTTTTGATGTCAACAGGAAGAGAGGTTTTATTGATAATGGCTTTTGTTGTTTTCTCCAGATAGGTTGTTGGATTATTAGGAATTGGTTTGTAGTCTGGAGTGTTAACGAGATTTGAAAGTTTATTGATGTAAGAAGAAGTGTTTAGGATGACGGTGGCGTTTCCTTTATCGGCGGGAAGAATGACTAGATCTGGATTTGACCGAAGTTCTTTCAGGGCTTTTTTCTCGGATTGGCTAATGTTCTGAGCAGGAGGCTTTGAGTTTCTAAGAACTCTAGAGATGTCTTGTCTGGTTATTTCAGCATCTTCGGAAGATAAACTGGAGATGGCTTCTTCAGTTTGACAGATGATTGTCTCAATTGGAATATGACTTGGAGTAACAGAGTAATTGAAACCTTTTGCTAAAGCTTGAGTGGCAATGGCAGAAATAGGGGTATCAGAAAAGTTATGAACCACTGTAGTGGGTTCCAGCGTTGAGGTTTTTGGAATTTGTTCGGAAATGAGATGCAATAATTTGCGCTTCTGAGTTTCACTCTTAGATTCGAAAGTGTTTAGGGCTGATTGTGTATTGATACGGTCGAAACTGTCCCATAATATTGGATGTACATTGAAAGAATGAATAGAAGACCAGATATTGAAAATATTTCTATTTGTGACATCTAGTTTTCGTCTAGTGGAATGAATAGCTTCACGGAGAAGAGCAAAACTGGTTTTCCTAAGAATTTGGGAGATAGAAGAAGAAGAAGTGTGGTGTTTAAGTTTCAGAAATTTGGGAATGACTTTATGGTCTCGGCAGGCTTTAAGGAAAGTTAAATCACAAAGAAGACGATTTTTACGAAGTAGTAGGTTACTATATGATTTAGTGAGCTGGTAAAATTCCTCCCCGTAGAGGCGAATAAAATGTTCGGAAAGATTTCCGCGGTTAGTACAATTAAACTTAGAGCTAAGATTAATATTATTATAAAAATTAATATTAAACTCACCAGTCTTCCGGGTTGAACCGCGTCGATATCCATTTTGCCGAGCTTTCGACATCCTCTCTGATGTCTTCTTCAGGGCTTCCGAGGTCTCAGTCTCCCGAGCCCCCAGACACTACTACACTCACTAGTCACTTCTAGTTCACTCACTAGTTCACTACTACGACTGGGACCAGGGGACGGTTCATTTATACCGTCGATGGTGACGTGGCCTAGGTGGGGGTTAGGGTGGAGATTGGCGCGAGAGTTGGCGCGAACATTTCCGACAGTGGGATTTTGATTCGAAGATGGAGGGGGCGATATTTTGTTTATGAGAGGTCTCCATGTAGAAGGTAACCGTATGGCGTCATCTCTTTTATTAAGGCAATTTGGTCTTTTTTCTATTTCTATGGCTTCTCGGATAATTCTTGGTTTATAAAAGCGGATGGGGGCTATGGTTCTGGAGTTTTCGAAATCAATTTTGTGACCTGTATGAAGATGGTGTTGACCGAGAGCTGAAATTTAATCGGAATTGCGAACAGAAATGGAATGTTCATAAATCCTATTTTGAATTCTACGATTTGTTTGGCCTATATAGGATCGGGGACAGTCTGCACAAGGAATTTCATAAACTCCGTGCTGTTCGTTTGGAATATTGTCTTTGATTGATCGAACAAGAGATGAAAGTTTTTGTTGGGGGGTAAATATTGTTTTTATTCCTCTTGGTTTAAGAATTTTGTCGATTTTGTCAGTGACACCTTTGATGTAAGGAAGAAACGCTTTCGTATGATAAGGGTCTGAGTCTTTGGATTGAGATTGAGTGGGAGATTGATGTCTGTGGATGCTCCTATTGATGTGATTTTCGCGGTAGCCATTTTGGATGAGGGCTTGTTTTAAACAAGAAAGCTCAGCGGATCTACTTGCATCATCGGAAAGGCGTATTGATCTGGATACAAGAGTATTAATGACTGAATTAATTTGTGAAGGTGCGTGGTGAGAGTTGGCATGCAAGTAACGATTGGTATGTGTGGGTTTTCGATAGACAGAGTAATGAAAACCTTGGGATTGGTGTTTCTTTATGAAAACATCGAGAAACGGCAGGGATGAATCAGTTTCTACCTCCATCGTGAACTGGATACTAGGATGTATACCATTCAGATGGGTTTGGAAAGACACCAAAGCATCCCTGCCATGGGGCCAAATGACGAATGTATCGTCAACATATCGTAGCCAACATGTGGGTTTGAGCATTGATGTGGATAGTGCTCGGGTCTCGAAGTCTTCCATAAAGATATTGGCAATCACTGGAGATAGAGGGGAGCCCATTGGGGCACCATTTATTTGTCTGTAGAATTGATTTTGGAAGATGAAATAGGTGTTGGACATACAATGTTTAATGAGAGATAAGTGGTCTTGTTGGATACTGTACTTAGTTTTCAGAATGTTTAGAGTTTCATCTATAGGAATGTTTGTAAAAAGTGAGACAATATCGAAACTTACTAGAATGTCTGACGGTGATATAGGGTATTGTTTAAGAAGTTCGATGAAATGAAAAGAGTTTTTGACGAAGGATGAAGCATTTTCGGCGAAAGGTTGTAGAGTTTTGGCCAAATACTTGGCCAATGGTTGTGTAGGGCAGTTGTATGCACTGACAATGGGACGTAGAGGAATATCGGGTTTGTGAATTTTGGGGAGGCCATATATTCGAGGTGTTCTTGAAGACTTTTCACGAGGAATTAGAGATTTTTTGATGTCAACAGGAAGAGAGGTTTTATTGATAATGGCTTTTGTTGTTTTCTCCAGATAGGTTGTTGGATTATTAGGAATTGGTTTGTAGTCTGGAGTGTTAACGAGATTTGAAAGTTTATTGATGTAAGAAGAAGTGTTTAGGATGACGGTGGCGTTTCCTTTATCGGCGGGAAGAATGACTAGATCTGGATTTGACCGAAGTTCTTTCAGGGCTTTTTTCTCGGATTGGCTAATGTTCTGAGCAGGAGGCTTTGAGTTTCTAAGAACTCTAGAGATGTCTTGTCTGGTTATTTCAGCATCTTCGGAAGATAAACTGGAGATGGCTTCTTCAGTTTGACAGATGATTGTCTCAATTGGAATATGACTTGGAGTAACAGAGTAATTGAAACCTTTTGCTAAAGCTTGAGTGGCAATGGCAGAAATAGGGGTATCAGAAAAGTTATGAACCACTGTAGTGGGTTCCAGCGTTGAGGTTTTTGGAATTTGTTCGGAAATGAGATGCAATAATTTGCGCTTCTGAGTTTCACTCTTAGATTCGAAAGTGTTTAGGGCTGATTGTGTATTGATACGGTCGAAACTGTCCCATAATATTGGATGTACATTGAAAGAATGAATAGAAGACCAGATATTGAAAATATTTCTATTTGTGACATCTAGTTTTCGTCTAGTGGAATGAATAGCTTCACGGAGAAGAGCAAAACTGGTTTTCCTAAGAATTTGGGAGATAGAAGAAGAAGAAGTGTGGTGTTTAAGTTTCAGAAATTTGGGAATGACTTTATGGTCTCGGCAGGCTTTAAGGAAAGTTAAATCACAAAGAAGACGATTTTTACGAAGTAGTAGGTTACTATATGATTTAGTGAGCTGGTAAAATTCCTCCCCGTAGAGGCGAATAAAATGTTCGGAAAGATTTCCGCGGTTAGTACAATTAAACTTAGAGCTAAGATTAATATTATTATAAAAATTAATATTAAACTCACCAGTCTTCCGGGTTGAACCGCGTCGATATCCATTTTGCCGAGCTTTCGACATCCTCTCTGATGTCTTCTTCAGGGCTTCCGAGGTCTCAGTCTCCCGAGCCCCCAGACACTACTACACTCACTAGTCACTTCTAGTTCACTCACTAGTTCACTACTACGACTGGGACCAGGGGACGGTTCATTTATACCGTCGATGGTGACGTGGCCTAGGTGGGGGTTAGGGTGGAGATTGGCGCGAGAGTTGGCGCGAACATTTCCGACAGTGGGATTTTGATTCGAAGATGGAGGGGGCGATATTTTGTTTATGAGAGGTCTCCATGTAGAAGGTAACCGTATGGCGTCATCTCTTTTATTAAGGCAATTTGGTCTTTTTTCTATTTCTATGGCTTCTCGGATAATTCTTGGTTTATAAAAGCGGATGGGGGCTATGGTTCTGGAGTTTTCGAAATCAATTTTGTGACCTGTATGAAGATGGTGTTGACCGAGAGCTGAAATTGAATCGGAATTGCGAACAGAAATGGAATGTTCATAAATCCTATTTTGAATTCTACGATTTGTTTGGCCTATATAGGATCGGGGACAGTCTGCACAAGGAATTTCATAAACTCCGTGCTGTTCGTTTGGAATATTGTCTTTGATTGATCGAACAAGAGATGAAAGTTTTTGTTGGGGGGTAAATATTGTTTTTATTCCTCTTGGTTTAAGAATTTTGTCGATTTTGTCAGTGACACCTTTGATGTAAGGAAGAAACGCTTTCGTATGATAAGGGTCTGAGTCTTTGGATTGAGATTGAGTGGGAGATTGATGTCTGTGGATGCTCCTATTGATGTGATTTTCGCGGTAGCCATTTTGGATGAGGGCTTGTTTTAAACAAGAAAGCTCAGCGGATCTACTTGCATCATCGGAAAGGCGTATTGATCTGGATACAAGAGTATTAATGACTGAATTAATTTGTGAAGGTGCGTGGTGAGAGTTGGCATGCAAGTAACGATTGGTATGTGTGGGTTTTCGATAGACAGAGTAATGAAAACCTTGGGATTGGTGTTTCTTTATGAAAACATCGAGAAACGGCAGGGATGAATCAGTTTCTACCTCCATCGTGAACTGGATACTAGGATGTATACCATTCAGATGGGTTTGGAAAGACACCAAAGCATCCCTGCCATGGGGCCAAATGACGAATGTATCGTCAACATATCGTAGCCAACATGTGGGTTTGAGCATTGATGTGGATAGTGCTCGGGTCTCGAAGTCTTCCATAAAGATATTGGCAATCACTGGAGATAGAGGGGAGCCCATTGGGGCACCATTTATTTGTCTGTAGAATTGATTTTGGAAGATGAAATAGGTGTTGGACATACAATGTTTAATGAGAGATAAGTGGTCTTGTTGGATACTGTACTTAGTTTTCAGAATGTTTAGAGTTTCATCTATAGGAATGTTTGTAAAAAGTGAGACAATATCGAAACTTACTAGAATGTCTGACGGTGATATAGGGTATTGTTTAAGAAGTTCGATGAAATGAAAAGAGTTTTTGACGACGGATGAAGCATTTTCGGCGAAAGGTTGTAGAGTTTTGGCCAAATACTTGGCCAATGGTTGTGTAGGGCAGTTGTATGCACTGACAATGGGACGTAGAGGAATATCGGGTTTGTGAATTTTGGGGAGGCCATATATTCGAGGTGTTCTTGAAGACTTTTCACGAGGAATTAGAGATTTTTTGATGTCAACAGGAAGAGAGGTTTTATTGATAATGGCTTTTGTTGTTTTCTCCAGATAGGTTGTTGGATTATTAGGAATTGGTTTGTAGTCTGGAGTGTTAACGAGATTTGAAAGTTTATTGATGTAAGAAGAAGTGTTTAGGATGACGGTGGCGTTTCCTTTATCGGCGGGAAGAATGACTAGATCTGGATTTGACCGAAGTTCTTTCAGGGCTTTTTTCTCGGATTGGCTAATGTTCTGAGCAGGAGGCTTTGAGTTTCTAAGAACTCTAGAGATGTCTTGTCTGGTTATTTCAGCATCTTCGGAAGATAAACTGGAGATGGCTTCTTCAGTTTGACAGATGATATCTGGTCTTCTATTCATTCTTTCAATGTACATCCAATATTATGGGACAGTTTCGACCGTATCAATACACAATCAGCCCTAAACACTTTCGAATCTAAGAGTGAAACTCAGAAGCGCAAATTATTGCATCTCATTTCCGAACAAATTCCAAAAACCTCAACGCTGGAACCCACTACAGTGGTTCATAACTTTTCTGATACCCCTATTTCTGCCATTGCCACTCAAGCTTTAGCAAAAGGTTTCAATTACTCTGTTACTCCAAGTCATATTCCAATTGAGACAATCATCTGTCAAACTGAAGAAGCCATCTCCAGTTTATCTTCCGAAGATGCTGAAATAACCAGACAAGACATCTCTAGAGTTCTTAGAAACTCAAAGCCTCCTGCTCAGAACATTAGCCAATCCGAGAAAAAAGCCCTGAAAGAACTTCGGTCAAATCCAGATCTAGTCATTCTTCCCGCCGATAAAGGAAACGCCACCGTCATCCTAAACACTTCTTCTTACATCAATAAACTTTCAAATCTCGTTAACACTCCAGACTACAAACCAATTCCTAATAATCCAACAACCTATCTGGAGAAAACAACAAAAGCCATTATCAATAAAACCTCTCTTCCTGTTGACATCAAAAAATCTCTAATTCCTCGTGAAAAGTCTTCAAGAACACCTCGAATATATGGCCTCCCCAAAATTCACAAACCCGATATTCCTCTACGTCCCATTGTCAGTGCATACAACTGCCCTACACAACCATTGGCCAAGTATTTGGCCAAAACTCTACAACCTTTCGCCGAAAATGCTTCATCCTTCGTCAAAAACTCTTTTCATTTCATCGAACTTCTTAAACAATACCCTATATCACCGTCAGACATTCTAGTAAGTTTCGATATTGTCTCACTTTTTACAAACATTCCTATAGATGAAACTCTAAACATTCTGAAAACTAAGTACAGTATCCAACAAGACCACTTATCTCTCATTAAACATTGTATGTCCAACACCTATTTCATCTTCCAAAATCAATTCTACAGACAAATAAATGGTGCCCCAATGGGCTCCCCTCTATCTCCAGTGATTGCCAATATCTTTATGGAAGACTTCGAGACCCGAGCACTATCCACATCAATGCTCAAACCCACATGTTGGCTACGATATGTTGACGATACATTCGTCATTTGGCCCCATGGCAGGGATGCTTTGGTGTCTTTCCAAACCCATCTGAATGGTATACATCCTAGTATCCAGTTCACGATGGAGGTAGGAACTGATTCATCCCTGCCGTTTCTCGATGTTTTCATAAAGAAACACCAATCCCAAGGTTTTCATTACTCTGTCTATCGAAAACCCACACATACCAATCGTTACTTGCATGCCAACTCTCACCACGCACCTTCACAAATTAATTCAGTCATTAATACTCTTGTATCCAGATCAATACGCCTTTCCGATGATGCAAGTAGATCCGCTGAGCTTTCTTGTTTAAAACAAGCCCTCATCCAAAATGGCTACCGCGAAAATCACATCAATAGGAGCATCCACAGACATCAATCTCCCACTCAATCTCAATCCAAAGACTCAGACCCTTATCATACGAAAGCGTTTCTTCCTTACATCAAAGGTGTCACTGACAAAATCGACAAAATTCTTAAACCAAGAGGAATAAAAACAATATTTACCCCCCAACAAAAACTTTCATCTCTTGTTCGATCAATCAAAGACAATATTCCAAACGAACAGCACGGAGTTTATGAAATTCCTTGTGCAGACTGTCCCCGATCCTATATAGGCCAAACAAATCGTAGAATTCAAAATAGGATTTATGAACATTCCATTTCTGTTCGCAATTCCGATTCAATTTCAGCTCTCGGTCAACACCATCTTCATACAGGTCACAAAATTGATTTCGAAAACTCCAGAACCATAGCCCCCATCCGCTTTTATAAACCAAGAATTATCCGAGAAGCCATAGAAATAGAAAAAAGACCAAATTGCCTTAATAAAAGAGATGACGCCATACGGTTACCTTCTACATGGAGACCTCTCATAAACAAAATATCGCCCCCTCCATCTTCGAATCAAAATCCCACTGTCGGAAATGTTCGCGCCAACTCTCGCGCCAATCTCCACCCTAACCCCCACCTAGGCCACGTCACCATCGACGGTATAAATGAACCGTCCCCTGGTCCCAGTCGTAGTAGTGAACTAGTGAGTGAACTAGAAGTGACTAGTGAGTGTAGTAGTGTCTGGGGGCTCGGGAGACTGAGACCTCGGAAGCCCTGAAGAAGACATCAGAGAGGATGTCGAAAGCTCGGCAAAATGGATATCGACGCGGTTCAACCCGGAAGACTGGTGAGTTTAATATTAATTTTTATAATAATATTAATCTTAGCTCTAAGTTTAATTGTACTAACCGCGGAAATCTTTCCGAACATTTTATTCGCCTCTACGGGGAGGAATTTTACCAGCTCACTAAATCATATAGTAACCTACTACTTCGTAAAAATCGTCTTCTTTGTGATTTAACTTTCCTTAAAGCCTGCCGAGACCATAAAGTCATTCCCAAATTTCTGAAACTTAAACACCACACTTCTTCTTCTTCTATCTCCCAAATTCTTAGGAAAACCAGTTTTGCTCTTCTCCGTGAAGCTATTCATTCCACTAGACGAAAACTAGATGTCACAAATAGAAATATTTTCAATATCTGGTCTTCTATTCATTCTTTCAATGTACATCCAATATTATGGGACAGTTTCGACCGTATCAATACACAATCAGCCCTAAACACTTTCGAATCTAAGAGTGAAACTCAGAAGCGCAAATTATTGCATCTCATTTCCGAACAAATTCCAAAAACCTCAACGCTGGAACCCACTACAGTGGTTCATAACTTTTCTGATACCCCTATTTCTGCCATTGCCACTCAAGCTTTAGCAAAAGGTTTCAATTACTCTGTTACTCCAAGTCATATTCCAATTGAGACAATCATCTGTCAAACTGAAGAAGCCATCTCCAGTTTATCTTCCGAAGATGCTGAAATAACCAGACAAGACATCTCTAGAGTTCTTAGAAACTCAAAGCCTCCTGCTCAGAACATTAGCCAATCCGAGAAAAAAGCCCTGAAAGAACTTCGGTCAAATCCAGATCTAGTCATTCTTCCCGCCGATAAAGGAAACGCCACCGTCATCCTAAACACTTCTTCTTACATCAATAAACTTTCAAATCTCGTTAACACTCCAGACTACAAACCAATTCCTAATAATCCAACAACCTATCTGGAGAAAACAACAAAAGCCATTATCAATAAAACCTCTCTTCCTGTTGACATCAAAAAATCTCTAATTCCTCGTGAAAAGTCTTCAAGAACACCTCGAATATATGGCCTCCCCAAAATTCACAAACCCGATATTCCTCTACGTCCCATTGTCAGTGCATACAACTGCCCTACACAACCATTGGCCAAGTATTTGGCCAAAACTCTACAACCTTTCGCCGAAAATGCTTCATCCTTCGTCAAAAACTCTTTTCATTTCATCGAACTTCTTAAACAATACCCTATATCACCGTCAGACATTCTAGTAAGTTTCGATATTGTCTCACTTTTTACAAACATTCCTATAGATGAAACTCTAAACATTCTGAAAACTAAGTACAGTATCCAACAAGACCACTTATCTCTCATTAAACATTGTATGTCCAACACCTATTTCATCTTCCAAAATCAATTCTACAGACAAATAAATGGTGCCCCAATGGGCTCCCCTCTATCTCCAGTGATTGCCAATATCTTTATGGAAGACTTCGAGACCCGAGCACTATCCACATCAATGCTCAAACCCACATGTTGGCTACGATATGTTGACGATACATTCGTCATTTGGCCCCATGGCAGGGATGCTTTGGTGTCTTTCCAAACCCATCTGAATGGTATACATCCTAGTATCCAGTTCACGATGGAGGTAGAAACTGATTCATCCCTGCCGTTTCTCGATGTTTTCATAAAGAAACACCAATCCCAAGGTTTTCATTACTCTGTCTATCGAAAACCCACACATACCAATCGTTACTTGCATGCCAACTCTCACCACGCACCTTCACAAATTAATTCAGTCATTAATACTCTTGTATCCAGATCAATACGCCTTTCCGATGATGCAAGTAGATCCGCTGAGCTTTCTTGTTTAAAACAAGCCCTCATCCAAAATGGCTACCGCGAAAATCACATCAATAGGAGCATCCACAGACATCAATCTCCCACTCAATCTCAATCCAAAGACTCAGACCCTTATCATACGAAAGCGTTTCTTCCTTACATCAAAGGTGTCACTGACAAAATCGACAAAATTCTTAAACCAAGAGGAATAAAAACAATATTTACCCCCCAACAAAAACTTTCATCTCTTGTTCGATCAATCAAAGACAATATTCCAAACGAACAGCACGGAGTTTATGAAATTCCTTGTGCAGACTGTCCCCGATCCTATATAGGCCAAACAAATCGTAGAATTCAAAATAGGATTTATGAACATTCCATTTCTGTTCGCAATTCCGATTCAATTTCAGCTCTCGGTCAACACCATCTTCATACAGGTCACAAAATTGATTTCGAAAACTCCAGAACCATAGCCCCCATCCGCTTTTATAAACCAAGAATTATCCGAGAAGCCATAGAAATAGAAAAAAGACCAAATTGCCTTAATAAAAGAGATGACGCCATACGGTTACCTTCTACATGGAGACCTCTCATAAACAAAATATCGCCCCCTCCATCTTCGAATCAAAATCCCACTGTCGGAAATGTTCGCGCCAACTCTCGCGCCAATCTCCACCCTAACCCCCACCTAGGCCACGTCACCATCGACGGTATAAATGAACCGTCCCCTGGTCCCAGTCGTAGTAGTGAACTAGTGAGTGAACTAGAAGTGACTAGTGAGTGTAGTAGTGTCTGGGGGCTCGGGAGACTGAGACCTCGGAAGCCCTGAAGAAGACATCAGAGAGGATGTCGAAAGCTCGGCAAAATGGATATCGACGCGGTTCAACCCGGAAGACTGGTGAGTTTAATATTAATTTTTATAATAATATTAATCTTAGCTCTAAGTTTAATTGTACTAACCGCGGAAATCTTTCCGAACATTTTATTCGCCTCTACGGGGAGGAATTTTACCAGCTCACTAAATCATATAGTAACCTACTACTTCGTAAAAATCGTCTTCTTTGTGATTTAACTTTCCTTAAAGCCTGCCGAGACCATAAAGTCATTCCCAAATTTCTGAAACTTAAACACCACACTTCTTCTTCTTCTATCTCCCAAATTCTTAGGAAAACCAGTTTTGCTCTTCTCCGTGAAGCTATTCATTCCACTAGACGAAAACTAGATGTCACAAATAGAAATATTTTCAATATCTGGTCTTCTATTCATTCTTTCAATGTACATCCAATATTATGGGACAGTTTCGACCGTATCAATACACAATCAGCCCTAAACACTTTCGAATCTAAGAGTGAAACTCAGAAGCGCAAATTATTGCATCTCATTTCCGAACAAATTCCAAAAACCTCAACGCTGGAACCCACTACAGTGGTTCATAACTTTTCTGATACCCCTATTTCTGCCATTGCCACTCAAGCTTTAGCAAAAGGTTTCAATTACTCTGTTACTCCAAGTCATATTCCAATTGAGACAATCATCTGTCAAACTGAAGAAGCCATCTCCAGTTTATCTTCCGAAGATGCTGAAATAACCAGACAAGACATCTCTAGAGTTCTTAGAAACTCAAAGCCTCCTGCTCAGAACATTAGCCAATCCGAGAAAAAAGCCCTGAAAGAACTTCGGTCAAATCCAGATCTAGTCATTCTTCCCGCCGATAAAGGAAACGCCACCGTCATCCTAAACACTTCTTCTTACATCAATAAACTTTCAAATCTCGTTAACACTCCAGACTACAAACCAATTCCTAATAATCCAACAACCTATCTGGAGAAAACAACAAAAGCCATTATCAATAAAACCTCTCTTCCTGTTGACATCAAAAAATCTCTAATTCCTCGTGAAAAGTCTTCAAGAACACCTCGAATATATGGCCTCCCCAAAATTCACAAACCCGATATTCCTCTACGTCCCATTGTCAGTGCATACAACTGCCCTACACAACCATTGGCCAAGTATTTGGCCAAAACTCTACAACCTTTCGCCGAAAATGCTTCATCCTTCGTCAAAAACTCTTTTCATTTCATCGAACTTCTTAAACAATACCCTATATCACCGTCAGACATTCTAGTAAGTTTCGATATTGTCTCACTTTTTACAAACATTCCTATAGATGAAACTCTAAACATTCTGAAAACTAAGTACAGTATCCAACAAGACCACTTATCTCTCATTAAACATTGTATGTCCAACACCTATTTCATCTTCCAAAATCAATTCTACAGACAAATAAATGGTGCCCCAATGGGCTCCCCTCTATCTCCAGTGATTGCCAATATCTTTATGGAAGACTTCGAGACCCGAGCACTATCCACATCAATGCTCAAACCCACATGTTGGCTACGATATGTTGACGATACATTCGTCATTTGGCCCCATGGCAGGGATGCTTTGGTGTCTTTCCAAACCCATCTGAATGGTATACATCCTAGTATCCAGTTCACGATGGAGGTAGAAACTGATTCATCCCTGCCGTTTCTCGATGTTTTCATAAAGAAACACCAATCCCAAGGTTTTCATTACTCTGTCTATCGAAAACCCACACATACCAATCGTTACTTGCATGCCAACTCTCACCACGCACCTTCACAAATTAATTCAGTCATTAATACTCTTGTATCCAGATCAATACGCCTTTCCGATGATGCAAGTAGATCCGCTGAGCTTTCTTGTTTAAAACAAGCCCTCATCCAAAATGGCTACCGCGAAAATCACATCAATAGGAGCATCCACAGACATCAATCTCCCACTCAATCTCAATCCAAAGACTCAGACCCTTATCATACGAAAGCGTTTCTTCCTTACATCAAAGGTGTCACTGACAAAATCGACAAAATTCTTAAACCAAGAGGAATAAAAACAATATTTACCCCCCAACAAAAACTTTCATCTCTTGTTCGATCAATCAAAGACAATATTCCAAACGAACAGCACGGAGTTTATGAAATTCCTTGTGCAGACTGTCCCCGATCCTATATAGGCCAAACAAATCGTAGAATTCAAAATAGGATTTATGAACATTCCATTTCTGTTCGCAATTCCGATTCAATTTCAGCTCTCGGTCAACACCATCTTCATACAGGTCACAAAATTGATTTCGAAAACTCCAGAACCATAGCCCCCATCCGCTTTTATAAACCAAGAATTATCCGAGAAGCCATAGAAATAGAAAAAAGACCAAATTGCCTTAATAAAAGAGATGACGCCATACGGTTACCTTCTACATGGAGACCTCTCATAAACAAAATATCGCCCCCTCCATCTTCGAATCAAAATCCCACTGTCGGAAATGTTCGCGCCAACTCTCGCGCCAATCTCCACCCTAACCCCCACCTAGGCCACGTCACCATCGACGGTATAAATGAACCGTCCCCTGGTCCCAGTCGTAGTAGTGAACTAGTGAGTGAACTAGAAGTGACTAGTGAGTGTAGTAGTGTCTGGGGGCTCGGGAGACTGAGACCTCGGAAGCCCTGAAGAAGACATCAGAGAGGATGTCGAAAGCTCGGCAAAATGGATATCGACGCGGTTCAACCCGGAAGACTGGTGAGTTTAATATTAATTTTTATAATAATATTAATCTTAGCTCTAAGTTTAATTGTACTAACCGCGGAAATCTTTCCGAACATTTTATTCGCCTCTACGGGGAGGAATTTTACCAGCTCACTAAATCATATAGTAACCTACTACTTCGTAAAAATCGTCTTCTTTGTGATTTAACTTTCCTTAAAGCCTGCCGAGACCATAAAGTCATTCCCAAATTTCTGAAACTTAAACACCACACTTCTTCTTCTTCTATCTCCCAAATTCTTAGGAAAACCAGTTTTGCTCTTCTCCGTGAAGCTATTCATTCCACTAGACGAAAACTAGATGTCACAAATAGAAATATTTTCAATATCTGGTCTTCTATTCATTCTTTCAATGTACATCCAATATTATGGGACAGTTTCGACCGTATCAATACACAATCAGCCCTAAACACTTTCGAATCTAAGAGTGAAACTCAGAAGCGCAAATTATTGCATCTCATTTCCGAACAAATTCCAAAAACCTCAACGCTGGAACCCACTACAGTGGTTCATAACTTTTCTGATACCCCTATTTCTGCCATTGCCACTCAAGCTTTAGCAAAAGGTTTCAATTACTCTGTTACTCCAAGTCATATTCCAATTGAGACAATCATCTGTCAAACTGAAGAAGCCATCTCCAGTTTATCTTCCGAAGATGCTGAAATAACCAGACAAGACATCTCTAGAGTTCTTAGAAACTCAAAGCCTCCTGCTCAGAACATTAGCCAATCCGAGAAAAAAGCCCTGAAAGAACTTCGGTCAAATCCAGATCTAGTCATTCTTCCCGCCGATAAAGGAAACGCCACCGTCATCCTAAACACTTCTTCTTACATCAATAAACTTTCAAATCTCGTTAACACTCCAGACTACAAACCAATTCCTAATAATCCAACAACCTATCTGGAGAAAACAACAAAAGCCATTATCAATAAAACCTCTCTTCCTGTTGACATCAAAAAATCTCTAATTCCTCGTGAAAAGTCTTCAAGAACACCTCGAATATATGGCCTCCCCAAAATTCACAAACCCGATATTCCTCTACGTCCCATTGTCAGTGCATACAACTGCCCTACACAACCATTGGCCAAGTATTTGGCCAAAACTCTACAACCTTTCGCCGAAAATGCTTCATCCTTCGTCAAAAACTCTTTTCATTTCATCGAACTTCTTAAACAATACCCTATATCACCGTCAGACATTCTAGTAAGTTTCGATATTGTCTCACTTTTTACAAACATTCCTATAGATGAAACTCTAAACATTCTGAAAACTAAGTACAGTATCCAACAAGACCACTTATCTCTCATTAAACATTGTATGTCCAACACCTATTTCATCTTCCAAAATCAATTCTACAGACAAATAAATGGTGCCCCAATGGGCTCCCCTCTATCTCCAGTGATTGCCAATATCTTTATGGAAGACTTC
Organism: Diabrotica undecimpunctata; assembly: GCF_040954645.1. Taxonomy (NCBI): domain Eukaryota; kingdom Metazoa; phylum Arthropoda; class Insecta; order Coleoptera; family Chrysomelidae; genus Diabrotica; species Diabrotica undecimpunctata. The sequence goes on along the minus strand of NC_092811.1, from coordinate 76,247,117 downwards.
GAGACCCGAGCACTATCCACATCAATGCTCAAACCCACATGTTGGCTACGATATGTTGACGATACATTCGTCATTTGGCCCCATGGCAGGGATGCTTTGGTGTCTTTCCAAACCCATCTGAATGGTATACATCCTAGTATCCAGTTCACGATGGAGGTAGAAACTGATTCATCCCTGCCGTTTCTCGATGTTTTCATAAAGAAACACCAATCCCAAGGTTTTCATTACTCTGTCTATCGAAAACCCACACATACCAATCGTTACTTGCATGCCAACTCTCACCACGCACCTTCACAAATTAATTCAGTCATTAATACTCTTGTATCCAGATCAATACGCCTTTCCGATGATGCAAGTAGATCCGCTGAGCTTTCTTGTTTAAAACAAGCCCTCATCCAAAATGGCTACCGCGAAAATCACATCAATAGGAGCATCCACAGACATCAATCTCCCACTCAATCTCAATCCAAAGACTCAGACCCTTATCATACGAAAGCGTTTCTTCCTTACATCAAAGGTGTCACTGACAAAATCGACAAAATTCTTAAACCAAGAGGAATAAAAACAATATTTACCCCCCAACAAAAACTTTCATCTCTTGTTCGATCAATCAAAGACAATATTCCAAACGAACAGCACGGAGTTTATGAAATTCCTTGTGCAGACTGTCCCCGATCCTATATAGGCCAAACAAATCGTAGAATTCAAAATAGGATTTATGAACATTCCATTTCTGTTCGCAATTCCGATTCAATTTCAGCTCTCGGTCAACACCATCTTCATACAGGTCACAAAATTGATTTCGAAAACTCCAGAACCATAGCCCCCATCCGCTTTTATAAACCAAGAATTATCCGAGAAGCCATAGAAATAGAAAAAAGACCAAATTGCCTTAATAAAAGAGATGACGCCATACGGTTACCTTCTACATGGAGACCTCTCATAAACAAAATATCGCCCCCTCCATCTTCGAATCAAAATCCCACTGTCGGAAATGTTCGCGCCAACTCTCGCGCCAATCTCCACCCTAACCCCCACCTAGGCCACGTCACCATCGACGGTATAAATGAACCGTCCCCTGGTCCCAGTCGTAGTAGTGAACTAGTGAGTGAACTAGAAGTGACTAGTGAGTGTAGTAGTGTCTGGGGGCTCGGGAGACTGAGACCTCGGAAGCCCTGAAGAAGACATCAGAGAGGATGTCGAAAGCTCGGCAAAATGGATATCGACGCGGTTCAACCCGGAAGACTGGTGAGTTTAATATTAATTTTTATAATAATATTAATCTTAGCTCTAAGTTTAATTGTACTAACCGCGGAAATCTTTCCGAACATTTTATTCGCCTCTACGGGGAGGAATTTTACCAGCTCACTAAATCATATAGTAACCTACTACTTCGTAAAAATCGTCTTCTTTGTGATTTAACTTTCCTTAAAGCCTGCCGAGACCATAAAGTCATTCCCAAATTTCTGAAACTTAAACACCACACTTCTTCTTCTTCTATCTCCCAAATTCTTAGGAAAACCAGTTTTGCTCTTCTCCGTGAAGCTATTCATTCCACTAGACGAAAACTAGATGTCACAAATAGAAATATTTTCAATATCTGGTCTTCTATTCATTCTTTCAATGTACATCCAATATTATGGGACAGTTTCGACCGTATCAATACACAATCAGCCCTAAACACTTTCGAATCTAAGAGTGAAACTCAGAAGCGCAAATTATTGCATCTCATTTCCGAACAAATTCCAAAAACCTCAACGCTGGAACCCACTACAGTGGTTCATAACTTTTCTGATACCCCTATTTCTGCCATTGCCACTCAAGCTTTAGCAAAAGGTTTCAATTACTCTGTTACTCCAAGTCATATTCCAATTGAGACAATCATCTGTCAAACTGAAGAAGCCATCTCCAGTTTATCTTCCGAAGATGCTGAAATAACCAGACAAGACATCTCTAGAGTTCTTAGAAACTCAAAGCCTCCTGCTCAGAACATTAGCCAATCCGAGAAAAAAAGCCCTGAAAGAACTTCGGTCAAATCCAGATCTAGTCATTCTTCCCGCCGATAAAGGAAACGCCACCGTCATCCTAAACACTTCTTCTTACATCAATAAACTTTCAAATCTCGTTAACACTCCAGACTACAAACCAATTCCTAATAATCCAACAACCTATCTGGAGAAAACAACAAAAGCCATTATCAATAAAACCTCTCTTCCTGTTGACATCAAAAAATCTCTAATTCCTCGTGAAAAGTCTTCAAGAACACCTCGAATATATGGCCTCCCCAAAATTCACAAACCCGATATTCCTCTACGTCCCATTGTCAGTGCATACAACTGCCCTACACAACCATTGGCCAAGTATTTGGCCAAAACTCTACAACCTTTCGCCGAAAATGCTTCATCCTTCGTCAAAAACTCTTTTCATTTCATCGAACTTCTTAAACAATACCCTATATCACCGTCAGACATTCTAGTAAGTTTCGATATTGTCTCACTTTTTACAAACATTCCTATAGATGAAACTCTAAACATTCTGAAAACTAAGTACAGTATCCAACAAGACCACTTATCTCTCATTAAACATTGTATGTCCAACACCTATTTCATCTTCCAAAATCAATTCTACAGACAAATAAATGGTGCCCCAATGGGCTCCCCTCTATCTCCAGTGATTGCCAATATCTTTATGGAAGACTTCGAGACCCGAGCACTATCCACATCAATGCTCAAACCCACATGTTGGCTACGATATGTTGACGATACATTCGTCATTTGGCCCCATGGCAGGGATGCTTTGGTGTCTTTCCAAACCCATCTGAATGGTATACATCCTAGTATCCAGTTCACGATGGAGGTAGAAACTGATTCATCCCTGCCGTTTCTCGATGTTTTCATAAAGAAACACCAATCCCAAGGTTTTCATTACTCTGTCTATCGAAAACCCACACATACCAATCGTTACTTGCATGCCAACTCTCACCACGCACCTTCACAAATTAATTCAGTCATTAATACTCTTGTATCCAGATCAATACGCCTTTCCGATGATGCAAGTAGATCCGCTGAGCTTTCTTGTTTAAAACAAGCCCTCATCCAAAATGGCTACCGCGAAAATCACATCAATAGGAGCATCCACAGACATCAATCTCCCACTCAATCTCAATCCAAAGACTCAGACCCTTATCATACGAAAGCGTTTCTTCCTTACATCAAAGGTGTCACTGACAAAATCGACAAAATTCTTAAACCAAGAGGAATAAAAACAATATTTACCCCCCAACAAAAACTTTCATCTCTTGTTCGATCAATCAAAGACAATATTCCAAACGAACAGCACGGAGTTTATGAAATTCCTTGTGCAGACTGTCCCCGATCCTATATAGGCCAAACAAATCGTAGAATTCAAAATAGGATTTATGAACATTCCATTTCTGTTCGCAATTCCGATTCAATTTCAGCTCTCGGTCAACACCATCTTCATACAGGTCACAAAATTGATTTCGAAAACTCCAGAACCATAGCCCCCATCCGCTTTTATAAACCAAGAATTATCCGAGAAGCCATAGAAATAGAAAAAAGACCAAATTGCCTTAATAAAAGAGATGACGCCATACGGTTACCTTCTACATGGAGACCTCTCATAAACAAAATATCGCCCCCTCCATCTTCGAATCAAAATCCCACTGTCGGAAATGTTCGCGCCAACTCTCGCGCCAATCTCCACCCTAACCCCCACCTAGGCCACGTCACCATCGACGGTATAAATGAACCGTCCCCTGGTCCCAGTCGTAGTAGTGAACTAGTGAGTGAACTAGAAGTGACTAGTGAGTGTAGTAGTGTCTGGGGGCTCGGGAGACTGAGACCTCGGAAGCCCTGAAGAAGACATCAGAGAGGATGTCGAAAGCTCGGCAAAATGGATATCGACGCGGTTCAACCCGGAAGACTGGTGAGTTTAATATTAATTTTTATAATAATATTAATCTTAGCTCTAAGTTTAATTGTACTAACCGCGGAAATCTTTCCGAACATTTTATTCGTCTCTACGGGGAGGAATTTTACCAGCTCACTAAATCATATAGTAACCTACTACTTCGTAAAAATCGTCTTCTTTGTGATTTAACTTTCCTTAAAGCCTGCCGAGACCATAAAGTCATTCCCAAATTTCTGAAACTTAAACACCACACTTCTTCTTCTTCTATCTCCCAAATTCTTAGGAAAACCAGTTTTGCTCTTCTCCGTGAAGCTATTCATTCCACTAGACGAAAACTAGATGTCACAAATAGAAATATTTTCAATATCTGGTCTTCTATTCATTCTTTCAATGTACATCCAATATTATGGGACAGTTTCGACCGTATCAATACACAATCAGCCCTAAACACTTTCGAATCTAAGAGTGAAACTCAGAAGCGCAAATTATTGCATCTCATTTCCGAACAAATTCCAAAAACCTCAACGCTGGAACCCACTACAGTGGTTCATAACTTTTCTGATACCCCTATTTCTGCCATTGCCACTCAAGCTTTAGCAAAAGGTTTCAATTACTCTGTTACTCCAAGTCATATTCCAATTGAGACAATCATCTGTCAAACTGAAGAAGCCATCTCCAGTTTATCTTCCGAAGATGCTGAAATAACCAGACAAGACATCTCTAGAGTTCTTAGAAACTCAAAGCCTCCTGCTCAGAACATTAGCCAATCCGAGAAAAAAAGCCCTGAAAGAACTTCGGTCAAATCCAGATCTAGTCATTCTTCCCGCCGATAAAGGAAACGCCACCGTCATCCTAAACACTTCTTCTTACATCAATAAACTTTCAAATCTCGTTAACACTCCAGACTACAAACCAATTCCTAATAATCCAACAACCTATCTGGAGAAAACAACAAAAGCCATTATCAATAAAACCTCTCTTCCTGTTGACATCAAAAAATCTCTAATTCCTCGTGAAAAGTCTTCAAGAACACCTCGAATATATGGCCTCCCCAAAATTCACAAACCCGATATTCCTCTACGTCCCATTGTCAGTGCATACAACTGCCCTACACAACCATTGGCCAAGTATTTGGCCAAAACTCTACAACCTTTCGCCGAAAATGCTTCATCCTTCGTCAAAAACTCTTTTCATTTCATCGAACTTCTTAAACAATACCCTATATCACCGTCAGACATTCTAGTAAGTTTCGATATTGTCTCACTTTTTACAAACATTCCTATAGATGAAACTCTAAACATTCTGAAAACTAAGTACAGTATCCAACAAGACCACTTATCTCTCATTAAACATTGTATGTCCAACACCTATTTCATCTTCCAAAATCAATTCTACAGACAAATAAATGGTGCCCCAATGGGCTCCCCTCTATCTCCAGTGATTGCCAATATCTTTATGGAAGACTTCGAGACCCGAGCACTATCCACATCAATGCTCAAACCCACATGTTGGCTACGATATGTTGACGATACATTCGTCATTTGGCCCCATGGCAGGGATGCTTTGGTGTCTTTCCAAACCCATCTGAATGGTATACATCCTAGTATCCAGTTCACGATGGAGGTAGAAACTGATTCATCCCTGCCGTTTCTCGATGTTTTCATAAAGAAACACCAATCCCAAGGTTTTCATTACTCTGTCTATCGAAAACCCACACATACCAATCGTTACTTGCATGCCAACTCTCACCACGCACCTTCACAAATTAATTCAGTCATTAATACTCTTGTATCCAGATCAATACGCCTTTCCGATGATGCAAGTAGATCCGCTGAGCTTTCTTGTTTAAAACAAGCCCTCATCCAAAATGGCTACCGCGAAAATCACATCAATAGGAGCATCCACAGACATCAATCTCCCACTCAATCTCAATCCAAAGACTCAGACCCTTATCATACGAAAGCGTTTCTTCCTTACATCAAAGGTGTCACTGACAAAATCGACAAAATTCTTAAACCAAGAGGAATAAAAACAATATTTACCCCCCAACAAAAACTTTCATCTCTTGTTCGATCAATCAAAGACAATATTCCAAACGAACAGCACGGAGTTTATGAAATTCCTTGTGCAGACTGTCCCCGATCCTATATAGGCCAAACAAATCGTAGAATTCAAAATAGGATTTATGAACATTCCATTTCTGTTCGCAATTCCGATTCAATTTCAGCTCTCGGTCAACACCATCTTCATACAGGTCACAAAATTGATTTCGAAAACTCCAGAACCATAGCCCCCATCCGCTTTTATAAACCAAGAATTATCCGAGAAGCCATAGAAATAGAAAAAAGACCAAATTGCCTTAATAAAAGAGATGACGCCATACGGTTACCTTCTACATGGAGACCTCTCATAAACAAAATATCGCCCCCTCCATCTTCGAATCAAAATCCCACTGTCGGAAATGTTCGCGCCAACTCTCGCGCCAATCTCCACCCTAACCCCCACCTAGGCCACGTCACCATCGACGGTATAAATGAACCGTCCCCTGGTCCCAGTCGTAGTAGTGAACTAGTGAGTGAACTAGAAGTGACTAGTGAGTGTAGTAGTGTCTGGGGGCTCGGGAGACTGAGACCTCGGAAGCCCTGAAGAAGACATCAGAGAGGATGTCGAAAGCTCGGCAAAATGGATATCGACGCGGTTCAACCCGGAAGACTGGTGAGTTTAATATTAATTTTTATAATAATATTAATCTTAGCTCTAAGTTTAATTGTACTAACCGCGGAAATCTTTCCGAACATTTTATTCGCCTCTACGGGGAGGAATTTTACCAGCTCACTAAATCATATAGTAACCTACTACTTCGTAAAAATCGTCTTCTTTGTGATTTAACTTTCCTTAAAGCCTGCCGAGACCATAAAGTCATTCCCAAATTTCTGAAACTTAAACACCACACTTCTTCTTCTTCTATCTCCCAAATTCTTAGGAAAACCAGTTTTGCTCTTCTCCGTGAAGCTATTCATTCCACTAGACGAAAACTAGATGTCACAAATAGAAATATTTTCAATATCTGGTCTTCTATTCATTCTTTCAATGTACATCCAATATTATGGGACAGTTTCGACCGTATCAATACACAATCAGCCCTAAACACTTTCGAATCTAAGAGTGAAACTCAGAAGCGCAAATTATTGCATCTCATTTCCGAACAAATTCCAAAAACCTCAACGCTGGAACCCACTACAGTGGTTCATAACTTTTCTGATACCCCTATTTCTGCCATTGCCACTCAAGCTTTAGCAAAAGGTTTCAATTACTCTGTTACTCCAAGTCATATTCCAATTGAGACAATCATCTGTCAAACTGAAGAAGCCATCTCCAGTTTATCTTCCGAAGATGCTGAAATAACCAGACAAGACATCTCTAGAGTTCTTAGAAACTCAAAGCCTCCTGCTCAGAACATTAGCCAATCCGAGAAAAAAGCCCTGAAAGAACTTCGGTCAAATCCAGATCTAGTCATTCTTCCCGCCGATAAAGGAAACGCCACCGTCATCCTAAACACTTCTTCTTACATCAATAAACTTTCAAATCTCGTTAACACTCCAGACTACAAACCAATTCCTAATAATCCAACAACCTATCTGGAGAAAACAACAAAAGCCATTATCAATAAAACCTCTCTTCCTGTTGACATCAAAAAATCTCTAATTCCTCGTGAAAAGTCTTCAAGAACACCTCGAATATATGGCCTCCCCAAAATTCACAAACCCGATATTCCTCTACGTCCCATTGTCAGTGCATACAACTGCCCTACACAACCATTGGCCAAGTATTTGGCCAAAACTCTACAACCTTTCGCCGAAAATGCTTCATCCTTCGTCAAAAACTCTTTTCATTTCATCGAACTTCTTAAACAATACCCTATATCACCGTCAGACATTCTAGTAAGTTTCGATATTGTCTCACTTTTTACAAACATTCCTATAGATGAAACTCTAAACATTCTGAAAACTAAGTACAGTATCCAACAAGACCACTTATCTCTCATTAAACATTGTATGTCCAACACCTATTTCATCTTCCAAAATCAATTCTACAGACAAATAAATGGTGCCCCAATGGGCTCCCCTCTATCTCCAGTGATTGCCAATATCTTTATGGAAGACTTCGAGACCCGAGCACTATCCACATCAATGCTCAAACCCACATGTTGGCTACGATATGTTGACGATACATTCGTCATTTGGCCCCATGGCAGGGATGCTTTGGTGTCTTTCCAAACCCATCTGAATGGTATACATCCTAGTATCCAGTTCACGATGGAGGTAGAAACTGATTCATCCCTGCCGTTTCTCGATGTTTTCATAAAGAAACACCAATCCCAAGGTTTTCATTACTCTGTCTATCGAAAACCCACACATACCAATCGTTACTTGCATGCCAACTCTCACCACGCACCTTCACAAATTAATTCAGTCATTAATACTCTTGTATCCAGATCAATACGCCTTTCCGATGATGCAAGTAGATCCGCTGAGCTTTCTTGTTTAAAACAAGCCCTCATCCAAAATGGCTACCGCGAAAATCACATCAATAGGAGCATCCACAGACATCAATCTCCCACTCAATCTCAATCCAAAGACTCAGACCCTTATCATACGAAAGCGTTTCTTCCTTACATCAAAGGTGTCACTGACAAAATCGACAAAATTCTTAAACCAAGAGGAATAAAAACAATATTTACCCCCCAACAAAAACTTTCATCTCTTGTTCGATCAATCAAAGACAATATTCCAAACGAACAGCACGGAGTTTATGAAATTCCTTGTGCAGACTGTCCCCGATCCTATATAGGCCAAACAAATCGTAGAATTCAAAATAGGATTTATGAACATTCCATTTCTGTTCGCAATTCCGATTCAATTTCAGCTCTCGGTCAACACCATCTTCATACAGGTCACAAAATTGATTTCGAAAACTCCAGAACCATAGCCCCCATCCGCTTTTATAAACCAAGAATTATCCGAGAAGCCATAGAAATAGAAAAAAGACCAAATTGCCTTAATAAAAGAGATGACGCCATACGGTTACCTTCTACATGGAGACCTCTCATAAACAAAATATCGCCCCCTCCATCTTCGAATCAAAATCCCACTGTCGGAAATGTTCGCGCCAACTCTCGCGCCAATCTCCACCCTAACCCCCACCTAGGCCACGTCACCATCGACGGTATAAATGAACCGTCCCCTGGTCCCAGTCGTAGTAGTGAACTAGTGAGTGAACTAGAAGTGACTAGTGAGTGTAGTAGTGTCTGGGGGCTCGGGAGACTGAGACCTCGGAAGCCCTGAAAAAGACATCAGAGAGGATGTCGAAAGCTCGGCAAAATGGATATCGACGCGGTTCAACCCGGAAGACTGGTGAGTTTAATATTAATTTTTATAATAATATTAATCTTAGCTCTAAGTTTAATTGTACTAACCGCGGAAATCTTTCCGAACATATATATATATATATATATATATATATATATATATATATATATATATATATATATATATATATATATATATATATAGCTTTGAGGTTTATTGGGATTTGCAGCGGTGAAATAAGTGTACTCTTTTAACTAAGTTTCAAGCTTTTTCATCATCAGGAAAAACTGAAAGAAAGTGCTACTGTTAGTAAAGCATCCTCGAAACATATTAGAGTGTAAAGGTTATAAAAACTTACGTTATTAAGATTTGTCTTTCGTGGATGTTCTACTCACAGGTGACAATTTCACGCACCACTCATTGATTGAGTCAATTAATAAAAAGTATAAAAATTGCATGGTGTAAAAGACCAAACTTGACAATTTATTTTTCTTTTATCACATAAGAAAAAGACAACTACAACGATTTAAAAAAGGCCACGTGTTATGTAATGGATCATTTACTAGATATGGTTATCCCAGAATTATCCTTTCATATTCCTTTTGTAAAAAAGTATGTGGATGACTTAATCCTAGCTATTCCTAGCAATGGATCCACAGAAATCTTGAATGTATTCAATAGTTATGACCCTCTATTACAGTTCACAGTCGAACATGAGGATGATCTATGCTCAGTCCCCTTTCTTGATACCCGGTTCATCAGAACCCAGAACAACTCCCTCATTATCGACTGGCATAGAAAACCTCATAGTTCTGGAGGTTTCCTTAACTATTGGTCATATCATAGACATTCAATAAAAATCAATTTGCTCAAGCAAATGAAAGCTAGAATTATAGCGATCAGTGATCCTTCTTTCCATCAGAAGAACCTGAAAATCCTGTCTAACCTTTTCATCGACAATTCATACCCAAAACACCTAGTCACCAAGATTTTATTGTGCAAATTATTGTCACAAGTGGAGAACAAAATGCCAATTGCTCATATACTTCATTAAAATACATAAAAGGCATAACACCTAAAAAAGGATATTACTAACTAATAAAACTCTGAAAGAGTTACTTAGCAAGCAAAATACAACGTCTACTATATTTTAACTTCGAGATTGAATCAAGACATGCTAGAGAACTTTTTTTTATATTTGAGAAATGGGTAGTGCAAATAATCATTCTTCGCCAAAAGATTTTAAATATAGATTAAGTGGTACATTTTAGGAAAACATTCGGCGGCGATCTTTACGGAATGTCGCAATACTATTGAAACTAGTGAATCCTGCATAAGTAGCAGCTCAATAGAAAGTCCCCAATTTCCAAGCGATATTTCGGCGTCAGAAGATATTTGCTTGACACAAAAAATGTTGTCTAATTTGTTAGAAAAAACTAAAGGTTCGAAAGAATTTCATTTTGAAGAGGACAAAATACTTCAAAATACGTTTATAGAAACTACTTGGACAAGGATCATATATTTGACGATGACGTTTTGAAAGTCGCAGACAATTATTCACTAGCGGTTCTCTTTTGTACCCAAACAAAGAATTGTGGGAAGCTACACTTAAAATGGAATGAAACGGAAAACTTTAGCTCAGCTTGAGAATAACACGATACCATTTGAGGTACTCCTATGTCTCAGTAGAACACGCACATATATGATTAAAAGAAATGAACAGACGGATTAGTTTAAGTAACTAAGAAAACTTGACAAAAAATATGTCAAAGTTTGTTAACTTTAACTAATAAATTTTAATAATATAGTATAAAATATTCAATAAATCTTTATTATGAATTGTCGGCCGGATTCATTACTGAAACATTGTAAATTAAGCTAATGTTGGAAAATGCAAGTCAAAGTTCGAAGATATTTTGTAACACATTAGTTTAAAACAATTTTCTCTAATTTCAAATCTTCAGGTAACACATTCATTTAAAACAATTTTCACTAATTTTAAATGTTAATTAAGTGATTCAGAAAGTGTTTTTAATATTTAACCATTCTATATACTTTGTTCAAAATACACGATTTTGCAGCAGTAATGAATCCGATCATTGAAATATGTATAAAATAGAATTAATTTTTATGCTTATTAATTGAAAAGACATTATTATATTCCTAGATTAATATGAATATACACACTTTATGTAGCGAAACGTCGAAAAAAGTTTTTTATTTTTTAATAATCAGAAGACCTTTACCCAAGAAAAAATAAAAACTGTAAACTATACATCTTATAATAAAAACTGCCAAATATATATGCTTATATATATTTGATTGCCTATATATTTGATATTAACCGACTAATAGGGCAATCGTTAGTGTTCAGAACAGAAACTTTACTTCGACGTGACGTCACACAGTGCGAGAGAGATATAGGTAGCGGTGCGCAATATCATACCGGTATTTGTGTATCGTGATTACTACCGTGGCATTGCCTTTGTCAGCTTGGATCACAATGATTTCTTTATTATTCTTTAAATTATGTAAGGCGTCTTTTTCTTCGTGAGTTAAATTTCTTTAATAATATATAAAATATGGCGAAACAAGAAACAAGCATGTTAGAAAATTTAATATTGACAAAGATGAAAAAACAGCAAGAAAATCAAAAAGAAAATAAAAAAAAATGATGAAAATACAGCAAAAAAATAGAGATGAAGATAAAAATTTTAAAAGTACAACAAGAAAAGCAAGAAAAAAATGGAAAGAAAATAAAAAAATGATGGAAAGACAACAAGAAGAAAACAAAAAGAAGATGGAAAGACAACAAGAAGAAAACAAAAAGAAGATGAAAAGACAACAAGAAGAAAAAAAAATGATTGAAAGACAACAAGAAGAAAATAAAACAATGATTACAGCACACCAAGTGTACTCAAAACTAGTTTACATAATGAAAGAATATAAAGAGTATTTAAAGAGCTACTTAAATAAAATGAAAGAAATGGTAAGCCAGAGGTTTGAAGAAACAGACAGGAAAATAAAAATGCAGAAACAGAATATAGAAGATGTTAGAAGAGAAATTAAGTAGACGGAAATTAATAGGGAGAAAGCTTTGCAAGATGACATCCAGAAAACGAGGAGAGTAATCGAGAAGAAAGTGAAAAAAAGGAGGAACAAAAATGTGTCCGGGAAAATCGAGATGTAATCATAGAAACTGTTACTAACAGTAAGATTAACGGGGCGACGTCAGAAAACAGCATTCCGTACATTTCGTTAAAAGACTGAAAGATAAATGAAAATCTATTGAAAATTTTGAAGACTGCAAAAAAAAAAATAATAAAAAATTAACTAAAGGATGAAGCAGCTATATGGTTTGAAAGCAAAGAAAACAATATTGTCTCATGGATAGATTTTAAGACTAAATTTTTAAAATACTATTGTATTATTAGGTGCGGGAAGCACGTAGAAACTAAATAAAGAAGAGAAGTTACGACATGAGTAGAACAACACTACATGCGAATATATACCAATATACCAACCAATACAATAGACCACAATGACAGTTTACCAATAATTATGGACAGAATAAGTTCCGGGGCAGATAAGTGTGGCAGATTGACAGTTAACCTCCAGTCATACATGGGTTGACTGTGCTACCGAAGTGAGGGAACGTCGACGGAGAAAAGAAGAGTAGATCAGAGCAGCTCATGGTACAATGAATACACAAGGTATGATATTGCGCATGACATTTGACAGCTGGCCCAGGAGTGTGACGTAGTTAAGATCGCCTGAACCACCTCGAACCCATTATTACAGCTTAACGTACACATTAATTTTGAAATTATGGGTAAAAAGTGATCTAATTTTTTTTAAATGTTTTGTTTTGGTTATAATTGAATAAAAAATATATTTTCAGTAGCGTAAAACCTTTACTTCTCTTAGAGATTCAAGCAAAATTTTTTTTTGTTTTCATACATATAGTAATAATATAAGTACTCTTTTTGTATGCAAATCCCTTGAAATTTAAAAATTTTCTGCAGAGGAAATACTGTGAATAGGTAAATAGTAGTAGATTTGCTTATTCTGATTCACTGTCACTCACTTCCAAGCAGTTTTACTGAAATAAAAACAAAATAGAGTACAATATAGAAAAATCTGTTTTACAATTCAATATGGTTTTTTAGATGAGTTATAATGAAATTTAGTAAAATAAAAAATATACACATTACTATAACCTACCGATTATTATATGCAAAATTTACTTATCAAACAATATAATAATATGAAAATAAGACACAAATTAGTTCAAACGCAAAACACAATAAATATCGACTTCAGACGACTTTACAGCGGCAAGACAGAAAGCTTGTATAAAAACAAAAGTTCAACAATAATATCGGTTATCAATGGTGACTATTGCAAATTGCAAGTTATGAGATAATAAATATATTTTAAAGTATCTTAATACTGACTGAGTCATCTATTTTATAATAGAAAAATAATTTTGATATATGCTTATATATGACTGTGTCTTTATACAAATGGTGTTTAGTTACTATTTATTTATACTGTATAGTATATAGTAGTTATTTGCCATTGTATATCTGGTTTTGTACCTTTTTCAAAGTACGCTGTGCAATTGCTTGTTGCAATAGTGACAATGAAGATAAAATCTTTAGGTTTCATACATTTCCTAAAGATAGCGTGACCAGAAAACTGTGGATTATATCTTGTTGTAGATAGGATAATTTTAATTGTAATACTGCAAGAATTTGTTATACACATTTTAAAACTCAAGATTACCAAAGAAATCTACAACAGGAACTTTTAAATTACGTTTCTAAAAAGGGTCTAAAACTCAAACCTGAGGCAGTACCTAGTCTTTATTTGCCTAAATCAACATCGGCTACCCTTTTAACCAACCAAAAGAAACGCGTACAAGGAGGCGAACACAGAGAGTCCAAAAAGTATGTTGAGCAGCTTTTTACTACTTCTAGGTCAACGACGTAAGTCTAAATCTTTATTTTTATTAATTATTAGTCATGAAACCTTAATGATTTTTTCATATCGATTTGTTAAGTAAGAAATTAGCCTCAGCCTGCTATGCAATTTGCAATAAGAACTGTTTCGGAGGAAATCAATTTAGCATCTTCCAAAATAACATATTTTTCTTTGTTAAATCATGTTATCATTATTAAAATATACAATGTTATCATTATTATAAACAATACCAAGATAATTTTATGTGTGAATATTACAAAAATGTCATTTTAAATGTTGTGCAATATTGTGTGCCCTCACTACACTCATATTCGATGGCCAGCTAGCTCATTCGATATAAATAAAGTTGACTTTGTCATTATATATTTTGATTTTGTGTTTAGTTCAGTAGGTATATATACGTACAAATTTTGTGTACCTCCATTACCACTTTTCTGTATCTTTTTAAACATCTGAAATATCGAACTCTGGAGTATAAGTTAATTAACCTGTACCTACGTGTAATAAAAGATAATTAAAACTTGTCTTATAAAGGATATCTATGTTTTATAAAGGATAAATATTATAATATCATAATTGTATCATCTCTTTATAATTACTATAATTAAATTAGCCAAATTATATAAAAACACTTAAAATTAAAAGTCTTTCCTATACAACTGCATTCAAATGTTGCGGGAATAAGCGATCTTGACTACGTCATGCGCGAAAGCGAACCGATTTTGGAACATTATGTATCATACCTTGTGTATTCATTGTACCATGAGAGCAGCTGATGTCTGTCAGAACACGATCACACGACGAGGTGACAACGAAAAGAACTCTTACAGTTTTCTTACTTGTTTTTAGTATGTAGTTTATTGTTAATAAATCAATAAAACAGTTTAAAGTGTGCCCCGACTACTTTTGCTTCCCGCAAACAAGGCCACATAAATAATGTATCTGCCTACTTGTTTCATTTAAATTATTAAGAACATTTACAGCATATCTTATTTGTAACGTGAAACACCATATCGGTTTTTTTGCATTGTGTCTACAGAAAATTCGATTGTGCGATTTAAATCATTATTAGAAATATTTTATTTTAACATAAGCATTACTTTCTGAAAAAAGATTATTCACTCTATCATGTATGTATATCAATATATTCAAAGTATTTTCCTTAATGCTACTTCTTGAAAACGTTTCACAATTTTCTAAATCTTTTAAGTACATAATTTGATGGTTTTTAAGCAAACGCTAAATGAATATAATTAATATTAAATCCAATACTAACACCAAAAGGGGGAATATTGAAGATTAAAAAAATTATAAAAGTTTTCTGATGAATCTAAAATAAATAAATAATATTTACCTGCATATATCAGTTGAAAATATTAGAAAACTTTTGTCTTTACTAGCATGAGGCGGGTAAATAGTTGAGTCTCCACCTTCTACTAATTGACAAGTGTTGTTATTTATGGATTGCGACGTACCCCAAAAAGGTAGGTAACGAGAATTGTTCCATTGCATAATACTTCCCAATTTGGAGATATTGTCAATTCCTCTATTTAAGGTGTAGATTCCGTCTGGGTTCTCCGTTTTCTGCAATCAATCGAGAGATAGTTTTAAATTGATGTAGGTCGTTTTTGAATATCATACAAGAAATTTTTTTTCAGTGAATATTCTACAGGAAGATCCTATTTATCTATTAAAAGACAGATTGGACCAAAAGTCTGGAAACGCCTAATTATCTCTTAAACGGATGAGCCGAAAGGTACAAAAAACGACTATTTTGCAATGGAGATTTCAAAGTTAATGCTTGCAATTTACCGATCGTAAAAACGAATACTGCTTACTGATTAAAGAAACAATATGAAGCCTTGGAACCGGATTTCTGATATGAAAACGACTAGGGCAAGAAATAACGACAAAAGAAAAATATGCAAAACCCAGATGAAAATTACTACATGGAACATCAGATTGCTTAGCACCTAAGACCAAGAAATAACCCAAGTGTTAAAAGAGAAACAAATAGACATACACGCTGTAACGATACGATCGTTACCTACAATAGCTACTAATTTGCGCCGCAAACTAGGCAACCTATAACACAATTTCATATATCGATTTACAATAAAATCGATTCCCATTGTCATTATAGGGAAAACGAATACGGGCCAGTGGCCATGTTCATCATGTTCATTGTTTATTTTACGACAGAACTTCCTGGATATAGGTTGATTGTTGATAAGTGCGGCAGGCAGGGCTTGGAAGAAAGAATGAAACAATTTTAAGTTATTTTATTATTTCTTGGGAAAGGGGAAGAGTTTATTTTTGGTTATTTTAAAGAAATTTAGTTTATGTGTGTTTAAGAAGCTACCATTTTTTTTATGAAAGAGAAAACTTCCAATAAGTTCTGCCTGCCGGCCCAACCTCAGAGATTGGAATTTGTTTTATTATTTGGGAAGAAGATATTTTGATTTGGGAAAAATTATACCGGGATTTGGGAAGAATTATACTTTGATTTGGGGAAGGATTTTGGTTTCATTTTCTGGTTGGTCTGCCAGTCCTTAAGGCTTTTACAAAGCACATAGGCTGATCCATCCTACAGCCATCCACTACCAGGACAGCGGATTAGGGAACTTCCTTTCCATCAAAAGGGTTATTAAGGACATTTATTTTCTTGTTAAAACTTAATAATTTAAATTTCAATTTTTATATATATATATATATATATATATATATATATATATATATATATATATATATATATATATATATATATATATATATATATATATATATATATATCTGCGCAAGAAGCAGACCATCCAGAGAGACTTGAAAATGGCAAGTGAGATCTTGCCGAAACGTCGTCAAAATGGTTTTTATCAAAACCAACAACATTTAACGCGGAGTCAAACCCGGAATACCATTGATATAATATACAGCTCCCGCGGAAATATCAAAACTAACATAATTAACCTTGACGGGGAGGAACTTCTACCAGATATCCGAAGATTCGAGAAAATGAGATCAAAAAGAAGTACACTGCTACGCAATCTTACTTTTTTAGAACGGTGTAGGGACGAAAAGGTAATTCCTAAAAGCATGAAACTAAGTTTTCACAAAAAGAACCAGAAAACCAAAAACATCTTAAGACGGGCTAGTTTAGCACTGATTAGAGAATTCATCCATGACACCAGACGAGAAATCGATCAGATAAACTCGAGATTATTAAAACTTCACCTGAATCTTGGCAACACATTATATCCGGTACTATGGAACATATTAGATACGCTCAGCAACTTTCGAGCAGAGACAAACGCCGACTTAACAAAAACAAAACAAATTAAGAAGTTCGAGAGACTATCATTAGAACAACAACCGAGAGAAACGCCACAACAAGATACCTGTAAACTGGTTTATAATTTTTCGAACTTCATACTAGATGAAGCCACAAAGAGTGTTCTTTCGAAAGGTTTTAATTTCGCAGTAGCTCCTGCACGCATACCGATTGAAAATATTATATGCGAAGTGGAAAGTTCAATAACCAATATACCATCCGACACGGCCGAGACTATACGCCAAGACGTGTCACGCATATTACGAACAGCTAAACCGCCAAAACAAAACTTAACACACGAGGAAAAAGAGGCATTAAATTCATTGCGCAAAAATAAAGAAATCATTGTACTTCCAGCTGATAAAGGCAATGCTACGGTGGTTATGAATGTCATAGACTACGATCAAAAGATAAAAGATATTCTAGACGATCCATCATACGAGAAGATATCGACTGACCCGACAACATATCTAGAAAAAACAACAAAAGCAAAAATACAAACATCTAATATTAATAAATAACATCATTTTCAACTTATTCCACGGAAAAAATCATCGAGATGTCCAAAACTGTACGGTCTACCAAAAGTTCACAAGGATGGATTACCACTACGACCAATAGTGAGCTCCATCGGACCACCGTTACAACCACTGGCAAGGTTCCTGGCTGAAAAGCTACAGCCTTACGTAGAAGAAGCTGATTCCTACGTTAAGAACGCAGGCCACTTCATCGAGCGTATAAAAGATGTTACTCTTGGGCCGGGACACTTGTTAGTAAGTTTCGATGTTGTTTCACTTTTCACCAACGTTCCCATCAATGAATCCTTGGAAATTATAAGCAGAAAATACCCAGTACCGCAAGATACCCTAAATTTGACAAGGCACTGCTTAAACAACACATATTTTATATATGGTGATCAACGGTACAATCAAGTTGAAGGGGCACCGATGGGTTCACCGCTATCTCCCGTGATAGCAAATCTTTTTATGCAAGACATAGAGGAACGGACAATAAGAACAGCAGAATATAAACCCAAACTATGGCTTAGATATGTGGACGACACTTTCATCATATGGACACATGGAGTAGACAAACTTACTGCATTTCTAGAATACATTAACAGTATCCATCCCAAGATCAAGTTTACGATGGAATTAGAAAGTAATCAACAACTACCTTTTCTAGACGTCTTAATAATAAAGAAAGAAAACGGCAACATTAAATATACAGTGTATCGAAAACCAACTCACACTGACAGATACCTACATGCAGATTCACACCACCATCCTGCACAATTGAATTTAGTCATAAAAACTCTGACTATAAGATCTGAACGACTAACAGACGAAGAACATAAGAAAGAAGAAATGCAGAAAGTTACAAAAGCGTTAAAAAACAACGGCTTTTCCACACACAGAATCGAAAAGGCACGAAGACCACAAAAAACAACAAAAGAAATAAAAGAAGACGAAAAACCGATTGCCAAAACCACTCTACCGTATATTAAAGGCACAACAGAGAAGATAAGCAGGGTCCTGAGAAAACACAAAATAGAGACTGCCTTCAACACCGACAGAAAAATCGCAAACATATTACCATCTGCCAAGACAAAGATTCCCCTAGAAAACCAAGGAGTATACAAAATTCCCTGTGGAGAATGCGATAGAGCCGATATTGGACAGACAAATAGAAGGATCCAAGTAAGACAAGAAGAACATCGCAATGCCATCGAACGAAAAGAAACGACGTCATCCCTAGCCCAGCATTCTTTAGCTACAGGACACAAAATTGACCTCAAACATACGGTAATGTTAGCGAATGTCGAAAACAAGAAAAAACGAATGGAGTGGTAAGAGACTTAAATTAAATCGAAACGCAACCGTCTTCGTATATTTATCGTCCTTACTCGACGCAATGAGTACAAGAATGATGGTAATTTATATGGGTAAATTGTTGATGCATAGTGGAATATAAATATTTTCAGCATCGCTCTGAATGGCTTGATTAAGCTTGGGTATACAATTTACTTTAATTGCTATCGACACATTTAACTTCATATTTCCTCACTAGAGGTCTCTAGTAGCATACTTTGGTAATTGTTTTTCATATAATTGCCAGAGTAGTCGGTGCATTTTGATTTAATTTGAGTCTTCTTACAAACTCTCTCTGATGACGGGTAGACCCAGAAACACGTGTTAGGGAGTGGTAAGAGACTTAAATTAAATCGAAACGCAACCGTCTTCGTATAAAAAACGAATTATCAGAGAAGCCATAGAAATAGAAAAACAAGAAAATAATTTAAATTCTCGAGACGATGCCCAAAGATTGCCAAAAACATGGAAACCAATTATCCCGAAGAATAACGCAAGAACGGAATCGACCAAGACTGACCTGCGCACTGGACCAATTACAAGAGCGCGCGCAACGCGCAGTAACTACAAAAGCCAGCTGTGTCACCTCGGGGGAACAAATATGGGTCTAACCACCTTCTGATATCCCCGGGTGCTCTGTAGAGGGCTTCGGAGTAAACGTCGAGAGCTCCTCTACTTAAGTCCATTTACTGGGTATGGACTTGTAAATATTTATATCTTCGGTGTCTTGCCTTGAAAAAGGCAAGATATTTCTTACACAACAAATTCCTCGTCGAAAATGGTACATTAGGTTGTGGTCTTCCGATGGCTTGTCTTGAGAAAGACAAGATATTTTCTTACATGACAAAGGATTGTCGAAATAAAAACACCAAGTTAAAGTTGAAAATAACTCTTAGCCACAGAGTATGGAAAATAGAACAGGAGCAGAGCCCCGAGAGCACTAAGCTCTCGGAGAGCCCGTGAGGGACTGACCTGGCTGACCTGAAAATCGCCAATATTTATATGTGCCATTCGAGCGATAAATAGGGATTTCCAGGTCAAGAGCCAATGGGAAAATTTGAGGCGGGGCGATGCGCATCGAAATGCGCACTAGTCCACAGACTATGGCATTCGATGACAGCTGCCTAACACCCGTAGCGTCACTTCCACTCGAACATCGACAAGAAGCAGACCATCCAGAGAGACTTGAAAATGGCAAGTAAGATCTGCCGAAACGTCGTCAAAATGGTTTTTATCAAAACCAACAACATTTAACGCGGAGTCAAACCCGGAATACCATTGATATAACATACAGCTCCCGCAGAAATATCAAAACTAACATATATATATATATATATATATATATATATATATATATATATATATATATATATATATATATATAGTGCAATGGAGAGTTCAAAGTTAATGCTTGCAATTTACCGATCGTAAAAACGAATACTGCATACTGTTTAAAGAAACAATATGAAGCCTTGAAACCGGATTTATAATATGAAAACGACTAGGGCAAGAAATAACGACAAAAGAAAAATATGCAGAACCCAGATGAAAATTACTACATGGAACATCAGATTGCTTAACACCTAAGACCAAGAAATAACCCAAGTGTTAAAAGAGAAACAAATAGATATACACGCTCTCCAGGAAACAAAAAAGAAAGGAAAATAACAATAAAAACTATATATATATATATATATATATATATATATATAGTTTTTATTGCTCTTTTCCTTTATATTTATCTATATATATATATATATATATATATATATATATATATATATATATATATATATATATATATAGATAAATATAAAGGAAAAGAGCAATAAAAACTATATATATATATATATATATATATATATATATATATATATATATATATATATATATAGTGCAATGGAGAGTTCAAAGTTAATGCTTGCAATTTACCGATCGTAAAAAATAACCCAAGTGTTAAAAGAGAAACAAATAGACATACACGCTCTACAGGAAACAAAAAAGAAAGGAAAAGAACAATAAAAACTATATATATATATATATATATATATATATATATATAAATATAAAGGAAAAGAGCAATAAAAACTATATATATATATATATATATATATATATATATATATTAGAAGTGATTATTTCGACCAAAAAATAATTTATAAATACGTTCAAATTATCGGGTATAGTGGTCTATAATAAAAATCTTTCTTTTTTCTAAATTACTCAATATTTCGCTATTTATTTAAAAGCTTCCTCAGGAGTAAACTAAAAACAATTTGAACATATATTTTAAATTCTGTAAGTGTTTTAAAATGTATTTGTACGCCATTTTTTGTAATGTTCAAATTGTTTTTAGTTTACTCCTGAGGAAGCTTTTAAATAAATAGCGAAATATTGAGTAATTTAGAAAAAAGAAAGATTTTTATTATAGACTACTATACTCGATAATTTGAACGTATTTATATATATATATATATATATATATATATATATATATATATATATATATATATATATATATATATATATATATATATATATATATTTACAGTTTTTATTGCTCTTTTCCTTTCTTTGTCAGTCGTATGGCATTCCTTTCCCCAGGTAGCTGTACCTTCCTCCGTGGTTGGTGTTAGTTGTTGCCCTGGAAACCTCTAATGCCACACATTGGTCAGAAATACGTATATACAGTTGTCTTCCATCGATATACCATTTTTGGTTTTCTGTTTTACGAGACATGGTATTACTTTTTACTTTTATTATTCACTAGCATTATCCTTTTCTATATATATATATATATATATATATATATATATATATATATATATATATATATATAAATATATATACACTTCTCCAAGAAATTAACGCACCACTTTGAAATATTAAAATATTTTATTAGCGTTAATTTTAAAATTTTCATTGTAATGTTATATTTTGCAAGCCCCTTGTATATGCTATTCATACACTCTATATTTATTGACTGTGTTTTATCACTATAGTTTTTTTTGCAACCAAACAAAAAGAAGCAAAAAATGTACTAATTCTATAAATATACTAATTTCCAAGTGTTCACGAATTTTATTCGGCTACTGCTTAATTGTTAATTATTGTCAATTGTGTTTATTATGGAGCGTCAATCACGTAATTTAACCCGAGATGAATGTGTCCAAGCAGTGATACTGTCGGAAGAAGATTGGAGTTACCGAAGAATTGGTCGTCGGTTTGATGTGTTCCACACATCCGTCTCACAAGTATTAGAAAGATTCCTCGAAACGGGATCATACTCGCAGACCAGGGCAAGGACGAAACCAGGTAATTACCCCTATTCAATATCGATTTTTAAGAATTTCTGCTCTTCGACAACGTTTTGTAACACATCGAAGTCTACAAATTGAGCTTCGAGACGTGCATTCTATACAAATTAGTACTGAAACTGTTCGCCAGCGACTTAGAGAATACAACTTAACACCTAGGATTGCTACCCGAGGTCTTCTATTAACTGCAGAGCACCGAAGGGGGAGACTACATTTTGCCAGAGAACCCGGTAATTGGTTGGAGGCTGATTGGGAACGAGTGCTATTTACTGATGAATCCCGATTTTGTTTGCACAATAACGACAGACGTGTTCGTGTGTTGCGACGACCCAACGAACGATATGCTCAGTGTAACTTCTCACACACCACATTTTTTGGTGGAGGATCCGTTATGGTGTGGGGTGGTATTTCTTTGAATGCACGTACGGACCTAGTGGTCATACAAAATGGAACTGTTACAGCTGAAAGGTACATATTGGAGATCCTGGAGCAACATGTAGTTCTATTCGCTCCTTATATCGGTGAAAATTTTTTACTAATGCAAGATAATGCCAGACCTCACGCTGCACAGATCGTCAGAAATTATCTAGAAGAGGTAGAAATTAGCACTATGGAATGTCCAGCACATAGCCCGGATTTAAATCCGATTGAAAATCTCTAGGATATCCTTGGTAGGCGATTAAGAGCGACACCGACCCAACCAAACAACTTACAGGAAGTGGGAGAGAGGCTGATCCAGATTTGGAGAGAACTAAACCAAAATGAAATACGGCAATTATTTTTAAGTATGGGCCAACGGTGTGAGGCTGTTATACGTAGTAGAGGTGGAAACACTTCAACATTTTCTAATGAGTAGACAAATTGTTATAATTAATAATTGCCCTGGAAACCATCAGGGTCTTCTAACTCTAATGCCACAAATTGGTTACATTGCTCCTGTAGTGATCCTTTCCCAAGTTAATATGCTCCTTTTCTAACTTGGCTGCACCGTACTAAAGACGACCAATAGTCAGAAATACGTATATACAGTTGCCTTCCATCGATATACCATTTTTGGTTTTCTGTTTTGCGAGACATGCCATTACTTTTTACTTTTATAATTCACTTGCATTATTCTTTTCCATTTGTTTTAATCGTTTCAACGTTTGGCATTCCTTTCCCCAGGTAGCTGTAGCTTCCTCCGTGGTTGGTGTTAGTTGTTGTGCTGGAAACCATCAGGGTCTTCTAACTCTAATGCCACAAATTAGTTGCATTGCTCCTGTAGTGATCCTTTCCCAAGTTAATATGCTCCTTCTCTAACTGGGCTGCATCGTACTGAAGACGACCAATAGTCAGAAATACGTATATATGGTTGCCTTCCATCAATATGTTGTTTTCTGTTTTGCGAGACATGCTATTACTTTTTACTTTTATTATTCACTCGCATTATCCTTTTCCATATATATATATATATATATATATATATATATATATATATATATATATATACATATATATATATATATATTAATCTACAGTGGATTAGCAAAAGACAACAAGGCCAAAGGAGTAGCCTTACTAATATACCAAAATCACATCAAACAATGTCAATCAATATCAGAAAGGGTTATAACAACACAGATAAGAATGGAGAAGATAGACCTGAACATCATCGGAGTATACAGCCCAGAAAATAACAAGCCTCAAACATTAAGCGTAACATTTTATGACGAATTACAAATAGTAGAATAACTCAGAGGAAAGATGTAATACTAGGGTATTTTAAAGCTCAAATACGCAACCAAACAATACCCAGAATTAAGCAAAAAAATAACGAAAATGTTAAAAACGAAAATGGAAAACTGATGATAAACTTTTGCAGAAGTAACGAAGAGTAAATAACACATTTTTTGACCACAAAGACCAACACAAATATATATTTTACAGCACATGTGGACAAAGATCTATGATAGATTATGTTATAACCAACAGAGATATATATCCATCAAAAATAATTGACGTAACATGCCTTAACTCGGAAGATATAGGTAGCGAACATAGCCGACTATTATGTTAAATATAAGTCGTCTTGAAATACTTCACACTTAAGAGAGCGCTACCAACACAAACAAAAATCGGAGTCGAAAGACGGAATCTATGGAATACTTATACAAAATATGAATATTAGAGAAGATTGCTGAAAATGAAACCTTAGAAAATGATAACATCGTAGAAAACTGGAAAAACCTTAAAAATAAACGTACAATTTACGCAGCAATAGAATCACCGGGAGAAGAGAAAGTAACGAATACCAACATATCAAAAAAGAAAACAGCATGGTTTAGAAAGGAAGTGAAGATAAAATGTAAAGAAAGAAGAAAGTCTTTTTACAATACAGAATATAGTAAATACAACAGGAATACAGCCACTACAAATAAATCCGAAATGAAACGAATACTTTAGTCAAACAAGTAAAAAGAGCAATCAAAATTAGGTGAATATAATACTGGCAGAGCTTCTCAATACGTATGCAACATGACTTCTACGGAACACAAAAAGAAATATGGAGAATGATCAGTGGACAAAGGAAAGAGATGAACGGACTAGTAAAAATGAAACACATTTAAAAAACATGGATAGACTACTCTTGATCCCTATTTACTAAAGGTGACGATAAAGAACCACCAACACCAGAAATGACGACATACGAAGAACTAAACATTGAGGAGGGAGAGGTAAAGGAAGCGTTAAGGAAATTAAAAAATAAAAAATCACCAGGAGAGAACAGAATACTGAATGAACTCCTAAAGTACAAAGAACCACATCTGAGTAAACAACTTTTATCACTTATCCGAAAAATAATAGAATAAAACAGAATACCCAAGAGAAGATCAAGCATCCAAGCATCTCTTCAAAAACGGAGACAAATCGGAACCCCGGAGAACTAAGGAGGAATTAATTTATTAAACAAAACGCTAAATTCAACAACCAAAGTGATAACAAAGAAACTGAATAAAATTATAACACTAGCATAAGAAAAAAGAAAACCAATCTTTTAGGCTGGAAATATCATGCACCGACATTATATTTATGAGACAAGTAAAAGAAAAATAATTAAAATACAACAATCCAGCATATTTAGAACTTAAAAAGTTGTTTCATAGACCTTAAAAAAGCATTTAAAAGGGTCAAGGTAACGGACGTTATCTACTTATTGTAGGCAAGAGAGATACCTCTAGGAATAATAGAAGGAAAAGTAGAAGAAGAACTTACACTGATCCAATTGAAGCTGGTAATAGGATAAGACAGAGTGATTCCCTGAGTTCTCTATTATTCAACCTGATCATGGATGAAATAATAAAAAAAGTAAGAACTAAAAAGGATACCAAATAGAAAAAAAACAACTTAAAATAATCTGCTATGCAGACGACGTCAGAAAATTTAACATGTTAATTTCCCCAAAAACGACAAAATGCATTGTTATAACAGAAAATCTACTAACATTTTAATTAGATGGGTGAGCATAGAACAAGTAATGGTGTTTAAATATCTAGGAATTACACTATCTAGCTACGGAAAGCTTGAAAGACAGTGGAATATCAAATGAATAGAGCAAACAGAGCCGCAGGTTGCCTAAAGAAATAATAAGAAGAAATAAAAATATGAAAAAGAAATAAAAGGCAGAATCAGAATAACAGTCGTTAGATCAATAATGATAATGAAAGAACAAAAAGAATGCTAGAAGCAGCAGAGATGAAAACTCTTAGAAACATCGATGGTAAGATACTATGTAACAGAGATACAAGTACAGATATACGACAGAGATGCAAGCCAGACAACATTAAGGACTGTGTCAAAAAATGGAAGGTGAAACGATCATATAAGCCAAATGACAAAAAATAGAGCAGTAAGGATAGCGAGAGATGGTTCCCAATAGAAAGACGATCAGTTGGAAGGCCACAAAAACTATCGAACAACAACTTCCTGAAGGCACACTGAAAAAGCAGAGTTATATATATATATATATATATATATATATATATATATATATATATATATATATATATATATATATATAAGCGGGGATCCTACAGCTTCTGCCGCTTCCCGAAAAGCAGAGTTATAACTACACAAAAAGAAGAAGAAGACTCTGTATATTGCATTATTATTGGAATCTTCACTACAATACGTGTTCAATTATTTGTAAAACTTGGTATTTTGGGAGCAACACCAAGGATTTATTATACTTGGGGAATGCATCTCTCAAGGCTTTGGAGGGGAAGATTTTCGCAAGCCTCATCAATGCACTGTCTTCGTGTGGGATTAAGATAAATATAGTCCTTAATAGACTACGAAGAAGTAACCATGGACTCAAGACACATCTATAGACAGTCTGGGGAAGCAAACCTTCATTCTCAATACATTCTGAATCACGAGAAGAGCTTCATAAACCCAATATGTCACA
Source organism: Diabrotica undecimpunctata (assembly GCF_040954645.1). Classification (NCBI taxonomy): domain Eukaryota; kingdom Metazoa; phylum Arthropoda; class Insecta; order Coleoptera; family Chrysomelidae; genus Diabrotica; species Diabrotica undecimpunctata. The sequence goes on along the minus strand of NC_092811.1, from coordinate 76,219,869 downwards.
TTTTCGGAGAGCAAAAGTTAACTTTTGAATGCAAGGAAGAGAAGACAAAAACACTGGGGGAAAACGCAGTAGAAACTAACTCCAGTAAAACAGGAAACTTCCCTACATATGGAGATTCAGAAAGAGGAACAACATTCTTCAGGTGAAACCAGCCCACTCGTAAGGACTACTTTAAGAGTGCGTTGGACCCACACAAGAAGAAGGAAAGCCATGGAACCAAAACCGGACAACTCTTTGTAGTGAGGAGAGAAATAATGCTCCTGCAGGCCAATCTTTAACACGCAAAAGCAGGTTAATCTTAAACGGCAACGCTGGTTAGAAGAGTGGAACAAAAAGACGTTGATATTGCCCAACTACAGGAGCCTAGAAGGATACGCGAGAAGCTTATCAACCAAACAAGGTAAGGTTTTACACACCCAAAGCTATAAGGCCAAAATCGTGCATAATTTACAGTAATAGACTAGATTGTACACTAATCCTGGTGCTCTGCACCAATCATACTGTTACAGGTATTCTAACTATAACCACGGAAGCAATAGAAAAGAAACTGCTGGTGTATTTAGCCTACTTTCTGCATATTGCCTAGGTAAAGAATTACAGCTTATTATTGACTATAATATGAACGCACACTACAACATATGAGGCAGCACAAACCTTAACGCAAAGGATGAGTCTATTTTAAATTTAATTCTATCTGAAGATTTAATTACATCCAATAAAGGAAACAAACAAACTTTTGTCATTAAAGCACGCAAAGAAGTGTTAGATTTAACACTCTGTACAAACAAAATAAGTGATATTATAACAAATTTGTATATGTCTGATGAAATTTCATGTTTGGATCACAGACATATACAATTTGACCTCAATTTATTTCCATCGGAAAATAAATACAAAAATCCTTCAGTAGAAATCTCTGGTAAAATACGAACTTGTTTAAAGAAGTAGGTGCTATAATTTCGGCAGCAGAAACGGTGACTGAAGGTATTATTGAACTACCCGGAAAAAACAAGGAAGAATATCAGTAGTAATACAGTCTGGTGAAACAACGGCTTAAAGAAGCTAAGGGCAGAAGTCTGAAGACTGTTTAATAAAACCAATAGTAACCAAAACTGTGATGCTTACAGGTATAAGTTAACGCTATAAAATAAAGAAATTCGCAAAGTCAAAAGGAATTCATGGAGTGAGTTTTGAATAAATTTCAGCCATATGAGTCTCCAGGGACAGATGGCATACATACCATGATGGTATTGATACCACAAATGAGCAAGATAGTCAAAGCCAGTTAATTATAGAGAGTCGTAGCAGAATAATGGTAAAATGGTTAAGTCATATACTTGACCAAGGTAGGTAAAGTATCAGACGTAACACTAAAGTCATATACACCAATAAGCATATAGTCTTTTCTATCAAAAATGCTGAAAATACTTCTGGATAAGTACACAAGATATGAAGTGCTATAAGATAACCCTCTAAACAATCGTCAATATGCATACCAACCTGTTAAATCTACAGACTCAGCATTGGATGATACCAATATATACAATAACAATATTGACAAAGATATACCAATGGCCGCTTTTTTAAATGTTTAAATGAAGGAGCATTTAATAATTTTACCACCAACTCTTCGGCTAAAGCAATGAGCAGACAAGACACCCCTGCGATAATATGCAGATGGATAAGGGTATCCCTGAATAATAGGATATTAATGTCTGCTCTGGGTAAATCAACCATCAAAGCATGAGCAGGTGGAGGCTGTCTACAACGAGGAGTTCTGTCACCTCTACTTTGGTCAAACTTGGTAGATGATATTCTCAAAAAACTGTCCACAAAAGACTTTTACTGTCAAGGATACGTTGACGACATTGTAATCGTTGGCAGTGGCAAATTTGCCCAGGTTGTATCGGTGAGAATGCAAGTAGCCCTAAATATAGTTGATAACTGGTGTTAAAACTTTCGAGCAACCTCGTATAATGTACTTTCAGTTAAATTTTACCCGACCTTTTTTTTTACACCCCTCGAGAGGGGCTACAGGTAGTTGCGGTCAGAAGACAGTCTCATTATAGTCTCATCACAACATCGTTACAATAAGGACGCAAGTTTTAAATTTATCGCTTACAAAATATTTTACATGTGCCCTTTTCTTCAATACAGTTTAGTTTAAGTGATTTGTTTTTGTATTATTACTCTACGTGAAACTGTAATAAGATTTAACTTACATCCCGTACACAAATGGTCCTTGTTCGAGCCGAATTAACCAGTTATCAAAATATATTTTGCTGTACATTCCATTGGAAGCTGTATTTTTTTCGACGAATTTGCATGGTCCCATTCACACAGTATCGGAAGAAGGCAGGTATAATCTTTCGTCAAAGTCAAGGTTAGTGCATAAATAATTTCCTATTACCCATTTTAATCTTTATGGTCGTAAAAGGGTACATTTTGTATTTGATTTAATTCAGTGGAAAATATTTATTTTTAAAATCACGTATTTTACTGTTATAACACATTTAGAGATTTCAATATTTTCATTTATACATTAATACACGAATATAGTAGCGTCCTTAAATTTATTTTAATTTATTTATTTTCATTTATAAATTATTATAAAGTTGAAATATTATCATTAACGTTTTTTATTCACTCGCAAAACTTTTTTACACATAAAACAACACTTTGCTTTTAATTTAATTTGCATAATTTGCTTTTAATTTTTTTGCATACACATACATTTTTATTTTTGTGAATATAATATATAAAATTATATTGTCAATATAGCTGACATCGCTACAGCAAAAACTAAACGCTCCTCAATCAAAGGTTCTGTAACTAGTTTTAGTACGTATTTTAATTCTATCAAAGACAAACCTTTAGAACAAATTAACTTTAGAGATTTACAACTTAGACTTGATAGAATTGAGACACTTTTTGATGATTTTGACAACACTCAATCACTTATTGAGGCCTCTAATGAGGACTATACTGCCAACGCAGATACTATCCATGGTATAGAAAGGTCGTCTTTCGAAACGTCGTTTTTTCATATTACTAGCGCTGTGCGAGACTTTATTGACACCAATCTTTCAAAACCCCGTGATCATGCTGCACAAGCTTCAAATTCGACAATTTCGTCCGAAAAGAGTTCACAAAGGTCTATTAACATTAGGTTACCCGCTATCAACTTGCCCTCCTTTGAGGGTGAATATGACAATTGGTTGTTCTTTAGAGATACATTTAATTCTATCATACATACCAACACGGAAATTTCCAACATTCAGAAAATCCATTATCTAAGATTATCCTTACAAAGTATTGCCGCAGAAACAATACGTAACCTGAACATTTCTGAGGCAACATATGAAACTGCATGGGAATTACTAAAAGACAGATTCGAAAACAAATAATCTTCTTGTTAATAATCATATTAAAAAATTATTTTACTTACCAAATGTTTCAAAAAATTTACATCATGATTTACGCACTTTACTTGATGGTCTACAAAGACATTTACGCTCTCTTGAGTCCTTAGACTTAGACACAACATCTTGGGATGCCCTTATCATATATCTAATCACCACAAAACTAGACAATGCTACACACAAAGAATGGGAACTGTCAATTAAAGACGACAAGATCACATTACCCACTTTGAGTAACTTAACTGAATTTCTAAAAGGCAAATGTAGAGTCTTAGAATCTATTAATCATCAAAAAGAAAAATGTCGTCCCACATTTCCATCTACAGGCAATCCCAAAGTCCAAAAATTTCTTGTCAACTAATAACTCTTCTAACTGTTCTTTATGCAAACAAAAACATCTAATTTACACTTGTCCTGAATTTCTCAAATTAGAAACGTCATTAAGACATAATAAAGCAATACGCTTACGACTTTGCATAAATTGTCTGCGTAGTGGTCATTTCACTAAGGAATGCAAATATTCCGGGTGTCATAAATGTGGGAAAATACACCACACACTTTTACACTTTTAAGGTAACTCACAAAAGCTTATTGAAACCAGTAATCAAACCAGCAGCAGTTTAACTTGCTCAAGTCCAGGTACATCAGAAAGCTCTAATGCACTGACAGCACGTAATATTTCGTTTAAGCACAACTCTACTACTTTGCTGTCATCTGTAAAAATAAAAGTCTTTGACATCTCAGGTAACGAATACGAGGCTCGTGCGCTTCTAGATAACGGCTCGGAAAGTAATTTCATTTCCCAGCGCCTATTAAATCTTCTAATATTACCTACAAACAAAACACATTTTTCTATTTCTGGTATAAACCAAACAAATTCTATTTTAAGCTATAGAACATCAGTAAAATTTAAATCCAAAACTTTAAACTTTTCTCAAGTAATTTCTTGCTTAGTACTTCCGGAAATTGCAGGAAATTTACCTTCTGTCACATTCGATAAGAAAACACTTAATATCCCTTCTAATGTTACTCTGGCCGATCCAGACTTCAATATTTCATCTCCTATTGATCTTCTTAACGGTGCAGACATCTTCTGGAATTTAATTTGTATTGGTCAGATTAAATTATCACCTGGACAACCGATTCTTCAAAAAACCAAACTCGGATGGATTATCTCAGGTCCATTATTTCCAAACAATACCCTTGCAGCCAGAACTACATGCCATTTGTCGACCATAGACAATTTAAGCATTGAAGATCAACTTCAAAAATTTTGGGAAATTGAAGAATGCCCAAAAACAAAATTTTTGTCCAACGAAGAACTTTCTTGTAAAGATCACTTCTTAAAACGACCTCTCTTAATTCTTCTGGTAGGTGTGTAGTATCACTTCCATTGAAATCTTCCGTCAACAATCTAGGCGACTCTAAGACTACAGCAACAAAAAGATTGTATTCTCTCAAAAAGAAGCCTAATGCGAATCTTGAATTAAAAGATGATTACACTCGATTTATCGATGAATATTTATCCTTACACCATATGTCCGTTTCACCCTTTGCAACCATAGGATCTGAGTTCTTTCTTTCTCATCATTGTATCTATAAAGTTAACAAAATTCGTGTTGTTTTTGACGGTTCTGCCAATACAGATTCAGGTGTTTCCCTGAACGACATTCTTATGGTTGGACCTAATTTGCAAGATGATCTTTTCACTATCATCTCACGTTTTCGTAAACATAGTTTTGTACTAACAGCCGATATAGAAAAGATGTATCGACAAATATACTGATAAAGGAGGAAGAACGCTCCTTACAAAAGATCATATGGCGATCTGATCATACAAACTCTCTCGAAACTTATACTTTAAACACCGTAACTTACGGTACTGCTTCTGCTAGTTTTCTTGCCACGATATGTCTTCAAGAAGTGGCACATATGTATGCAACCGATTTTCCTGACATATCTTCTATAATTTTAAGGGACTTTCATGTCGACGATCTTCACACAGGTGGTTCTACAATAGAAGATATCAAACGCATTCAATCACTTACTTCCGAATTATTGTCTCGTCATGGTTTCCAATTGAGGAAATGGAATTCAAACGCTCCTATTTTAAACTTTGACAATCAAAATAATGTTTCCTTGGAAATTGGACCTGACGATACTATCAAAACATTGGGCTTATTGTGGAGTCCAAAATCTGACACTTTTCATTTCAATGTTCAACCTATAGAGCACAAGTGTAAAGTTACAAAGAGACTTATTCTTTCCACGATATCGAAAATATTTGATCCACTTGGTTTGCTTTCGGCTGTAACTATAACAGCTAAAATTATTCTCCAAGATTTGTGGAAATTAAAAATTTCCTTGGACGAAGTCGTTCCCATGGATATCTTTACGAAATGGGTTACATATCAGACTCAACTGGTTAAACTTAATCAGTTACAAATTCCTAGGCATGTAATTTGTACAAACTACGAGTCAATTCAACTACACGGTTTTTCAGATGCATCCACCGCTGCATATGGTGCTTGCATTTATATTCGTTCATCTGAAAACTTCGAAAATTTTCATTGTCATCTTCTTGGCTCCAAAACCAGGGTAGCTCCTTTAAAACACATCCTCACGGTACCGCGCCTAGAAGTTTGTAGAGCTTACTTGTTAGCTGAGTTGATAGGCAAGGTAAAACAACACATGCAATTAGATTTCGAAGTAATCACTTACTGGTGCGACTCCACTATTGTTCTAGGATGGATAAAGACTTCTTCGAGTTTGTTAAAGACGTTTGTGGCAAATTGAGTTTCTCAAATTCAAACTTTGACCGAATCTCAAACATGGCGTTACGTGAATACACTTAAGAATCCCGCAGATCCTCTATCAAGGGGAATTTCTCCTACATCACTTATCACTTCTGAAATGTGGTTTCATGGCCCATAATGGCTAGCTAAACCAGAAACTCTAAACTTCTATTAGAAGAATTTTTCACTAAGTAACAAAAAACAAAATTTGTTTAATTTACTAATGTTTGTATTTTAACCTTTAATTGTGGCTTATTCCCATTTAAATAGTAATTAAATCAGAAACTCATTGGCCTAATAGAACATTCAACCCTTCTGAACTCAATGAGCTTCGACCAGCATCAGCCCTTATCGCAAGAGTTCACATGAACTTGGACATCATCACTAAAATATCCTCATTTGTAAAACTACAGCGCATTATCGCTTATGTATTACGCTTAATAAATAATTGTAAATTTTCTCCTAAACGAAGGAACTTCGACAACCTTTCTTGTGAGGAAATAAATAATGTTTTAAAATATATAATTCGACTAGTACAAAATGAAACATTTTATGACGACTTGACACACCTTAAGAGACATGGTAACGTTTACTCTAAAAGTAAACTACTTACCCTCAATCCGTTTATCGATAAGGATAACATACTCCGCGTTGGTGGAAGACTGCATAATTCTAATTTTTGTTACGATAAAAAACATCCCATTGTCCTTGATTCTAAACACCACTTTACTACTATTCTTGTAAGAAATGAGCATTTTACCTTAAATCATTGCGGTCCTCAATTACTATTAGCTTCCATTCGCGAAAAATTTTGGCCCATTAATGGACGTCAAGTGGTTCGCAAAATCGTTCGCGATTGTATTATCTGTTGTAGGGTGGCTTCTAAATTAGAAACCTATCTTATGGGTAATTTACCCTCGTCACGTCTTGTTCCCTCTAGGCCATTCTACAACTGTGGACTTGACTATGCAGGACCTTTTTTGCTAAAGGATCGACACACCCGAAATTATAAAACTATCAACGGTTACATAGCTCTATTTATCTGTTTAGCAACTAAGGCCATACATTTAGAAGTCGTGAGCAGCTTGACCACGGAAAGTTTTCTAGCAACCCTAAAACGCTTTATTTCTCGACGCGGAAAATGCGCTTCCATCCTTTCGGACAATGGTATTACCTTCGTTGGCGCAAAAAATGAGCTTGTCAAATTTTTTGACACCTCTAGTTCAATTATTAGGGACAATTTAACTACCTAAGGTATCAATTGGCAGTTTATTCCGCCACGATCACCTTACTTTGGAGGAGTTTAAGAGGCGGGAGTAAAATCTGTCAAATTTCACCTAAAGCGTGTCATTGGCAATACAATTCTTTCATATGAAAAATTTTTCACTGTTTTATGTCAAATTGAAGCTTGCCTAAACTCACGACCGCTCTCACCAATGTCTAACGACCCTTCCAACTTACTTTCTCTTACTCCTGCACACTTTTTAATTGGATCCATATTGACCGCAATACCTAAACGGAATTTCTTAGATGTCAAGGAAAACAGTCTTAGCAGATTCCAAAGGGTTAAAAAAATGATCCAAGGTTATTGGACTAGGTGGTCCAAGGAATACATTTTATCCCTCCAGCAGCGAGTTAAGTGGAAAAAACATTTCAACAGTCTTCTTAGAATTGGAAGTGTAGTGACGGTGAAGGAAGATGGGACTGAACCCTTAAGATGGTGCCTGGGTAGAGTGACTCAATTACATGCGGGTAGTGACGGAATAGTTCGTGCAGTGACAATTAAAAATAATAGAGGTTGTTTCAAGCGACCAGTGACAAAGGTGTGCGTCCTACCCACAGATCAGTGACTTAAGCTTCAGTGAAACAAACGGTGAAAGAAACTTTTAACTCAACTCGATTACTTGTTGAACCTCTGCAGACGTTCAAGGGAGGCGGCTTAAATGTTAAAACTTTCGAGCAACCTCGTATAATGTACTTTCAGTTAAATTTTACCCGATCTTGTTTTTTACACCCCTCGAGAGGGGCTACAGGTAGTTGCGGACAGAAGACAGTCTTATTACAGTCTCATCACAACATCGTTACAATAAGGACGCTAGTTTTAAATTTATCGCTTACAAAATATTTTACATGTGCCCTTTTCTTCAATACAGTTTAGTTTAAGTGATTTGTTTTTGTATTATTACTCTACGTGAAATTCTAATAAGATTTAACTTACATCCCCTACAACTGGTGTAAACAAGAGAGACTGAAAGTCAATGCTCAAAAAACTGGAATACTCACATACTGGAAACTTCACAGAAAGCTACTACGTCCTTGCGCAGATGTAGAAGGATGTGTGGTAAAAATTGGGGACTTAACCCCAAAATAACCCTTCGTTTATACACAAGTGTTATTTATTTATACACAAGTGTTATTAGACCAATGATAACTTATGGGTTTGTGACGTGGTGGAGAAAGACGTAGCAAGTGGGAGCAATAAGGCTGCTAAGTAATACACAAAGGCTAGTATGTCTCTACATTACGGGAGCCATAAAAACAATTCTTACAACGGGGTTGGAAGTCCTGCTGAATCTTTCACCCTCATATCTGTATACAATGGCCAAGCCAGATCTGTGATGCATAAAATAATACATAGTCAGCAACACTTACGCCAGATGCATACTGCTGAAAATATTCAGCTAATCAAGGAGCTAAAAGCTCCTAAACAATAAATTCAAAAATGTAAAATTTGAATGGACATTTGAATGACAAGATTTGATAAACTAAAGACAGCGTTAACCCCCCCCCCGTATGGAATTCGCCGATTTAATTGAAGAAAACAAATTTATCTTGCGAACTGATGCTTCAGGAATGGCACTAGACTTTCAAACAGTAATGACAAACCCGTAGCATATGCTAGTAGGACGCTGAACAAGGCGAAATTAAATTATCCTACAATAAAAAAGGAATTATTATCAATAGTAGGGAGCATCTCTAAATGGAGACACTACTTACTACGAAAAGTGTTCATTATTCTAACAGACCATCATCCGTTAGTATACTTATTTGAAATGACGGACCCGTCTATCAGATTAACTAAATTTAGAATAAAGTTGGAAGAATATAACTTCACAATTATGTACGTAAAAAGAGCGAAAACGTATCGTTGGTGTTTTCGAAGAAGGTAAAGTGGAGATATGTTATAACGTTAAGAGTCTTTTATGGTGTTATATTTATTATTATTTAGATCAGATTGAAATATATTTTATTTAGGTTCTCTGTATCTTTTTTGTCATTGATTGCGTTAGTATTGTTTTTTATTTTTATTGATTCGCATATGTTTTGCTCAAGGCAGTTTTTGCTTTTTTTTATTTCAGTTGGTTTGTATTCTGAATCTGTTAGTTTTATAGATATTATATCAGCAAGACTTATAATTACAGACTTCTTATGGGAGAATGGATGATGATATTTATAGTTGAGACATCGTGAAGACGTATTTCTGAATATTGGTCGTCTTTAGTGCGGTGCAGCCAAGTTTGAAAACGAGCAGCTAACTTGGGAAAGGATCACAACAGGAGCAATGCCACCAATTTGTGGCATTAGAGTTATAAGACCCTGATGGTTTCCAGGGCAACAATAAACACAGGAAGCTATAGCTACCTGAGGAAAGGAATGCCAAACGTTAAAATGTTTAAAACAAATAGGGTAATGCAAGTAAATAATAAAAGTAAAATGTGCGAAAGAGCGAAAACAAAATAGCTATATCAATGGAAGGTGAATAACTTTATGTAGTCAAAAACATTTTAAAAAGATAAAACAAAAGGCTTGAATCGCTAATCGCCACAATACTTTTTTTATTCAAACTATATACAACTAAATTTAAAGGTAATAATTAAAGGTTTACTACATTGCTAAATTAATATCTACCCAATCGTGTTGAAAATGTCCTCCTTTGTTAATTTGACAATATCCCAAATAATTGTAGAATGCTATTACATTTATTCAGGTTTTTCTAGAAATTAATATGGATTCATGATAATTCTTTGCCTTAGCTCTGCAACACTTGCTGATTTGGTTTTATAAATTCTACTTTTTAAGTATCCCCAATAAAAAAACTTGTACTGCATGATACTACGACAACAAGATAAAGCCACTTCGAGAAGAACTTTGGAACCGACACGCGCATGACGTCACCGCACGGCAAAATTGTATGGAGATTTATGGGCAAGCATAGAGTTTTATACATTATCGTGTTATTAAATAATTCAAATTGTCGTTCGTTTGTTACAATGTTTAGTTTATACTTTGTATTGTACTAAAAAAACACTAAAAAGTGGCTTAAGAAATAATAAAATTTTTTTTTTATTTTTTAAAAATAATTTTAAAAATTTTCAAAAAAGTTTCAAAAAAGTATTAAAATTACAAAAACAATAATATATTTGATTTATTTTACTTAACAATTTTTGCAATTTTTCTTTTTTGTATATTAGTCTTTTGTTTTAACTTTTGATTCAAAACTAGCATTCGAAAATACATCCGACATATAAATAAATAGTTTTTTTACATCATCAGATGTTTGAACTTCTGATGTTAAACTGATCTTTTCAATAAAGATTTTTACAATTTTTGATGCCATTAATAGTGTCCCCATTGAATTGGCAAAAAATGTTTTCCAGTTCATAACACTTCATAAGTATTGTTTCTGAAGGCTTTACCAAACCACCTTCTAAGAGATGATTTACCCATGATAACAAAGTGTTACTATTTGTAGGATTGCCCAAATTCTCTTTATGTCGTAGCTGGAAAGCTATAAAACAACCTAAATTTTCTAGTCCATCCCAATACAACTCTTCCATATTTCAAAATATGTTTGATGGTTTTCATTTTCTGAAGTTACTGGAAGATTCAATTGACTAAAAAATGGTTTGCTTATCATCACCGAATCTTCTATGTCATTGTCATAACAATCTAAATTCAAAGAGGTACAGGTAGATATTAATTTTATTTTGGATGTTTTTCCAGTAAATTATTGTTACTTACTGGAAAAACATCCAAAATAAAATTAATATTTACCTATACCTACATAAATTACACTTATATGCATAACATGTTGCATACCATTAAGACAGGTTTAAAAATTAAAATCACCTAAGATGGGCCTCTAATATTTCTTAAAAAGAAATATAATATTAAGTACACCTAATTACTTTTTAATCATAGGGTTTTTTCTTTTTGTTCTGTAAGTGTCAGAGTTAAAACACACCAGTAAAAGATGACAAACTAAGTTTTACTATCTGTATCTAACTTTTAAAGAATTTTAGAATGTATTTTGTCCATTATTTTATATTTTATATGTGTGTTATTAATGTTGAGTGTCTATGCTTTTACAAATAATCTCAATGACTTGTAAGTTGCACTGAAGAATTGTGATATTTTATAAATATTTACATATTTTTCTTATTACAGTGTCTTGAAAAAGGAATAAAACCATTTCGAAAGCTAGACAAAAAGTCAAAAGAGTGTTTCATTAATATCATGGCCAATTTTCTGACTGCAACCCTAATAAACTGTGTTTGTTGTTTGTTTATATCGACAGTCACTAATATCCAGTAATTCTTGTATATATATATATATATATATATATATATGTATATATATATATACATATATGTATATGTACATATATATATATATATATATATATATATATATATATATGTATATATATACATATATGTATATGTACATATATATATATATATATATATATATATATATATATATATATGTATATATATATGTATATATATATATATATATATATATATATATATATATATATATACACTCATGGACAAAAATATCGAATATTTTGGAATTTTTCAATTTTTTTTGTTGCAGTCACTATTACTTCAAAATAATTTTAGATTACTGATAATACTCATATAGTAGGTTGATGTACTCAACTGGTTTAAAATATTTTGATCTTTATTTTGACGTTTATTCAGTGGTTAATGCCATTCGTACATTTTATCATAAAAATCCTTCTTCACGTAAAGGAAAAATCATACTAATTCGGTTATTTTTAGTTTAATTTATTAAGTTTAATTAAATATTGTTTTGATTTAACTAAGTTTAAAACAAGTATCCCACCAATTCGGCACTGCGATGAAGTCCAAGTAGCACATATTGTAATTTTGTACGACGAAGGATATGCACAAAAAGGTATCGCACGACGTCTCAGCAGAACTGAATCTATAGTTTCAAATACTCTAAAAAGGTACCGCGAAACAAGAAATTTTGAACGAAGGCCTGGTCAAGGACGCCCAAGGTGCACAACCGCATCTGATGACCGATTTTTGGTTCTTAATTCTACACGAAATCATTCATTGACATCTGTCGCACCACCAAAAAACTACCCGTTTTAAGAGGTTTGCGTAGGTTGGATTCGGTTTTATTTGCTTTTATTTTATACAGAATACAGTATTACATTTACTTAAATATTATTATATGCAATAATAACAAACTTGCAATATCAACACACTAACATGATATTAATTGCCTACTTCATACTGTCTCTTTTTCGTGGCCTAACACCACTACGCCTTTCATCCAACAAATTGTTCTAATAGGTAATGGCAATCTCTGACATACTCCCACCTGAGGAATATTCTGATAAAGTAAAATATTGCTCACAAAATCTAAAGAGACATACTACAAAACCATTATACAAAAAATTAAAAATTGCTAGGTATACAGTTTTTGACAATCACTACTCCAAATAACGTTTAGGTACTTTAGAAGCCCGTCCCGTACGTGTGATTTTCACCTCAGAAACCTTTGCACTATTTGTCGGAATACTGACTTTAAACACTCCCGCACTCTCACAGTATTCGTCTTCGGAACCGGAGTCTCTCGCAGCCAATTCAGGAACATGTGGGGTACCATTTAATTCACTGTCATCCTTCATTGACGTCTTCACAACATTCTGAAGCTCGAACTCAGGAACAGTACAACACTCTAGTCAGTAAAGACGCTGGACAGGTCTCAATAAATATCCCTTAGCTGTCTTAACTTTGCACAGTCGAACACTTCCATCTTTACCAGGAAAAAGTTCAACAACTCGTCCCATAGACCAATCCAAACGTTTACTGCCATCGTTGCCGACAAGCACAATTTCATTAAGAGCGATCTGGCGGTGAGTTTTATTCGCGCAAACCAGTTTTAACTGTCCAAGATATTCCAAACGGAATCGCTTACGAAGTTCCTCTCGTAAAGTCTGAACCCGACGCACTTTCCGACACAATGAAGCATTGTTTATAGCATCACAATCTGGTAGCCCGCAGTCCACCTGATCCCACAAAAACATCGCTGGGGTCAAGGCAACTAACTCTTGAGGATCCTCCGATAAATACGTTAATGGTCGCGAATTAATTATTGCCTCACACCCACATAACAATGTTAGCAAAGTCTCATAGTCCAAACTCGCACGACCTAGTGTTTTTCTCAACAACTGTTTCATAACACCAATGAGACGCTCCAGAATCCTCTCCACCAAGCTGCTGTAGGTGATTTAAAAGGCCAACGAATACGTTGCACATACATCTCACGAGTAATAACGTCCCAGTCCAGACATGATAAGGCATTTTCAGCACCCACAAAACTCGTACCGTTATCACTATAAATCGTTTTCGGCCTTCCACGACGAGACACGAACCGGCGTAAGGCCTGAAGAAAATTGGAAGTTGATAGCGAACAACAGAGTTCTAGATGAACCGCCCTGAAAATCGCACACGTGAACATACAAATCCAAACTTTTTCACCGGTCTTAAGGAACAGAGGTCCCGCAAAGTCAATACCGGTTACTTCAAATGCTACAGCGTCACGCACTCTGTTAGCCGGTAAAGGAGGAGTATGAACTGCTAGATGCTTTCCAGTGTACCTCCGGCACAATACACACTTGGAGATAACGGATCTTACACTACGCCTTCCTGAGAGAATCCAAAACTTTTCTCGGAGCAAACTTAAAGTACCTTGGATCCCAACATGACAAGACTTTAAGTGATAATGCCTAATTAACTTAATGGTTACCTCATGTTTAGATGGCAGTACGACTGGAAAACGGTAATACTGTGTATCTTCTCTGTTACAAACTCTAGATCTCAATCTAATCAAACCCCCTTCTTCATAAAATGGGTCAAGATGAATAATCCTTTTATCATCCACACCTGAGAAGCTTTCCTGCTGCACTTTTGTCAAAATAAATTTCTCTGCAGCTTCAAACTCTTCAGAGGTCAACTCGCCTTTATACTTCTGGTCACCTTTGCGACAATTTTTTACAAAACGTTGAATCCAAGCAACCATTCGTACCATCTTACTATACTGTGAAAAGTAGCTAAAATGCCAGTCACACGAATTATAAACATTAACAAGAGATGTCACCAAAGTCTTCCTACGCTCGGCATTAACTTCTTCTTCATCACAAGTAGCCGCACTAGATGGCCACTTATCACGGCCTTCATACAACCACTTCGGCCCCTCCCATCATCTTGACTGAAACAAATGTTTAGCAGTGCACCCTCGTGATGGCAAGTCTGCAGGATTGACCATTCCTGGTAGGTGACGCCAGTTTTCCATTGAAGTTAAGTTACGAATTTCTTTAACTCTGTTCCATACAAAAACTCCCCATTCTTCTTGGCGTTGTATCCAGGAAATAACAGTGCTTGAGTCACTCCAAAAAAAGGATTCTATATTTCCGGGCAAGTTCTCTGCAACCTGAACATACAAACGGGCACCTATAGTTGCAGCTAGCAGCTCCAGACGTGGAATAGTCATTTTTGAGGTAGATTTCTTAATTGGAGCCAATCTAGCTCCCGAGGCCAATAGAGATACAAATACTTTACCAGAATAACTCACTCGCAAAAAGATGGCACAGGCATAGGCCAGTTTGCTTGCATCACAAAAAATATGGATACTTAAATTTTGTAATGTCTCACCATTCTTGTATACCCATCGAGGCAATTCAATCTTCTCAAGATAAGGTAAATCTTTCAACCAAATTTTAAACTCTTCAGAGATGACTTCATCCAGTGGTTCGTCCCATGCCAAGCTCTTCTCCCACAACTTTTGCAACATGAGTTTGGGCACCCAATAGGATCAAACACTTTCTGGGCTATAGAAAGGATTCTACGTTTAGTCACTACCATATTTTCTAAGTCAGTGTCCTCTCTTGAGAATTTCAAATTAACTGTCAAAACATCTCGTACAGGATGCCAGTTCATACCAAGAACAGGACATATCTCTTCAGTTCCACTAACTTCAGCATTTCTTGTACGCTCCCATCCTCTTAGTTCGAACTGTCCCTCTGCCATAATTGTTACAGACTCTGTAATGAACCTTGACACCATCTCTTCATCAGGTAAGCTTGTAACACAGTTGTCCACATAGAAGCTTTGACTTAACCTCTTCACAACATCTAAAGTATACAATGATTCTGATGTAGAGCCCTTTTCCAGGTATCTTGCTAAGTGGTACTCTAGTGTCATCCCTAATAAAAATGGACTACTGTTAACACCGAATACTACACGTTTATGACGAAAAACTACTGTCTGACCTTCTGTGTCAACCCATAAAAATTTGAGGAAATCACAGTCCCTTTCATGCACACCTATTTGTTGAAATGCCCTTTTAACATCAGAAATCACTCCTATTTTGTTTTCTCTAAACCTTAAAAATATTGAAGGAATTAACTGAATTAGATTTGGACCTTTCTCTAAACAGTGGTTAAGTGAAGGTTTATTCTTTGAATGTGCAGATGCATCAAACACTGGACGTACCTTGGTAGTACTTTCTTCCTTTACCACTGGGCGGTGAGGTAAAAAATGTCCTAGACTGTTATCAACATCATTTAACTTTCCAACTAGCTCAATTATACCCTCAGATTGCCAGTCAGCAAAAACATCATCATACCTTTCAAAAAGACCATCACGTTTCAGCTTTTGAAGAGTGGAATTTAGTCTTTTTTCCGACAACTCACAATTACTGGGGAGAGGAGGGTGACCATCCAACCAAGGAAGACGAATCTCGTAGCGGCCCATCTTATCTACACTTACAGTCTGCATAAAAAAATCTCTAGCAGCTAAAGCAGCCTCCTCTTTGGTATATCTATCTGTAGGCTCTTTAATACCAATTGCTTCCAACTCCCAAAGCTCACTTAAGAAAGCATCCTTTATGAGAAGATTCAATGTGGACATGACAACATCAGAATGTTTACTACTTGTAGGTATTTTTCCCATAAGTGTCCATCCAATGAGAGTTTCTATAGCTACTAGCCCACAATCTAGCTTATGACGACCCCCTGTATACAAATAACCAGCGACATCTGCTCCCAGCAACAGTTCAATTGGTCCAGGTTGGAGATCATCAGATAAATCAATATTAAAGTTCTTGGCTTGTTCCCTCCATGGACCATGAAATACTGAAGCCACATCACTACAAATTGTTAGTTGATCTAAGGCCTCAAAAGAATATGTAGAGTTCTTACCCTGTATTGTGACTTCATAACAGTTATGAGAGTTTGCAACTTCTGACCCTCCAAACAGACAATGAACAATTTTTTCCTGTCGTTTAACTGGATAACCTAATTTTAAAGCTGTGTCCTTTAATATATATGATCTTTGCGACCCACTATCATTTTTGAATTGTGTCCAGAAAGCCAACCAACCTTTGATACTGCTATCATATTTTTTAAATTCAATAGTAGGTAATCTAAATTTTCTCATACCTGTTAACTCTGGCTCATCTGTATTCTGGGACACTGCACTATGCCTGCTGGATGCTTCAGTCTTCGTTTCTTCCATCAGCTTGTTATATCTGGTTCTACACTTGGAAAACTTTCTCAAATACACATCACAACTCTCTATCTCTGCTTCTAGCTCCGTTTCAGTAGAACTTTTAAACGATAATTCAGTAATTTGGGAGTCAATTGACTGTAACTCGTCAAACTTACATTTTAACAGTTCCCATGACACTTCTATTGACTCGTAGTCCAATGATTCTGCTTTCATAAGACCTTCTAATTCGTTGGCCCTACGCGTAAAAATAGCCCTTAATACTATTCTGGTTTTCTTTCTGTTTTCCAATTCTGCTGCCATAGTGGGTTTGGTTCAAAACCACCGAAACGTTCTCAATACAAATCACAAACCAAAAGAACGCGGTAAAAACTCACTGGCCCAGAACTACAAAATTCACACCGAAATCCAACTTAAAAAGTCCTGTCACGGTCGCCACAATGTCGCACCACCAAAAAACTACCCGTTTTAAGAGGTTTGCGTAGGTTGGATTCGGTTTTATTTGCTTTTATTTTATACAGAATACAGTATTACATTTACTTAAATATTATTGTATGCAATAATAACAAACCTGCAATATCAACACACTAACATGACATTAATTGCCTACTTCATACTGTCTCTTTTTCGTGGCCTAACACCACTACGCCTTTCATCCAACAAATTGTTCTAATAGGTAAAGGCAATCTCTGACAACATCGATGCACCTCAGAAATGAGCTATTAAATGTTAGACAAGTTAATGTGAGTTCGCAAACAGTTAGACGAAGATCAAAAGAAGCAAACTTAAAGCCCAGACGCCCCGCCAAAGTTCCACGTCTTCTCCAAAATCATAAAGCTCTTCGTTTGGAATTTGCAAGAACACATATTTAGTGGAATACCGACAACTGGAAAAACGTTCTTTTCACTGATGAGACCAGAATACTATTATGGGAGCCAGATGGTCAAAACTACGTCTACAGAAGAGTTGGAGAACGATTCGCCAGCTGCAGTCTCGCCCAGACCATTAGTTTTGGAGTTGATGGCATAATTCTTTGGGAAGGTATTAGTTGGGAGGTACGTACCGCACTTGTGGAAGTGATTAGACGGATGACTGGTGATTCTTACGTTTAAAATATCCTGCAAGATCATGTTTTGTCATATGTTGGTTACATTGGATATGAAAGATTCACGTTAATGCACGATAATGCTCGACCACATGCCGCTGCCATAGTGAGTAATTATCTTGATGAGGTCCAAATTTGAAGATTGGATTGGCCACCGTCTAGCCCGGATTTAAATCCAATAGAGCACATGTGGGATCCCCTAAAAGGCAGCATACGACAATGAAATCCCGTTCCAAATACGATAGAGCAGCTTCGGCTTGCTGCACAGGATAAATGAAATGCAATTTCCCAAGGATATGTCCAAAATTTACTTGCAAGCATGCTGAGAAATATGCAAGCAGTAATAAGAGCTACAGGGGGAATACTCGTTACTGATCATGCACTTCTTTCAGTTTAAACCAGTTGGTTAAGCCATTTAAATTATCATTTAAATTTAGAGTAAAATAACCTTATTTACCTTATACTAAACATTTATTTTTTTCACAACTTTTTCCGCATAAAAACTTAAAATTTTTCATTAGACATTGTTGAAATAAACTCTATTTTACAATAAACGACTTGCTTGACCAGAATTTATTTTGAAAAAACAAAAATTTGAAAATTCCAAAATATTGGATATTTTGTCCATGAGTGTATATATATATATATATATATATATATATATATATATATATATATATATATATATATATATATATATATATATATATATATATATATATATATATATATATATATATATATATCTTTTAAATTTGGACCTTGTATTCTCAAAGGACTAGTGTTTATTTAGAGACATCATAGCTTCTAAAGCATTTTAATCATCATAGCTCTTAAAAAATAGAAGTTTTGAATAAGCTTCCTTATTTCGCTGAAGATTTGCAGAATTTGTAGATAGGAACAATAAGTACTTACAAATCCTAAAAATGAGAATCTTAAGGCTTCCACCATTTCCGGATATTCTTTACTATATATCCTTTGTATGTTTTTCATTTTTTTAGTTTTTTCGATGACCTGTTGTCTGACTACTTCACAAGCATATCCAACATCTGATGAGTATTTGGCAAACTCAAATCCCTCAAACATCAGTGATCTTATTGTTGTGGTCATAAAAAGTTCCCTGTAGGTAGGTGAAAATATTTTGTCCAGACATCCGACTACAACGAGTTGTTCCACAACGGAGGTAATTTGGGATAGTACCTAAAAAGAATTTCAAAGTTTAACTAAAATAATAAAATCTTTTAAAGGAATATTTTGTTAATAGTAGGTTATAGACCTGTAGGGTAAATATTGAGACAAAATCGTAGAAGAGTTTAATGGAATGTGTTTTACGTTTTGTCAGAATTACTACTGTATATGAAATAATTAAAAAGATTTAACTTTTAAATATGAGCGGACAGGATTTTTGATCGGAATAATATTACACTTAGTGATATACCAAAGTTCTTTAATTCTCAAAGCAGCACCGTCCATGACTTATGACAGCATCAACGTTTAATTAGCAACTAGACAACTGTAATACTTTATACCTTCTTCCAATGTTTATTAGTTACCAGTTACTAAAATAAGTTAACTACAAGATAATTATATTTATGTACTATTGTATCTGTACTGTAATGTCACCTTATGATGTGACTACCGACATTTAAAATTTGTTTATATAATTATTACTAATATTGGAATTATCATATATAGGATTCATGGGAATTTCACAATTTTATTTCAAAACAGTCTGTACCAATTAATTACAAACTTATATTTTTCGACGTAAAATTATTATACACTAACATCCCAATTGAAATAGTGTAAATGGAAATTGAAATAGTGTAGAGTGGAAAACTTTGTAATGGAAATATTAGAAACAACAGTCATCTCTAAATTGAAGTACAAAATACATTTCTACAAATGATATGTTGATAACTGCTTACTCTGTATTTAGGATCATGAAATCGATCATAATTTTCAAATGTTCAATAGTTTTCATATTAACATTCAATGTGCTTATGAACTAACAGAAAACAATAAAATTACTTTTCTTGATTTAAGTTTAGAATATAAACACTTAAGTGCTAAACACTAGTGCTTCTTTATCAGAAATTGTAGCCCTTTTGCCAACTCCTTCTGAGCAGGGTACAAAGCGACAGAAATCATTATTGTCTTTTTCAGTTTCATTGAAAAACTTTAATATGCATTAGGGGTTGTGGTTATTTAAGTCCTGAGGAGATACGAGGATATCCAAAATTGAAACTTAATACTAGCTCCAAGAAACCAAGAGAAAATGGGAAAAGCAGAGTAATAACTGACACACCAGAAAAGCTTCTTCTGGCAGAAAAACAGATCAATAAAAAAACAAAGAAAACCACCAATGCTAATGCTGAACGTACTAAATCTACGAAAAGAAAACTACTTTTTGAAAATAAGAAGAATGAGAAGACAACTGATGATGAAAATGGCAAAAATTCTGATGATAAAGTATTAGAAGAACCACAGCAAAATTTTGACAGGAGTGAATTGAAAATTGAAGATTTTGTGCTGGTTAAATTTGGGACTGTAAAACAAAAAGATGTGTACCGTGTTGGGAGAATCATTGAAAAATGTGATGATGGGGATGTTGAAATTTTATTTTTGAAAATGTCATCTAAAGTAAATTATAAATTTTTCTACCTCATTGTACCAGATATCTCTAGAGCTTCTTTATTAGAAATTGTAGCCCTTTTGCCAACTCCTTCTGAGCAGGGTACAAAGCGACAGAAATCATTATTCTCTTTTTCAGTTTCATTGTAAAACTTCAATATGCATTAGGGGTTTGATTAAGTATCATAATATAGTTTTAAATATTGTAATAATTAATTTCTAAAACATTTATATGAGGTTGTCATTTTTCCAATTGTGTCTGAAGCTGCCACATTCCCCGTTTTTGAAAAGTGGTTTTGATTTTTTTTTACAAGTTTAAAGTTTAAAGCATATATACAGTGAAAGTTGGGTGAACAATTTTCTTTCTGTATTTGGTGAGGTATGTCAGTGATATGACAGTTCAAATTTTTAATTCTGAAGGAGCCCCACTCTCCCCTATGTTGTTGCCATGTGAAACCTTTCTTCTCCGAACCGGCTCGACTGATTCTGATGAAATTTTACATGTGTATTCTGTAGGTCTGAAAATAGGTTGTAATCTGTTTTTCATACTCACTAAGTGGTAAGGGTGGTTCACCCCAAACATTTTTTTTGTTAAAACAAAGTTTTTTGTTTTTATATTTTTTTTTGATGTGACATTAAAAAATACATACAGCCCTTAATTTTCACCCCTCTATTGCTAACATCTTTTTTTAATAGCCATATTAGTGTCACATAGTTAGTTGCGATACTTCTCCCAAATGGCTAGACTGATTTTTATGAAATTTTACGTGTGTATTCTGCTGGTCTGAAAATAGTTTGTTATCTATTTGGCATACTCCTAAGGGGTAAAGGTGTTATCAAAGAATCAAATAAGGTTATTGTGGGGAAATATGGTCTTTGGACAAGGACTGAACTAAAATAGATTACATAAGTATCTAGAAACGTTTTCCAAAGTATAATAAAATTAGTAAAGCCTATCACGTAGCTGATAAAAGTAATGATATAACGGTCATAACTCGTTGGTATGCAAATAGCAAATCAGCTCGAAAAGGTTGACAGACGCACAATTGTCCAAAGAATGGATGTTACAAACCTACGAGATGAAGAAACAAGGGATCAGGTTGCAAACTCACTTAGAACAAAAATAATAAGCATTTAGTGACGATCCTTTAGGAAAATTCAATATGACCAAACATGTAATCGAAAATACGTGTAAAGAGCAACTGAAGGCAAATTAAAGAAAAAAGAAGAAGAGATTATGCAACAAATGGACAATATGCCTAAGGAAATTAGACAAATCAAAACTTAAAAATGTAGGCAACGACTGCAGTTAGTGAATAACGGAAGTATCACAACAGATTCCTTTCATCTACTGAAAAGGTTAAAATCGTTTATTATAACACTTTTTCATGATGAGCGTCTAGAAACTGTCACAAATAATAACGAAAAAATATCAGGGCCGCCTATTACAAAAGATGAGATCAAAAAGCTATTTCATCCTTGAAGAATAACAAGGCACCTGGTCCTGATGGTAGTCACGGAGAACTGCTTAAATTTATATGCGAAATGAACTGTTATTTCATTGATATGGTACTACCACTAAATAACAACATTACTAT
The DNA here is from genome assembly GCF_040954645.1 of Diabrotica undecimpunctata. NCBI lineage: Eukaryota > Metazoa > Arthropoda > Insecta > Coleoptera > Chrysomelidae > Diabrotica > Diabrotica undecimpunctata. Next base: position 76,197,483 of record NC_092811.1, on the reverse strand, counting down.
TACCATTCCCGAGAAATCGCATGGATATAGTTGTAAATAATACGGACTAATCACGTATACAGCACATTACGAATCAAACAGTATTGGTATTAGACACCATAAATAGAGAGTTAAAACTTAGAACAACGATTGTAACGATGCTCTGATCGTTTAACAGTTCGAACCGTGGGAGTGTCAATATTTGCGCATCCACTTCTACAACGTGACGGCGAAGTGGGAATCAGAACGGCTATTTAAGGCGTGTGAATAGCGGAATTAGATAGTCTTGTAGCTAGCGCTCTAGGCTCCCTGACTCGCCGGTGTAGTGAACCTGCGAGCCATTCTGGACAGAGAGAGTTCCGTATTGAGGGTCATACTCTGTCCCTAACCAAGCGGAACCCATCGGTATTGCGTATTGAGCATTACCGTGGATCTGCACAGAACCAACCGGGACAGAGAGATTTCCGTATTGAGGATCATACTCTGTCCTTAGCCAAGCGGAACCCGTCGGTGTTGTGTATTGAACATTGCCATGGGTCTGCACAGCTAAATATTTTGTTTGCGAGCGTATTCGGAGCTTTCGCTGAATTGAAGCGAAAGCGAGTATAAATCTGCTCGCGATCGATTTCCCCCATTTCGTTTCTTATTAATACTAATTAATTTCTTTTCTTTTATAGACGTTCGCCGAGGACTTCGTTCATCGCGGGATCCAGACGGGGACGTAGGATTCGTTTTAGTTTTATTCATTGTATACGTATACAACGTAGAATTCCTTTTTATTTTTTATTTATTGTAGGTATACTAAATTAATAGATTTATTTTTATTTCAAACCTGTGTTTTACTGAGTCTGTCGCCCCGAAAGAGCTACCCATCACAAAAAGAAGAGAATGACCTCCTAACTAGCTCACGTAAGGAGAAATGACAAATATAACCTGCTACGAATAATAATTGAAGGGAAAATAGAGAGCCGAAGAAGACTATTCAGAAGAACCATGTCATGGCTTTGCAATATCAGAGCTTAGACTGGCATAAACGTTCAAAAATTCTAAGAGTGGCACAGAATAGAGAACAATCTGATGTAGTAATCGCAAACCTCCAGTAATGGACTTTACCAGAAGAAGAAGAATCAGTCTGGTAAATACGACAATAAAAGTATTTACTAAAATTCTCTACAACGGCATTTGTCACCCTTGACTCACACAAATTGTGAGTCAAGGGTGACAGAAACTCTGTTTAGCTTTAACGGAGGTTTTTGGATCCGAGAAACTTTTTTCTTCCTTCAACGACCATTCAAAGATTCAGAGACATAAACTGGGATGTATTTGTATATTTCATAGATTTTCCAAAGACGTTCAATAATGTAAAGTACACAAAACTAATAAAACTAATAATATCTAACCTATATTGGAACCAATCGTTAAAAATAAAAATCAATAAAGACTTACTGAAAAAACATACCAATTAACAACGAGTTCGCCGAGGATGTGTAATGTCGCTTACGTTTCTTAATAAGTACTTAAAAGCGATATTTTATAATGCTACAGAAAGCATAATGATAAATGGGGAGCTTTAAATACCATCAAATAATAAAGGACGACAATTTCATTATAGCCAACAGCTTTGAATACCCGCAGAATCTATTACAAAGAGTGAAATAAGTTTCTGAAAGTTGAATGAAATGAATTAAAACTAAACGCCACAAAAACAAAAACGATGATAATTAAAAAAAAAACAGAAAAATGACAGAAAATCTAGTATTGAATGAAACACTTACAGAGTATGTAGAGAAGTTTACATACCAGGAAATAACTGTCCAGGAAATAACCAGAATGAATGAAACATGACCGCGGATATTCCATTAAGAATCTGAATAATCAAATTTTACGTATTCCCAATTCTATTACATAGGGTAGCATGGGGAGAAGCATGGACTCTTACAGGAGAATTAAATAAAAACTCTCTACCTTCAAAATGAGAATGTATAGAACAATTCTCTGAATACCATGGACAGATACCGAACATGGATGTATTGGAAAAAATGACCAAATAAAATAAAATTGCTTTTATAGTAAAAAAAAAACTAGAATACTTTGGTCATATTATGACACACAGTAACTACCGCCTCCAGTAACTTATTCTCCAGGAAAAACTAGATAAAAGAAAAGGTCTAGATAGAAAAATAAAACTCTTGGATGGAAAACCTACGCCTAGTTGAGTAGAAAGTAGTTCTGCCTAACATCTATCATACTATTTAAAACGGCCGCTAATAAGATACAAATTGCCTGTTAATAGCTAAGGTCGGCAATGGATAAGACACCAGTTCATCAACGGATAAGACAGCAGATACCTGCTTCTGCATTTGGTTTATGTAAAACAGTATA